>NW_027315779.1:35174073-35461573 GCF_026437365.1 Eucyclogobius newberryi
TTCTGTCACAGCGTCCTTCTGACTGTCCTCTTCTGTGTCACAGCGTCCTTCTGACTGTCCTCTTTTGTCACAGCGTCCTTCTGACTGTCTTCTTCTGTCACAGCGTCCTTCTGACTGTCCTCTTCTGTCACAGTGTCTTTCTGACTGTCCTCTTCTGTCAAAGCGTCCTTCTGACTGTCCTCTTCTGTCACCGCGTCCTTCTGACTGTCCTCTTCTGTCACAGCGTCCTTCTGACTGTCCTCTTCTGTCACAGTGTCTTTCTGACTGTCCTCTTCTGTCACAGCGTCCTTCTGACTGTCCTCTTCTGTGTCACAGCGTCCTTCTGACTGTCCTCTTCTGTCACAGCGTCCTTCTGACTGTCCTCTTCTGTGTCACAGTGTCCTTCTGACTGTCCTCTTCTGTCACAGCGTCCTTCTGACTGTCCTCTTCTGTCACAGCGTCCTTCTGACTGTCCTCTTCTGTCACAGTGTCTTTCTGATTGTCCTCTTCTGTCACAGTGTCCTTCTGACTGTCCTCTTCTGTCACAGCGTCCTTCTGACTGTCCTCTTCTGTCACAGTGTCCTTCTGACTGTCTTCTGTCACAGTGTCCTTCTGACTGTCCTCTTCTGTCACAGCGTCCTTCTGACTGTCCTCTTCTGTCACAGTGTCCTTCTGACTGTCCTCTTCTGTCACAGCGTCCTTCTGACTGTCCTCTTCTGTCACAGCGTCCTTCTGACTGTCCTCTTCTGTCACAGCGTCCTTCTGACTGTCCTCTTCAGTCACAGCGTCCTTCTGACTGTCCTCTTCTGTGTCACAGCGTCCTTCTGACTGTCCTCTTCTGTCACAGCGTCCTTCTGACAGTCCTCTTCTGTGTCACAGCGTCCTTCTGACTGTCCTCTTCTGTCACAGCGTCCTTCTGACTGTCCTCTTCTGTCACAGCGTCCTTCTGACTGTCCTCTTCTGTCACAGTGTCTTTCTTACTGTCCTCTTCTGTCACAGCGTCCTTCTGACCGTCCTCTTCTGTGTCACAGCGTCCTTCTGACTGTCCTCTTCTGTCACAGCGTCCTTCTGACTGTCCTCTTCTGTCACAGTGTCTTTCTGACTGTCCTCTTCTGTCACAGCGTCCTTCTGACTGTCCTCTTCTGTGTCACAGCGTCCTTCTGACTGTCCTCTTCTGTCACAGCGTCCTTCTGACTGTCCTCTTCTGTCACAGTGTCTTTCTGACTGTCCTCTTCTGTCACAGCGTCCTTCTGACTGTCCTCTTCTGTCACAGTGTCTTTCTGACTGTCCTCTTCTGTCACAGCGTCCTTCTGACTGTCCTCTTCTGTCACAGCGTCCTTCTGACTGTCCTCTTCTGTCACAGCGTCTTTCTGACTGTCCTCTTCTGTCATAGCGTCCTTCTGACTGTCCTCTTCTATGTCACAGCGTCCTTCTGACTGTCCTCTTCTGTCACAGCGTCCTTCTGACTGTCCTCTTCTGTGTCACAGCGTCCTTCTGACTGTCCTCTTCTGTCACAGCGTCCTTCTGACTGTCCTCTTCTGTCACAGTGTCCTTCTGACTGTCCTCTTCTGTCACAGTGTCTTTCTGACTGTCCTCTTCTGTGTCACAGCGTCCTTCTGACTGTCCTCTTCTGTCACAGCGTCCTTCTGACTGTCCTCTTCTGTCACAGCGTCCTTCTGACTGTCCTCTTCTGTCACAGCGTCCTTCTGACTGTCCTCTTCTGTCACAGCGTCCTTCTGACTGTCCTATTCTGTGTCACAGCGTCCTTCTGACTGTCCTCTTCTGTCACAGCGTCCTTCTGACTGTCCTCTTCTGTCACAGCGTCCTTCTGACTGTCCTCTTCTGTCACAGTGTCTTTCTGATTGTCCTCTTCTGTCACAGTGTCCTTCTGACTGTCCTCTTCTGTCACAGCGTCCTTCTGACTGTCCTCTTCTGTCACAGCGTCCTTCTGACTGTCCTCTTCTGTGTCACAGCGTCCTTCTGACTGTCCTCTTCTGTCACAGCGTCCTTCTGACTGTCCTCTTCTGTCACAGTGTCTTTCTGACTGTCCTCTTCTGTCACAGCGTCCTTCTGACTGTCCTCTTCTGTCACAGCGTCTTTCTGACTGTCCTCTTCTGTCACAGCGTCCTTCTGACTGTCCTCTTCTGTCACAGCGTCCTTCTGACTGTCCTCTTCTGTGTCACAGCGTCCTTCTGACTGTCCTCTTCTGTCACAGTGTCCTTCTGACTGTCCTCTTCTGTCACAGTGTCTTTCTGACTGTCCTCTTCTGTCACAGCGTCGTTCTGACTGTCCTCTTCTGTGTCACAGCGTCCTTCTGACTGTCCTCTTCTGTCACAGCGTCCTTCTGACTGTCCTCTTCTGTCACAGCGTCCTTCTGACTGTCCTCTTCTGTCACAGCGTCCTTCTGACTGTCCTCTTCTGTCACAGTGTCTTTCTTACTGTCCTCTTCTGTCACAGCGTCCTTCTGACCGTCCTCTTCTGTGTCACAGCGTCCTTCTGACTGTCCTCTTCTGTCACAGTGTCTTTCTGACTGTCCTCTTCTGTCACAGCGTCCTTCTGACTGTCCTCTTCTGTGTCACAGCGTCCTTCTGACTGTCCTCTTCTGTCATAGCGTCCTTCTGACTGTCCTCTTCTGTGTCACAGCGTCCTTCTGACTGTCCTCTTCTGTCACAGCGTCCTTCTGACTGTCCTCTTCTGTGTCACAGCGTCCTTCTGACTGTCCTCTTCTGTCACAGCGTCCTTCTGACTGTCCTCTTCTGTCACAGTGTCCTTCTGACTGTCCTCTTCTGTCACAGTGTCTTTCTGACTGTCCTCTTCTGTGTCACAGCGTCCTTCTGACTGTCCTCTTCTGTCACAGCGTCCTTCTGACTGTCCTCTTCTGTCACAGCGTCCTTCTGACTGTCCTCTTCTGTCACAGCGTCCTTCTGACTGTCCTCTTCTGTCACAGCGTCCTTCTGACTGTCCTATTCTGTGTCACAGCGTCCTTCTGACTGTCCTCTTCTGTCACAGCGTCCTTCTGACTGTCCTCTTCTGTCACAGTGTCCTTCTGACTGTCCTCTTCTGTGTCACAGCGTCCTTCTGACTGTCCTCTTCTGTGTCACAGCGTCCTTCTGACTGTCCTCTTCTGTCACAGCGTCCTTCTGACTGTCCTCTTCTGTCACAGCGTCCTTCTGACTGTCCTCTTCTGTCACAGCGTCTTTCTTACTGTCCTCTTCTGTCACAGCGTCCATCTGACCGTCCTCTTCTGTGTCACAGCGTCCTTCTGACTGTCCTCTTCTGTCACAGCGTCCCTCTGACTGTCCTCTTCTGTCACAGTGTCTTTCTGACTGTCCTCTTCTGTCACAGCGTCCTTCTGACTGTCCTCTTCTGTGTCACAGCGTCCTTCTAACTGTCCTCTTCTGTCACAGCGTCCTTCTGACTGTCCTCTTCTGTCAAAGCGTCCTTCTGACTGTCCTCTTCTGTCACCGCGTCCTTCTGACTGTCCTCTTCTGTCACAGCGTCCTTCTGACTGTCCTCTTCTGTCACAGTGTCTTTCTGACTGTCCTCTTCTGTCACAGCGTCCTTCTGACTGTCCTCTTCTGTGTCACAGCGTCCTTCTGACTGTCCTCTTCTGTCACAGCGTCCTTCTGACTGTCCTCTTCTGTGTCACAGTGTCCTTCTGACTGTCCTCTTCTGTCACAGCGTCCTTCTGACTGTCCTCTTCTGTCACAGCGTCCTTCTGACTGTCCTCTTCTGTCACAGTGTCTTTCTGATTGTCCTCTTCTGTCACAGTGTCCTTCTGACTGTCCTCTTCTGTCACAGCGTCCTTCTGACTGTCCTCTTCTGTCACAGCGTCCTTCTGACTGTCCTCTTCTGTCACAGTGTCCTTCTGACTGTCCTCTTCTGTCACAGCGTCCTTCTGACTGTCCTCTTCTGTCACAGTGTCCTTCTGACTGTCCTCTTCTGTCACAGCGTCCTTCTGACTGTCCTCTTCTGTCACAGCGTCCTTCTGACTGTCCTCTTCTGTCACAGTGTCCTTCTGACTGTCCTTTTCTGTCACAGCGTCCTTCTGACTGTCCTCTTCTGTCACAGCGTCCTTCTGACTGTCCTCTTCTGTCACAGCGTCCTTCTGACTGTCCTCTTCTGTGTCACAGCGTCCTTCTGACTGTCCTCTTCTGTCACAGCGTCCTTCTGACAGTCCTCTTCTGTGTCACAGCGTCCTTCTGACTGTCCTCTTCTGTCACAGCGTCCTTCTGACTGTCCTCTTCTGTCACAGCGTCCTTCTGACTGTCCTCTTCTGTCACAGTGTCTTTCTTACTGTCCTCTTCTGTCACAGCGTCCTTCTGACCGTCCTCTTCTGTGTCACAGCGTCCTTCTGACTGTCCTCTTCTGTCACAGCGTCCTTCTGACTGTCCTCTACTGTCACAGCGTCTTTCTGACTGTCCTCTTCTGTCACAGCGTCCTTCTGACTGTCCTCTTCTGTGTCACAGCGTCCTTCTGACTGTCCTCTTCTGTCACAGCGTCCTTCTGACTGTCCTCTTCTGTCACAGTGTCTTTCTGACTGTCCTCTTCTGTCACAGCGTCCTTCTGACTGTCCTCTTCTGTCACAGCGTCCTTCTGACTGTCCTCTTCTGTCACAGCGTCTTTCTGACTGTCCTCTTCTGTCATAGCGTCCTTCTGACTGTCCTCTTCTGTGTCACAGCGTCCTTCTGACTGTCCTCTTCTGTCACAGCGTCCTTCTGACTGTCCTCTTCTGTGTCACAGCGTCCTTCTGACTGTCCTCTTCTGTCACAGCGTCCTTCTGACTGTCCTCTTCTGTCACAGTGTCCTTCTGACTGTCCTCTTCTGTCACAGTGTCTTTCTGACTGTCCTCTTCTGTGTCACAGCGTCCTTCTGACTGTCCTCTTCTGTCACAGCGTCCTTCTGACTGTCCTCTTCTGTCACAGCGTCCTTCTGACTGTCCTCTTCTGTCACAGCGTCCTTCTGACTGTCCTCTTCTGTCACAGCGTCCTTCTGACTGTCCTATTCTGTGTCACAGCGTCCTTCTGACTGTCCTCTTCTGTCACAGCGTCCTTCTGACTGTCCTCTTCTGTCACAGCGTCCTTCTGACTGTCCTCTTCTGTCACAGCGTCCTTCTGACTGTCCTCTTCTGTCACAGCGTCCTTCTGACTATCCTCTTCTGTGTCACAGCGTCCTTCTGACTGTCCTCTTCTGTCACAGCGTCCTTCTGACTGTCCTCTTCTGTCACAGCGTCCTTCTGACTGTCCTCTTCTGTCACAGCGTCTTTCTGACTGTCCTCTTCTGTCACAGCGTCCTTCTGACTGTCCTCTTCTGTCACAGCGTCCTTCTGACTGTCCTCTTCTGTGTCACAGCGTCCTTCTGACTGTCCTCTTCTGTCACAGTGTCCTTCTGACTGTCCTCTTCTGTCACAGTGTCTTTCTGACTGTCCTCTTCTGTCACAGCGTCGTTCTGACTGTCCTCTTCTGTGTCACAGCGTCCTTCTGACTGTCCTCTTCTGTCACAGCGTCCTTCTGACTGTCCTCTTCTGTCACAGCGTCCTTCTGACTGTCCTCTTCTGTCACAGTGTCTTTCTTACTGTCCTCTTCTGTCACAGCGTCCTTCTGACCGTCCTCTTCTGTGTCACAGCGTCCTTCTGACTGTCCTCTTCTGTCACAGCGTCCTTCTGACTGTCCTCTTCTGTCACAGTGTCTTTCTGACTGTCCTCTTCTGTCACAGCGTCCTTCTGACTGTCCTCTTCTGTGTCACAGCGTCCTTCTGACTGTCCTCTTCTGTCACAGCGTCCTTCTGACTGTCCTCTTCTGTCACAGTGTCTTTCTGACTGTCCTCTTCTGTCACAGCGTCCTTCTGACTGTCCTCTTCTGTCACAGCGTCCTTCTGACTGTCCTCTTCTGTCACAGCGTCTTTCTGACTGTCCTCTTCTGTCATAGCGTCCTTCTGACTGTCCTCTTCTGTGTCACAGCGTCCTTCTGACTGTCCTCTTCTGTCACAGCGTCCTTCTGACTGTCCTCCTCTGTGTCACAGCGTCCTTCTGACTGTCCTCTTCTGTCACAGCGTCCTTCTGACTGTCCTCTTCTGTCACAGTGTCCTTCTGACTGTCCTCTTCTGTCACAGTGTCTTTCTGACTGTCCTCTTCTGTGTCACAGCGTCCTTCTGACTGTCCTCTTCTGTCACAGCGTCCTTCTGACTGTCCTCTTCTGTCACAGCGTCCTTCTGACTGTCCTCTTCTGTCACAGCGTCCTTCTGACTGTCCTATTCTGTGTCACAGCGTCCTTCTGACTGTCCTCTTCTGTCACAGCGTCCTTCTGACTGTCCTCTTCTGTCACAGCGTCCTTCTGACTGTCCTCTTCTGTCACAGCGTCCTTCTGACTGTCCTCTTCTGTCACAGTGTCTTTCTGATTGTCCTCTTCTGTCACAGTGTCCTTCTGACTGTCCTCTTCTGTCACAGCGTCCTTCTGACTGTCCTCTTCTGTCACAGTGTCCTTCTGACTGTCCTCTTCTGTCACAGCGTCCTTCTGACTGTCCTCTTCTGTCACAGCGTCCTTCTGACTGTCCTCTTCTGTGTCACAGCGTCCTTCTGACTGTCCTCTTCTGTCACAGCGTCCTTCTGACTGTCCTCTTCTGTCACAGCGTCCTTCTGACTGTCCTCTTCTGTCACAGCGTCTTTCTGACTGTCCTCTTCTGTCACAGCGTCCTTCTGACTGTCCTCTTCTGTCACAGCGTCCTTCTGACTGTCCTCTTCTGTGTCACAGCGTCCTTCTGACTGTCCTCTTCTGTCACAGTGTCCTTCTGACTGTCCTCTTCTGTCACAGTGTCTTTCTGACTGTCCTCTTCTGTCACAGCGTCGTTCTGACTGTCCTCTTCTGTGTCACAGCGTCCTTCTGACTGTCCTCTTCTGTCACAGCGTCCTTCTGACTGTCCTCTTCTGTCACAGCGTCCTTCTGACTGTCCTCTTCTGTCACAGTGTCTTTCTGACTGTCCTCTTCTGTCACAGCGTCCTTCTGACTGTCCTCTTCTGTCACAGCGTCCTTCTGACTGTCCTCTTCTGTCACAGCGTCCTTCTGACTGTCCTCTTCTGTCACAGTGTCTTTCTGACTGTCCTCTTCTGTCACAGCGTCCTTCTGACTGTCCTCTTCTGTCACAGCGTCCTTCTGACTGTCCTCTTCTGTCACAGCGTCTTTCTGACTGTCCTCTTCTGTCATAGCGTCCTTCTGACTGTCCTCTTCTGTGTCACAGCGTCCTTCTGACTGTCCTCTTCTGTCACAGCGTCCTTCTGACTGTCCTCTTCTGTGTCACAGCGTCCTTCTGACTGTCCTCTTCTGTCACAGCGTCCTTCTGACTGTCCTCTTCTGTCACAGCGTCCTTCTGACTGTCCTCTTCTGTCACAGCGTCCTTCTGACTGTCCTCTTCTGTCACAGCGTCCTTCTGACTGTCCTCTTCTGTCACAGCGTCCTTCTGACTGTCCTATTCTGTGTCACAGCGTACTTCTGACTGTCCTCTTCTGTCACAGCGTCCTTCTGACTGTCCTCTTCTGTCACAGCGTCCTTCTGACTGTCCTCTTCTGTGTCACAGCGTCCTTCTGACTGTCCTCTTCTGTCACAGCGTCCTTCTGACTGTCCTCTTCTGTGTCACAGCGTCCTTCTGACTGTCCTCTTCTGTCACAGCGTCCTTCTGACTGTCCTCTTCTGTCACAGCGTCCTTCTGACTGTCCTCTTCTGTCAGTGTCTTTCTTACTGTCCTCTTCTGTCACAGCGTCCATCTGACCGTCCTCTTCTGTGTCACAGCGTCCTTCTGACTGTCCTCTTCTGTAACAGCTTCCCTCTGACTGTCCTCTTCTGTCACAGTGTCTTTCTGACTGTCCTCTTCTGTCACAGCGTCCTTCTGACTGTCCTCTTCTGTGTCACAGCGTCCTTCTGACTGTCCTCTTCTGTCACAGCGTCCTTCTGACTGTCCTCTTCTGTCACAGTGTCTTTCTGACTGTCCTCTTCTGTCACAGCGTCCTTCTGACTGTCCTCTTCTGTCACAGCGTCTTTCTGACTGTCCTCTTCTGTCACAGCGTCCTTCTGACTGTCCTCTTCTGTCACAGCGTCCTTCTGACTGTCCTCTTCTGTGTCACAGCGTCCTTCTGACTGTCCTCTTCTGTCACAGTGTCCTTCTGACTGTCCTCTTCTGTCACAGTGTCTTTCTGACTGTCCTCTTCTGTCACAGCGTCGTTCTGACTGTCCTCTTCTGTCACAGCGTCCTTCTGACTGTCCTCTTCTGTCACAGCGTCGTTCTGACTGTCCTCTTCTGTGTCACAGCGTCCTTCTGACTGTCCTCTTCTGTCACAGTGTCTTTCTGACTGTCCTCTTCTGTCACAGCGTCGTTCTGACTGTCCTCTTCTGTCACAGCGTCCTTCTGACTGTCCTCTTCTGTGTCACAGCGTCCTTCTGACTGTCCTCTTCTGTCACAGCGTCCTTCTGACTGTCCTCTTCTGTGTCACAGCGTCCTTCTGACTGTCCTCTTCTGTCACAGCGTCCTTCTGACTGTCCTCTTCTGTGTCACAGCGTCCTTCTGACTGTCCTCTTCTGTCACAGCGTCCTTCTGACTGTCCTCTTCTGTCACAGCGTCCTTCTGACTGTCCTCTTCTGTCACAGTGTCTTTCTTACTGTCCTCTTCTGTCACAGCGTCCATCTGACCGTCCTCTTCTGTGTCACAGCGTCCTTCTGACTGTCCTCTTCTGTCACAGCGTCCCTCTGACTGTCCTCTTCTGTCACAGTGTCTTTCTGACTGTCCTCTTCTGTCACAGCGTCCTTCTGACTGTCCTCTTCTGTGTCACAGCGTCCTTCTGACTGTCCTCTTCTGTCACAGCGTCCTTCTGACTGTCCTCTTCTGTCACAGTGTCTTTCTGACTGTCCTCTTCTGTCACAGCGTCCTTCTGACTGTCCTCTTCTGTCACAGCGTCCTTCTGACTGTCCTCTTCTGTGTCACAGCGTCCTTCTGACTGTCCTCTTCTGTGTCACAGCGTCCTTCTGACTGTCCTCTTCTGTCACAGTGTCCTTCTGACTGTCCTCTTCTGTCACAGTGTCTTTCTGACTGTCCTCTTCTGTCACAGCGTCGTTCTGACTGTCCTCTTCTGTGTCACAGCGTCCTTCTGACTGTCCTCTTCTGTCACAGCGTCCTTCTCCAGCCTCAAGACGGAACTGGAGCGAGTCAAGGCCCAAAAACAACAGGTACTTTCATATTGCTCTTCACATGTGGTTTATCTACGGCTGATGTTGGTTTTATCTTTAAAGTTTGCTCAGCAATAAATTTGTGCAATAAATATGATCAATAATCTGGCAAAATGCAAACTAGAGCTGAACCTCAGAGCTGAACCTTAGAGCTGAACCTTAGAGCTGAACCTCGGAGCTGAACCTCAGAGCTGGACCTTGGAGCTGAATTCATATATATAATGTCACAATGAACTGTTTTCTGCTCGTTTTATTTCTAAAGAAAACTGACAATCTTTAAGCTTTAAGATTATTTATGGCTCTTGTGTTTGTTGAGAGTTTATCATCGATCCAGATACAAGTATTTGTAATATTTGAGTATTTGTTCAATCTTATTACCATCAAGAGTCAGAATAGATATATTTTTTTGGGTCTCTAGAGTCTTTTGGAGAACAGCATACATTTAGTTTTATTTGAATAATTTTAAATTGACAGTTTTGTTGGAGTAAAAATCCTCTTGAATATTTAGTCACTTGTGCAGCAGGGGGCGCTCTAACATACAGGGGGCGCTCTAACATACAGGGGGCGCTCTAACATACAGGGGGCGCTCTAACATACAGGGGGCGCTCTAACATACAGGGGGCGCTCTAACATACAGGGGGCGCTCTAACATACAGGGGGCGCTCTAACATACAGGGGGCGCTCTAACATACAGGGGGCGCTCTAACATACAGGGGGTGCTCTAACATACAGGGGGCGCTCTAACATACAGGGGGCGCTCTAACACACAGGGGGCGCTCTAACACACAGGGGGCGCTCTAACATACAGGGGGCGCTCTAACACACAGGGGGCGCTCTAACACGTACAGGGGGCGCTCTAACACACAGGGGGCGCTCTAACACACAGGGGGCGCTCTAACATACATAATCTCATCATCTGCACACGTGGATGCTGCTGTGGTTTAGATTATGTCCAATTGAGTTTATATAAATGTTAAATAACAGTGGTCCAAGGACAGAAGCTTGAGGAACTCCTTTATTAAGGTAAGAACATTCAGATTGAAAGCATCAGCAGAAACAGCTTGAGCTCTTTTGAGCGCTCACTCGTGAACAAGACCCCATTTGAAAAGTCTGATTGTAAATAAGAAATTAACAAATTCAAGAACGAAGACGAAGACGACAGGCTCCTCCCCCAGCTCAGGGTGTGAGGCTCCTCCCCCAGCTCAGGGTGTGAGGCTCCTCCCCCAGCTCAGGGTGTGAGGCTCCTCCTCCAGCTCAGGGTGTGAGGCTCCTCCCCCAGCTCAGGGTGTGAGGCTCCTCCTCCAGCTCAGGGTGTGAGGCTCCTCCCCCAGCTCAGGGTGTGAGGCTCCTCCTCCAGCTCAGGGTGTGAGGCTCCTCCTCCAGCTCAGTGTGTGAGGCTCCTCCTCCAACTAGTGTTGTGTTGACTTGTGTTGTGTTGTCATGTGTTGACATGTGTTGTGTTGACTTGTGTTGTGTTGACTTGTGTTGTGTTGACTTGTGTTGTGTTGTCATGTGTTGACTTGTGTTGTGTTGTCATGTGTTGACATGTGTTATGTTGACTTGTGTTGTGTTGTCATGTGTTGACTTGTGTTGTGTTATGTGTTGACATGTGTTGACTTGTGTTGTCATGTGCTGACATGTGTTGTGTTGACTTGTGTTGACATGTGTTGTGTTGTGTTATGTGTTGACATGTGTTGTGTTGACATGTGTTGTGTTGACATGTGTTGTGTTGACTTGTGTTGTGTTGTGTTGACTTGTGTTGTGTTGTCATGTGTTGACTTGTGTTGTGTTGACTTGTGTTGTCATGTGTTGACTTGTGTTGTGTTGACTTGTGTTGTGTTGACATGTGTTGTGTTGTCATGTGTTGACTTGTGTTGTGTTGACATGTGTTGTCATGTGTTGACTTGTGTTGTCATGTGTTGACATGTGTTGTGTGTTGACATGTGTTGACTTGTGTTGTCATGTGCTGACATGTGTTGTGTTGACTTGTGTTGTGTTGACATGTGTTGTGTTGTGTTATGTGTTGACATGTGTTGTGTTGACATGTGTTGTGTTGACTTGTGTTGTGTTGTGTTGTCATGTGTTGTGTTGACTTGTGTTGTGTTGTGTTGTCATGTGTTGACTTGTGTTGTGTTGACTTGTGTTGTCATGTGTTGACTTGTGTTGTGTTGACTTGTGTTGTGTTGACATGTGTTGTGTTGTCATGTGTTGACATGTGTTGTGTTGACATGTGTTGTGTTGACTTGTGTTGTGTTGTCATGTGTTGACTTGTGTTGTGTTGACTTGTGTTGTGTTGTGTTGACTTGTGTTGTGTTGACTTGTGTTGTGTTGCCATGTGTTGACTTGTGTTGTGTTGTCATGTGTTGTGTTGACATGTGTTGTGTTATGTGTTGTGTTATGTTGACATGTGTTGCCATGTGTTGTGTTATGTGTTGACATGTGTTGTGTTATGTGTTGTGTTATGTGTTGACATGTGTTGTGTTGACATGTGTTGCCATGTGTTGTGTTGTCATGTGTTGACTTGTGTTGTGTTGTCATGTGTTGACTTGTGTTGTGTTGTCATGTGTTGACATGTGTTTTGTAGACTTGTGTTGTGTTGACTTGTGTTTTGTTGACTTGTGTTGTGTTGACTTGTGTTGTGTTGTCATGTGTTGACTTGTGTTGTGTTGACATGTGTTGTGTTGTCATGTGTTGACTTGTGTTGTCATGTGTTGACTTGTGTTGTGTTGTCATGTGTTGACTTGTGTTGTGTTGTCATGTGTTGACTTGTGTTGTGTTGTCATGTGTTGACATGTGTTGTCATGTGTTGACTTGTGTTGTGTTGTCATGTGTTGTGTTGACATGTGTTGTGTTATGTGTTATGTGTTGACTTGTGTTGTGTTGTCATGTGTTGACATGTGTTTTGTAGACTTGTGTTGTGTTGACTTGTGTTTTGTTGACTTGTGTTGTGTTGACTTGTGTTGTGTTGTCATGTGTTGACTTGTGTTGTGTTGACATGTGTTGTGTTGTCATGTGTTGACTTGTGTTGTCATGTGTTGACTTGTGTTGTGTTGTCATGTGTTGACTTGTGTTGTGTTGTCATGTGTTGACTTGTGTTGTGTTGTCATGTGTTGACATGTGTTGTCATGTGTTGACTTGTGTTGTGTTGTCATGTGTTGTGTTGACATGTGTTGTGTTATGTGTTATGTGTTGACTTGTGTTGTGTTGTCATGTGTTGACATGTGTTGTGTTGTGTTGACTTGTGTTGTGTTGTGTTGACTTGTGTTGTGTTGTGTTGACTTGTGTTGTGTTGTTTGCAGTTGCAGAGCGCTCTGACAGAGAGGACTGAGGCCCTGGAGAGTCTGCGGGGGCTGAAGTCGAAGCTGGAGCTGCACATCTCAGAGCTGAGCTCGGCCAAGGTCAGACACTGAACCATTACACGTTTTACCTGACACTTTTAACGCTGCTTTGTGCAACAAGGAGACTGTGCATAACTGCTCAACAATGTCATTAATAGTTGTTGACTTTTTAGAATGACTTTTGTGTGAAAACCCAATCTGGGAGGACTTTGGGTCATAGCCCACGACACGAGGGGCCAAACGCTGTGAGAGGTGAAACATGGGAGGTCATGTTTTGAGACTTGCAAACTGAAGAACTATAACCAGACTTCCTCACAAGCTAATGATCCTAATGCTGGCGAGGCTCCTGAGAGGACGGCCCCGCCACACAGATGAGCCCTGTTCCTGGTACGGTCTCCCCGGGCCCAAGGGACGGACAGAGAAGAGGATTTAATTCTACAACAGCTGGTCCTTATGTTACGTGAACTGCAGCGTGACAAGTGTCATTGTGAGCCCAGGTCAGGGCTGAGAACGCCGCCCGTTTTGACACAGTGGAAGCTAATGTGGCGAGGCTGAAGGTGGGAGCAGAGGGCGGGCGCGGTGCAGAGGGCGGGCTGAGGGCGGGCGCGTCGCAGAGGGCGGGCAGAGGGCGGGCTGAGGGCGGGCGCGTCGCAAAGGGCGGGCGCGTCGCAGAGGGCGGGCGCGTCGCAGAGGACGGGCGCGTCGCAGAGGACGGGCGCGTCGCAGAGGGCGGGCGCGTCGCAGAGGGCAGGCTGAGGGCGGGCCCGTCGCAGAGGGCGGGCTGAGGGCGGGCGCGTCGCAGAGGGCGGGCTGAGGGCGGGCCCGTCGCAGAGGGCGGGCTGAGGGCGGGCCCGTCGCAGAGGGCGGGCTGAGGGCGGGCGCGTCGCAGAGGGCGGGCTGAGGGCGGGCCCGTCGCAGAGGGCGGGCTGAGGGCGGGCGCGTCGCAGAGGGCGGGCTGAGGGCGGGCGCGTCGCAGAGGGCGGGCTGAGGGCGGGCGCGTCGCAGAGGGCGGGCGCGTCGCAGAGGGCGGGCGCGTCGCAGAGGGCGGGCTGAGGGCGGGCTGAGGGCGGGCTCAGGGCGGGCGCGTCGCAGAGGGCGGGCTCAGGGCGGGCGCGTCGCTGAGGGCGGGTGCGTCACAGAGAGCGGGCGCGTCGCAGAGGGCGGGCGCGTCGCAGAGGGCGGGCTGAGGGCGGGCTGAGGGCGGGCGCGTCGCAGAGGGCGGGCTGAGGGCGGGCGCATCGCAGAGGACGGGCTGAGGCCGGGCGCGTCGCAGAGGGCGGGCGTGTTGCAGAGGCCGGGCGCGTCGCAGAGGGCGGGCTGAGGGCGGGCTGAGGGCGGGCGCGTCGCAGAGGCCGGGCTGCGGGCGCGTCGCAGAGGGCGGGCGCGTCGCAGAGGGCGGGCGCGTCGCAGAGGGCGGGCGCGTCGCAGAGGGCAGGCTGAGGGCGGGCCCGTCGCAGAGGGCGGGCTGAGGGCGGGCGCGTCGCAGAGTGCGGGCTGAGGTCGGGCGCGTCGCAGAGGGCGGGCTGAGGGCGGGCGCGTCGCAGAGGGCGGGCTGAGGGCGGGCGCGTCGCAGAGGGCGGGCTGAGGGCGGGCGCGTCGCAGAGGGCGGGCTGAGGGCGGGCGCGTCGCAGAGGGCGGGCTGATGGCGGGCGCGTCGCAGAGGGCGGGCTGAGGGCGGGCGCGTCGCAGAGGGCGGGCAGAGGGCGGGCGCGTCGCAGAGGGTGGGCTGAGGGCGGGCGCGTCGCAGAGGGTGGGCTGAGGGCGGGCTGAGGGCGGGCTGAGGGCGGGCGCGTCGCAGAGGCCGGGCGCGTCGCAGAGGCCGGGCGCGTCGCAGAGGCCGGGCGCGTCGCAGAGGGCGGGCGCGTCGCAGAGGGTGGGCTGAGGGCGGGCTGAGGGCGGGCGCGTCGCAGAGGCCGGGCGCGTCGCAGAGGCCGGGCGCGTCGCAGAGGGTGGGCTGAGGGCGGGCTGAGGGCGGGCGCGTCGCAGAGGCCGGGCGCGTCGCAGAGGCCGGGCGCGTCGCAGAGGCCGGGCGCGTCGCAGAGGCCGGGCGCGTCGCAGAGCTGTGTAGCTTTTAGCAAAAACAGCCGCAAAGGTGCCATAAAGCATTGTGTTACATTTGTGTGCAGGGTGTGGCACATGCACACAGCACACAGGGTGTGGCACATGCACACAGCACACAGGGTGTGGCACATGCACACAGCACACAGGGTGTGGCACATGCACACAGCACACAGGGTGTGGCACATGCACACAGCACACAGGGTGTGGCACATGCACACAGCACACAGGGTGTGGCACATGCACACAGCACACAGGGTGTGGCACATGCACACAGCACACAGGGTGTGGCACATGCACACAGCACACAGCTGATCCCTGAGGCTCTTCACTGCAAATCATCTGAAATAGAACTAATTTTGTCCAACTGTCTGTAAAAATGTCTTTTTGTCTCCACTAGAGTGCGCTAGAGATCCAGGTGCTGGATGAGAAGGACAAAGCTCAGCGGCTGCAGACAGAGCTGGACGTGAGCGAGCAGGTTCAGAAGGACTTTGTCAAACTCTCACAAACACTGCAGGTAAAAGTCAACACAGTAACTACAAACACAGCAACTCTGAGTTAGCCTGGGGCCTGGGGCCTTCAGTGAGGTCCTACACCAGGGGTGTCAAACATACGGCCCGTGTTTTAATCCGGCCTGCTTAACACTTTCAATTAATATATTTTTTTTTTTGTTCATAGAACCGTAATTACATCCGTAACCGTTTTAGGGAACGTTCAGTGCTTCAGCACCGCCCTCTGGTGGTCAGTGGAGGAGCGTAATGGTTTGAAGAGGCAGAGTTTCCAGTTCTTTAGAGGAACCAGGAGAAGGGGAAGCACAGTGTTCAGTCTGAGAGGGCATTGAAAAAGTAGCATCCTTTAATGAAATGGCATAATGAATCCAATCGATCAAACATATGAGCAAAAATTAGAAACATTTACATTATATGTTTACAAGAAACACATTTACGCTACATAAAACATAAACTAACAGAAAAGGTTTATTGCCATTGTCAATGAACAAAATTCACAAACACAGGAACTTTGGTGCAACATAAAACAATGAACAATGATTGTGTTTTTAAAGAATGGCACTCTTCATCATGAAGTGTGAAGACGAGGAGCTGCAATGTCAAGTTCCTTTGACATGTTTGAATGTAAAGACAAAAAGAGCAGATATGAGCTGGTTAAACTCCTCCTCCTTCACAAATACAGACCTGGACCACTCTGAGGAACCCTCATCTGTGGCAGACATTTGAATCTTCCTGGTAAACATTAGATAAACCAAAGTGGCACTGGAGGAACAATAAATAAGGAGGGAGATGAACCCTACGATCGAGGCTCTCCTGTAACCGCGGCAACGCTCATCCACAGCAGGTGGTCTCCTCCTGCTGGACCTGCTGCAGGTCATGATCTTATTCAAACCAAACTGATGCTGTGAGCGCAGAAAGACAAGTCCCGTGGTCATGGAAAAGATGTGTTTGAGAAGGGTCAAACCATTGGCATCGAACAGAGAAAACATCTGCAGAGAAGTGCAGTGGTCACTCTTCATGTGCAGTGGTCACTCTCCATGTGCAGTGGTCACTCTCCATGTGCAGTGGTCACTCCATGTGCAGTGGTCACTCTTCATGTATAGTGGTCACTCTTCATGTGTAGTGGTCACTCTCCTTGTGTAGTGGTCACTCTTCATGTGCAATGGTCACTCCATGTGCAGTGGTCACGCTCCATGTGCAGTGGTCACTCTCTTTGTGCAGTGGTCACTCTCTTTGTGCAGTGGTCACTCTTAATGTGCAGTGGTCACTCTCCTTGTGTAGTGGTCACTCTTCATGTGCAGTGGTCACTATGTGCAGTGGTCACTCTTTGTGTAGTGGTCACTCTTAATGTGCAGTGGTCACTCTTAATGTGCAGTGGTCACTCTTAATGTGCAGTGGTCACTATGTGCAGTGGTCACTCTT
This sequence comes from Eucyclogobius newberryi, assembly GCF_026437365.1. Classification (NCBI taxonomy): domain Eukaryota; kingdom Metazoa; phylum Chordata; class Actinopteri; order Gobiiformes; family Gobiidae; genus Eucyclogobius; species Eucyclogobius newberryi. Next base: position 35,190,589 of record NW_027315779.1, read on the forward strand.
TGTGTAGTGGTCACTCTTAATGTGCAGTGGTCACTCTTAATGTGCAGTGGTCACTCTCCATGTGCAGTGGTCACTCTTAATGTGCAGTGGTCACTCTCCATGTGCAGTGGTCACTCTCCCTTTGCAGTGGTCACTCTTTGTGTAGTGGTCACTCTCCATGTGCAGTGGTCACTCTTTCTTTTATCTTCCTGTTAAAATACAGAGAAAACACAGGATCTCCAAATAAAATGCCAATCATCCATTTTCTGCCGCTTTATCCGGGGCCGGGTCGCGGGGGCAGCAGTCTGAGCAGGGACTCCCAGACTTCCTCCTCCCCAGACACTTCCTCTAACTCCTCCGGGGGGATCCTGAGGCGTTCCCAGGCCAGCCGAGAGACATAGTCCCTCCAACGTGTCCTGGGTCTTCCCCGGGGCCTCTTCCCGGTGGGACATGCCAGAAACACCTCCCGAGGGAGGCGCCCAGGAGGCTCCGGAACAGATGCCCGAGCCACCTCAGCTGGAGGAGCAGCGGCTCTACTCCGAGCTCCCCCCGTGTGGCCGAGCTCCTCACCTTATCTCTAAGGGAGCGCCCAGCCACCCGGTGGAGGAAACTCATTTCGACCGCTTTTATCCGCGATCTTGTCCTTTCGGTCATTACCCAAAGCTCATCAAATCAAATCAATTTATTTTTGTAAGGCCCAAAATCACAACAACAGTTGCCTCTGAGGGCCACAGGGAGAAATGAATCAACAATGTCTGTGGTGGCGATGAAGTCAGACAATGTCTGTGGTGGCGAGGGACGATGTCCCAGGGTCCTCTGTCCTTAGACTCTCCTTCTCGGCCAGGAAAAACTACAAAAAAAACCTCTTTGGGAAAAAAGCGTAGAAACCTGGAGGAGTTCCAGTGAAGGAGAGATCCGACTCTCACAGACGGACAGACGGACACGAGGAGACTGGAGCTGGACCCACTCTTCAGGCAGAAGAGGGACCGTCTGAGGCGAACTGGACCCACTCTTCAGGCAGATGAGGGACCGTCGGAGTCGAGCAGGACCCACTCTTCAGGCAGATGAGGGACCGTCGGAGGCGAACTGGACCCACTCCTCAGGCAGATGAGGGACCGTGGGAGGCGAGCTGGACCCACTCTTCAGGCAGATGAGGGACCGACTGAGGCGAACTGGAGCCACTCTTCAGGCAGATGAGGGACCGTCCACATGGGGCAGGGACCACTTCACCAGGAGAGGGACATCTGGGTCCACAGGTCCTCAGGAGTGAGAGAAAGAAAAAGAAGGCGGTGAACAGTTTGCAAGTGGAATTAAAAAATAAATATTGTTTGATAGCATAAGTAGTCAGAAGAAGAGGATAGTGCTCAAGCTGTCATACTTCCCCCAGCACAGTTACTCCTAGGGCAGCGTAGCTGAAGCTGTGGGTTTATCTTTCTGTTCCTAACTACTCTGACCATAAGCGATTTCGAAGAGGAACGTTTTAAGCCTGGACTTAAATGAAGAGACTGTGTCAGCATATTTAACATGGGTCGGGAGCTGATTCCATAACACAGGGGCTTGGTAGCTAAACGCTCTACCTCCTACAGTACTTTTAGAGACTCTTGGCACCACCAGAAGGCCGGCATTCTGAGAGCGAAGAGCTCTGTTTGGATGATATGGTTCTATAGCATCTTTGAGGTAGGATGGGGCCATGTCATTTATGGCTTTGTAGGTCAAGAGTAGAATTTTGAATTTGATTCTGGACTCGACGGGGAGCCAGTGAAGAGACTTCAGCACTGGCGTAATGTGCTCTCTTCTTTTTGTTCCTGTTAGTAATCTTGCTGCTGCATTTTGAACCAGTTGAAAGCTTTTTATGGAGCTTTTAGGACACGCTGCAAGCAGGGAGTTACAGTAGTCTAATCTAGTCGTTACAAATGCATGGATAAGTTTTTCGGCATCACTTTTAGGCAGGATTCTTCTGATTTTGGCGATGTTGCGCAAATGGAAATAGGCTGTTTTACAAGCTTGATTTATATGAGCTTTAAATGAGAGCTCCTGGTCAAATAAGACTCCAAGGTTTCTTACAGTAGAACTGGAGGCTACACTGACATTGTCCAGTGTGACTATCTGCTCAGATAGAGCGTCTCGTAGATGCTTAGGGCCAAGCACAATGACCTCGGTTTTTTCAGGGTTAAGAAGCAGGTAGTTTAGTGTCATCCAGGTTTTTATCTCCTTCACACAAGTACTAAGTCTGTCTACTTGATCGCTCTGATCAGGTTTCATTGATAAATACAGCTGAGTGTCGTCTGCATAGCAGTGGAAGTTAATGTCATGCTTTCTGATAATGTTGCCTAATGGTAGCATATAAAGAGTAAACAGAATTGGACCGAGTACCGAACCCTGTGGCACACCGTAAATTACTTTAGAGCTTGGTGAGGAGCTCTGGTTTACATTAACAAATTGGAATCTATCAGATAGATAGGATTTAAACCAGCTGAGGGCTGTTCCTCCAACACCTACATCACATTCTAACCTCTGCAGTAGAATGTTGTGGTCGATGGTGTCAAACGCTGCGCTGAGGTCCAACAGAACCAGGATTGAGACCAGTCCATCGTCAGCGGCTAATAACAAATCATTTGTGACTTTAACTAGTGCAGTTTCAGTGCTGTGGTGGGCTCTGAACCCTGACTGGAAAACTTCAAATAAGTTATTGTCCTGCAGGTGGCGACAAAGCTGTTTTACTACAACTTTTTCAAGGATTTTAGAGACGAAGGGAAGATTTGAAATAGGTCTGTAGTTTACCAATAGGTCGGGATCTAGATTAGGCTTTTTCAGAAGAGGTTTAATGACTGCATGTTTGAAGGACTGTGGAACATAGCCACTTTCTAGTGAAGTATTTATTATATTAAGAATAGGGTCTATAATTAGGGGAAGAATGTCTTTGAGGAGTCTGCTTGGAATGGGGTCTAGGACACAAGTTGAGCTTTTAGAGGACATAATGGCTGAAGTTATCTCTGCTTGATCAACAGCTGTGAACCTTTCTAAGTTTACAGGTGGATTTATATGGGACGTTAGATTTACAGCTTGGGCTAGTTCAGGGCTAATAGCGGGGGTAATTTCATCTAATTTATCTCTGATTGTTTTTATTTTATTATTAAAAAATAGGAGGAAATCATCAGAGCTAAGTGTAGCTGGGATTGAGGGCTCTACTGCACTGTGACAGTTTGTTAGCCTAGCTACAGTGCTGAAAAGGAATTTAGTGTTACTTTTGTTGACTTCTATTAGATTTGAATAATATCTGGTTTGGGCCTTACGCAGAGCCTGCTTATAGGACAGCAGGCAACTTTTCCATGCTTTTAGGGATTCTTCGGTGTGAGAGCGACGAAATAATCCCTCTAACTTTCTAACTCTTTGTTTATGTGAACGCAGTTCTTGGTTGTACCATGGGGAGGCGCGCTTTGGCCTAATGACCTTCTGTTTTAACGGCGCGACAACGTCAAGAGCAGACTTCAGAGAATTCATGGTCAAGTCGACACATTGATCACTTAAACTGGGACTAAAGCTGTTCTCAGCAGGATCACATGACATGATCACATGACATGATCACATGACATGATCACATGACATGATCACATGACATGTCACTGAATATTGGCTCTATTATTTCTTTGAATTTTGAGATAGATTTTTCAGATATTGTCCTTTTCATTATAACTTTATTTTGTGGGACTGGATGATCTTTAAGAATAAACTGAAAGGTAATTAGGAAATGATCTGACAATATAGGGTTTTGAGGGAGGACAATGAGGTCACTAATCTCTGTTCCATACGTTAGGACAAGATCCAGAGTGTTCTTGTGAGTGTGAGTCGGTTTATTTACATTCTGAGTGAAACCAATGCTGTCTAACAAGGCGCTGAAGGCATTACTGAGAGCGTCATCACTCATGTTCACGTGGATATTAAAGTCTCCAACTATAACTATTTTATCCCAGGCTAACACTAAGTTTGATATAAAGTCAGAAAACTCTGTTAAAAACTCTGAGTAGGGACCAGGAGGTCGGTAGATAACTATGAACAAAACTCCTTTTTGGTTTTTCATATTTGGACATGTGATTGACAGCATAAGGCTTTCAAATGAGTGAAATGCATTGTTAGTTTTAGGGCTCATGAGTAGGCTTGAGTGGGAGATCACTGCCACACCACCACCTCGGCCTGTGCTCCTGGCAGTCTGAAAGTTAACATGGCTGGGTGGGGTGGACTCATTTAGTCTGACGTAGTCGTCTTGTTGAAGCCACGTTTCAGTTAGAGCTAGAAGATCTATGTTATAGTCACTAATTAATTCATTAACTAAGAGCGATTTGGAGGAAATTGCTCTAATGTTTAGCAGTCCACATTTTACGTGTTTATTCATTTGTGTATTTGTGATTGTTATTTTCCTTAAGTTATTTGGTCTGACGCCTGAAATATTTTTTCTGAGATGTGACTTTTTGGCATTATTTGTACGAGGGACACGAGGGACACGAGGGACACACACAGTCTCTATCTGTCTTGAATCTGAACACTTCACAGGTAACAGAACGGGCGAGAGTTCAGCGACAGAGGAGCGTCTTGAACTGCTGCTCTGCACCTGGGGCTCATCCCTAGATGGTCACTTAACACGACTAAGACTATCGGTCAAATTCCGAACTAATAGGGATGTACCCTCCGAAGTCGGATGGATGCCATCCCTGCGTATGAGCCCGGGCTTTCCCCAAAACGCACTCCAGTTATCAATAAAGACAACGTTGTTTTGAGGGCACCATCTGGATAACCAGTTGTTGAATGCTGAGAGACGGCTGTACAATTCAGCATTGATCCGATTGGGCAGGGGACCAGAAAATATTACAGTGTCTGACATCGACTTCGCTAGGTCACACACCGCGGCTACTTGAACTTTGAGCACCTCTGATTGTCTCCGCCGGGCGTCGTTACCGCCTGCGTGAATCACGACTCGCCGGAAACGGGTCCTGCTCCGCTTTAAGATCCTAAGGTTTCCTTCGATGTCACCCATTCTGGCCCCCGGGTAACACCTAACGCTAGCAGCTGGCAGCTTCACGTCTCTAACAATAGAACTCCCGATTACAAGAGTTTCTCTAGTGTGTTCAGCGGGCGTGTGATCGCTGAGGGGAGAAAACCTATTATAGACGTGAAGCTCACGGCGCTCTGAGGTTCGGCGTTTAGCGCCTTGTCCCCTCCGAACTGTCACAAAGTGGTCCCTATTCTGTTCCTGGTCTAGTCCCGGCTGCACGGGAGACGCTGAGGGGCTGAGCTCGGTCTTACTGCTACTGCTAATGCTAATGCTACGCCCTGCAGCGCGGTCCGGTAGCCCTCGCGCTAAAACCGAACTATAACTGGACTTAAGCTCCTCTAAACAGCAGATCCGCGCTTCTAACTCCGTAACCCTGGCCTCCAAAACTACCACTACACTGCACTTCACGCACCTATCATCAGAGAAGGAGCCAGGGTTCTGACTCGACATATGACAGCTCAAACAGGTAAAGGTAGATCCAGCCATGACGCTAGCGGCTAGGCTACGCTAGGCTAGTTCAGGCTGGAGCTAGAGAGTGAGGAGGGCTTTTAATCCACAAAATACTGAAAAGCGAGCGGCTTGAGGCTCCGGATTGTTTGCGGAGAAATCAAACGTTCACTTTCGTGTATATGATGCGTAAATAGTGTGTATAATTCGTGGATTAATCGGTAAAAGGCTCTAAGAACGAACAGCTCTGAAAACGCGACACACTCACCGGAAATGACGTCGCCGAACTCCCATCATTAACCTGAAGAAGACCTGGGAGAAGCTTCTGCTTGCCGCCAGAGCCATTATTGTCAATTTGACCTCACCTATGGTCTCATGACCATAGGTGAGGTCAGAACATAGACCGACCAGTAAATAGAGAGCTTTGCCTTTCGGCTCAGCTCCCTCTTTACCACAACAGTCCGATGCAGCGACTGCATCACTGCAGCTGCTGCACCGATCCGCCTGTCGATCTCACGCTCCATCCTTCACTCACTCATGAACAACACCCCGAGATACTTGAACTCCTCCACTTTGGGCAAGGACCCCCCACCCACCTGAAGACAAGACACCTTTTTCTGGTTGAGAACCATGGCCTCGGATTTGGAGGTGCTGATTCTCATCCCAGACGCTTCCCTCTCGTCCCAGTGCAGCTGCAGGTCCGGGTTTGATGGAGCCATCAGGACAACATCGTCTGCAAACAGCAGACGATGGAATCCTGTGGTCCCCAAACCGGACACCCTGTGACCCCTGACCACACCCTCCGACCCCTGACTGCGCCTAGAAATTCTGTCCATAAAAACTATGAACAGAACCGGTGACAAAGCACAGCCCTGAGGAGCCCCTCATGCACTGGGAACAGGTCTAACTCACTGCAGTGAACACAGCTCCTGCTCCGGTCAGACAGGGACCGGACAGCCCTGAGCAAAGGGCCCCGGACCCCGTACTCCCGGAGCACCCCCTAAAGGACACCCTGAGGGACACGGTCGAAAGCCTTCTCCAGATCCACAAAGCACATGTGGACTGGTTGGGTAAACTCCCATGAACCCTCGAGCACCCGATGGAGGGCATAGAGCTGGTCCAGTGTTCCACGACCGGGACGAAAACCACTCTGCTCCTCCTGAACCCCAGGTTCGACTATCAGTCGGATTCTCCTCTCCAGTACCTGGAATAGACCTTATGGGAGGCTGAGGAGTGTGATCCCCTGTGCCAATCAAAACTTCAATAAAATGTTAAAATTCTTAGTGCATAAAAACTCATACAGTAAGTGCAGTGTCACTGAGGCTTGTCCTTGACCAGTGCAGTTTTAAACAATGTATTTGTATGTTGCTGCTGCTGCATTACAAGTATGTGAACATCTGATCATATGTTTGGTACAGAAGCCTTTGTTTCCAATTAGAGGTCAGACATTTCCTGTAGTTCTGGACCAGGTTTAACTGCAGCAGGACTCTGACCCTCTCCTCCTCGCAGAGGTTCAGCTCCTCCTCACAGAGGTTCAGCTCCTCCTCCTCAGAGGTTCAGCTCCTCCTCGCAGAGGTTCAGCTCCTCCTCAGAGGTTCAGCTCCTCCTCAGAGGTTCAGCTCCTCCTCCTCAGAGGTTCAGCTCCTCCTCGCAGAGGTTCAGCTCCTCCTCCTCAGAGGTTCAGCTCCTCCTCACAGAGGTTCAGCTCCTCCTCCTCAGAGGTTCAGCTCCTCCTCGCAGAGGTTCAGCTCCTCCTCACAGAGGTTCAGCTCCTCCTCGCTTCAGCTCCTCCTCACAGAGGTTCAGCTCCTCCAAACATGGTCTATTGGATTCATGTCTGAGACTGAGGCCCCTCCAGAACCTTCATCTGCTTCTTCTGGAGCCACTGCCTGGTTCTCCTTGTGTGCTTCAGGTCATTGTCATGTGGAAAACCCAGCCACGCCCCATCTTCAGCCACGCCCCCTTCTTCAATGTTCTGACTGAGGGAAGGAGGTTGATGCCCCCCAAGCGTGATGTTTCCTCCCCCAAAGCGTGACGTTTCCTCCCCCAAAGCGTGACGTTTCCTCCCCCAAAGCGTGACGTTTCCTCCCCCAAAGCGTGACGTTTCCTCCCCCAAAGTGTGATGTTTCCTCCCCCAAAGCGTGATGTTTCCTCCTCAAAAGCGTGACGTTTCCTCCCCCAAAGCGTGACGTTTCCTCCCCCAAAGCGTGATGTTTCCTCCCCCAAAGCGTGACGTTTCCTCCCCCAAAGCGTGACGTTTCCTCCTCCAAAGCCTGATGTCTCCTCCCCCAAAGCGTGATGTTTCCTCCCCCAAAGCGTGATGTTTCCTCCCCCAAAGCGTGACGTTTCCTCCCCCAAAGCGTGACGTTTCCTCCCCCAAAGCGTGACGTTTCCTCCCCCAAAGCCTGATGTCTCCTCCCCCAAAGCGTGATATTTCCTCCTCCAAAGCGTGACGTTTCCTCCTCCAAAGCCTGACGTTTCCTCCCCCAAAGCGTGATGTTTCCTCCTCCAAAGCGTGATGTTTCCTCCCCCAAAGCGTGATGTTTCCTCCCCCAAAGCGTGATGTTTCCTCCTCCAAAGCGTGACGTTTCCTCTCCCAAAGCGTGATGTTTCCTCCTCCAAAGCGTGACGTTTCCTCCCCCAAAGCGTGACGTTTCCTCCCCCAAAGCGTGATGTTTCCTCCCCCAAAGCGTGATGTCTCCTCCCCCAAAGCGTGACGTTTCCTCCTCCAAAGCGTGACGTTTCCTCCCCCAAAGGGTGACGTTTCCTCCTCCAAAGCGTGACGTTTCCTCCCCCAAAGCGTGACGTTTCCTCCTCCAAAGCGTGACGTTTCCTCCCCCAAAGCGTGACGTTTCCTCCCCCAAAGCGTGACGTTTCCTCCCCCAAAGCGTGACGTTTCCTCCTCCAAAGCGTGACGTTTCCTCCCCCAAAGCGTGACGTTTCCTCCCCCAAAGCGTGATGTTTCCTCCCCCAAAGCGTGATGTTTCCTCTCCTAAAGCGTGATGTTTCCTCCCCCAAAGCATGACGTTTCCTCCTCCAAAGCGTGATGTTTCCTCCCCCAAAGCGTGATGTTTCCTCCTCCAAAGCGTGATGTTTCCTCCCCCAAAGCGTGATGTTTCCTCCCCCAAAGCGTGATGTTTCCTCCCCCAAAGCGTGATGTTTCCTCCCCCAAAGCGTGACGTTTCCTCCCCCAAAGCATGATGTTTCCTCTCCCAAAGCGTGATGTTTCCTCCTCAAAAGCGTGACGTTTCCTCCCCCAAAGCGTGAGGTTTCCTCCCCCAAAGCATGACGTTTCCTCCCCCAAAGCGTGACGTTTCCTCCTCCAAAGCGTGACGTTTCCTCCTCCAAAGCGTGACGTTTCCTCCCCCAAAGCGTTACCTCTCCTCCCTCAAAGCGCAATGTTTCCTCCCCCAAAGCGTGACGTTTCCTCCCCCAAAGCGTGACGTTTCCTCCTCCAAAGCGTGACGTTTCCTCCTTCAAAGCGTGACGTTTCCTCCTCCAAAGCGTGACGTTTCCTCCCCCAAAGCGTGACGTTTCCTCTCCCAAAGCGTGACGTCTCCTCCCCCAAAGCGTGACGTTTCCTCCTCCAAAGCGTGACGTTTCCTCCCCCAAAGCGTGACGTTTCCTCCTCCAAAGCGTGACGTTTCCTCCCCCAAAGCGTGACGTTTCCTCCCCCAAAGCGTGACGTTTCCTCCTCCAAAGCGTGACGTTTCCTCCCCCAAAGCGTGACGTTTCCTCCTCCAAAGCGTGACGTTTCCTCCCCCAAAGCGTGACGTCTCCTCCTCCAAAGCGTGACGTTTCCTCCTCCAAAGCGTGACGTTTCCTCCTCCAAAGCGTGACGTCTCCTCCTCCAAAGCGTGACGTTTCCTCCTCCAAAGCGTGACGTTTCCTCCCCCAAAGCGTGACGTTTCCTCCCCCAAAGCGTGACGTTTCCTCCCCCAAAGCGTGACGTTTCCTCCCCCAAAGCGTGAGGTTTCCTCCCCCAAAGCGTGACGTTTCCTCCCCCAAAGCGTGACGTTTCCTCCTCCAAAGCGTGACGTTTCCTCCTCCAAAGCGTGACGTTTCCTCCCCCAAAGCGTTACCTCTTCTCCCTCAAAGCGCGATGTTTCCTCCCCCAAAGCGTGACGTTTCCTCCCCCAAAGCGTGACGTTTCCTCCTCCAAAGCGTGACGTTTCCTCCTTCAAAGCGTGACGTTTCCTCCTCCAAAGCGTGACGTTTCCTCCCCCAAAGCGTGACGTTTCCTCTCCCAAAGCGTGACGTCTCCTCCCCCAAAGCGTGACGTTTCCTCCTCCAAAGCGTGACGTTTCCTCCTCCAAAGCGTGACGTCTCCTCCCCCAAAGCGTGACGTTTCCTCCTCCAAAGCGTGACGTTTCCTCCTCCAAAGCGTGACGTTTCCTCCTCCAAAGCGTGACGTCTCCTCCCTCAAAGCGTGACGTCTCCTCCCCCAAAGCGTAACGTTTCCTCCTTCAAAGCGTGACGTCTCCTCCCCCAAAGCGTGACGTTTCCTCCTCCAAAGCGTGACTTTTCCTCCTCCAAAGCGTGACGTTTCCTCCTCCAAAGCGTAACGTCTCCTCCCTCAAAGCGTGACGTTTCCTCCCCCAAAGCGTGACGTTTCCTCCCCCAAAGCGTGAGGTTTCCTCCCCCAAAGCGTGACGTTTCCTCCCCCAAAGCGTGACGTTTCCTCCTCCAAAGCGTGACGTTTCCTCCTCCAAAGCGTGACGTTTCCTCCCCTAAAGCGTGACGTCTCCTCCCTCAAAGCGTGACGTTTCCTCCCCCAAAGCGTGACGTTTCCTCCTCCAAAGCGTGACGTTTCCTCCTCCAAAGCGTGACGTTTCCTCCCCCAAAGCGTGACGTTTCCTCCCCCAAAGCGTGACGTTTCCTCCTCCAAAGCGTGACGTTTCCTCCCCCAAAGCGTGACGTTTCCTCCTCCAAAGCGTGACGTTTCCTCCCCCAAAGCGTGACGTTTCCTCCCCCAAAGCGTGACGTTTCCTCCTCCAAAGCGTGACGTTTCCTCCCCCAAAGCGTGACGTTTCCTCCTCCAAAGCGTGACGTTTCCTCCCCCAAAGCGTGACGTCTCCTCCTCCAAAGCGTGACGTTTCCTCCTCCAAAGCGTGACGTTTCCTCCCACAAAGCGTAACGTCTCCTCCCTCAAAGCGTGACGTGTCCTCCCCCAAAGCGTGACGTTTCCTCCTCCAAAGCGTGACGTTTCCTCCCCCAAAGCGTGACGTTTCCTCCCCCAAAGCGTGACGTTTCCTCCCCCAAAGCGTGAGGTTTCCTCCCCCAAAGCGTGACGTTTCCTCCCCCAAAGCGTGACGTTTCCTCCTCCAAAGCGTGACGTTTCCTCCTCCAAAGCGTGACGTTTCCTCCCCCAAAGCGTTACCTCTCCTCCCTCAAAGCGCAATGTTTCCTCCCCCAAAGCGCGACGTTTCCTCCCCCAAAGCGTGACGTTTCCTCCTCCAAAGCGTGACGTTTCCTCCTCCAAAGCGTGACGTTTCCTCCCCCAAAGCGTGACGTTTCCTCTCCCAAAGCGTGACGTCTCCTCCCCCAAAGCGTGACGTTTCCTCCTCCAAAGCGTGACGTTTCCTCCTCCAAAGCGTGACGTCTCCTCCCCCAAAGCGTGACGTTTCCTCCTCCAAAGCGTGACGTTTCCTCCTCCAAAGCGTGACGTTTCCTCCTCCAAAGCGTGACGTCTCCTCCCTCAAAGCGTGACGTCTCCTCCCTCAAAGCGTGACGTTTCCTCCTTAAAAGCGTGACGTCTCCTCCCTCAAAGCGTGACGTTTCCTCCCCCAAAGCGTGACGTTTCCTCCCCCAAAGCGTGATGTCTCCTCCCCCAAAGCGTGATGTTTCCTCTCCCAAAGCGTGACGTTTCCTCCCCCAAAGCGTGATGTTTCCTCGTGACGTTTCCTCCCCCAAAGCGTGACGTTTCCTCCCCCAAAGCGTGACGTTTCCTCCTTCAAAGCGTGACGTTTCCTCCCCCAAAGCGTGACGTTTCCTCCTTCAAAGCGTGACGTTTCCTCCCCCAAAGCGTGACGTTTCCTCCCCCAAAGCGTGACGTCTCCTCCTTAAAAGCGTGACGTCTCCTCCCTCAAAGTGTGACGTTTCCTCCCCCAAAAGCGTGACGTTTCCTCCTTAAAAGCGTGACGTCTCCTCCCTCAAAGTGTGACGTTTCCTCCCCCAAAGCGTGATGTTTCCTCCTCCAAAGCGTGACGTTTCCTCCTCCAAAGCGTGACGTTTCCTCTCCCAAAGCGTGATGTTTCCTCCTCAAAAGCGTGACGTTTCCTCCTCCAAAGCGTGACGTCTCCTCCCCCAAAGCGTGATGTTTCCACTCCCAAAGCGTGATGTTTCCTCCTCCAAAGCGTGATGTTTCCTCTCCCAAAGCGTGACGTTTCCTCCTCCAAAGCGTGATGTTTCCTCCCCCAAAGCGTGATGTTTCCTCCCCCAAAGCGTGATGTCTCCTCCCCCAAAGCGTGACGTTTCCTCCTCCAAAGCGTGATGTTTCCTCCCCCAAAGCGTGATGTTTCCTCTCCCAAAGCGTGACGTTTCCTCCCCCAAAGCGTGACGTTTCCTCCCCCAAAGCGTGACGTCTCCTCCCCCAAAGCGTGACGTTTCCTCCCCCAAAGCGTAACGTTTCCTCCTCCAAAGCGTGACGTTTCCTCCTTCAAAGCGTGACGTCTCCTCCCCCAAAGCGTGACGTTTCCTCCTCCAAAGCGTGACGTTTCCTCCTCCAAAGCCTCCCCCAAAGCGTGACGTTTCCTCCCCCAAAGCGTGACGTCTCCTCCCCCAAAGCGTGACGTCTCCTCCCCCAAAGCGTGACGTCTCCTCCCCCAAAGCGTGACGTTTCCTCCTCCAAAGCGTGACGTTTCCTCCTCCAAAGCGTGACGTTTCCTCCCCCAAAGCGTGACGTTTCCTCCCCCAAAGCGTGACGTTTCCTCCCCCAAAGCGTGACGTTTCCTCCCCCAAAGCGTGACGTTTCCGCCCCCAAAGCGTGACGTTTCCGCCCCCAAAGCGTGACGTTTCCTCCCCCAAAGCGTGACGTTTCCTCCCCCAAAGCGTGACGTTTCCTCCCCCAAAGCGTGACGTTTCCTCCCCCAAAGCGTGACGTTTCCTCCCCCAAAGCGTGACGTTTCCTCCCCCAAAGCGTGACGTCTCCTCCCCCAAAGCGTGACGTCTCCTCCCCCAAAGCGTGACGTCTCCTCCCCCAAAGCGTGACGTCTCCTCCCCCAAAGCGTGACGTTTCCTCCCCCAAAGCGTGACGTTTCCCTCCCCCAAAGCGTGACGTTTCCTCCCCCAAAGCGTGAAGTTTCCTCCCCCAAAGCGTGACGTTTCCTCCCCCAAAGCGTGACGTCTCCTCCCCCAAAGCGTGACGTCTCCGCCCCCAAAGCGTGACGTTTCCTCCCCCAAAGCGTGACGTTTCCTCCCCCAAAGCGTGACGTTTCCTCCCCCAAAGCGTGACGTCTCCTCCCCCAAAGCGTGACGTTTCCTCCCCCAAAGCGTGACGTCTCCTCCCCCAAAGCGTGACGTCTCCTCCCCCAAAGCGTGACGTTTCCTCCCCCAAAGCGTGACGTCTCCTCCCCCAAAGCGTGAGGTTTCCTCCCCCAAAGCGTGACGTTTCCTCCCCCAAAGCGTGACGTTTCCTCCCCCAAAGCGTGACGTTTCCTCCCCCAAAGCGTGACGTTTCCTCCCCCAAAGCGTGACGTCTCCTCCCCCAAAGCGTGACGTCTCCTCCCCCAAAGCGTGACGTCTCCTCCCCCAAAGCGTGACGTCTCCGCCCCCAAAGCGTGACGTTTCCTCCCCCAAAGCGTGACGTTTCCTCCCCCAAAGCGTGACGTTTCCTCCCCCAAAGCGTGACGTTTCCTCCCCCAAAGCGTGACGTTTCCTCCTCCAAAGCGTGACGTTTCCTCCCCCAAAGCGTGACGTCTCCTCCTCCAAAGCGTGACGTTTCCTCCTCCAAAGCGTGACGTTTCCTCCCACAAAGCGTAACGTCTCCTCCCTCAAAGCGTGACGTGTCCTCCCCCAAAGCGTGACGTTTCCTCCTCCAAAGCGTGACGTTTCCTCCCCCAAAGCGTGACGTTTCCTCCCCCAAAGCGTGACGTTTCCTCCCCCAAAGCGTGAGGTTTCCTCCCCCAAAGCATGACGTTTCCTCCCCCAAAGCGTGACGTTTCCTCCTCCAAAGCGTGACGTTTCCTCCTCCAAAGCGTGACGTTTCCTCCCCCAAAGCGTTACCTCTCCTCCCTCAAAGCGTGACGTTTCCTCCCCCAAAGCGTGACGTTTCCTCCTCCAAAGCGTGACGTTTCCTCCTTCAAAGCGTGACGTTTCCTCCTCCAAAGCGTGACGTTTCCTCCCTCAAAGCGTGACGTTTCCTCTCCCAAAGCGTGACGTCTCCTCCCCCAAAGCGTGACGTTTCCTCCCCCAAAGCGTGACGTTTCCTCCTCCAAAGCGTGACGTCTCCTCCCCCAAAGCGTGACGTTTCCTCCTCCAAAGCGTGACGTTTCCTCCTCCAAAGCGTGACGTTTCCTCCTCCAAAGCGTGACGTCTCCTCCCTCAAAGCGTGACGTCTCCTCCCCCAAAGCGTGACGTTTCCTCCTCCAAAGCGTGACGTTTCCTCCTTAAAAGCGTGACGTCTCCTCCCTCAAAGCGTGACGTTTCCTCCCCCAAAGCGTGATGTTTCCTCCCCCAAAGCGTGATGTCTCCTCCCCCAAAGCGTGATGTTTCCTCTCCCAAAGCGTGACGTTTCCTCCCCCAAAGCGTGATGTTTCCTCGTGACGTTTCCTCCCCCAAAGCGTGACGTTTCCTCCCCCAAAGCGTGACGTTTCCTCCTTCAAAGCGTGACGTTTCCTCCCCCAAAGCGTGACGTTTCCTCCTTCAAAGCGTGACGTTTCCTCCCCCAAAGCGTGACGTTTCCTCCCCCAAAGCGTGACGTCTCCTCCTTAAAAGCGTGACGTCTCCTCCCTCAAAGTGTGACGTTTCCTCCCCCAAAAGCGTGACGTTTCCTCCTTAAAAGCGTGACGTCTCCTCCCTCAAAGTGTGACGTTTCCTCCCCCAAAGCGTGATGTTTCCTCCTCCAAAGCGTGACGTTTCCTCCTCCAAAGCGTGACGTTTCCTCTCCCAAAGCGTGATGTTTCCTCCTCAAAAGCGTGACGTTTCCTCCTCCAAAGCGTGACGTCTCCTCCCCCAAAGCGTGATGTTTCCACTCCCAAAGCGTGATGTTTCCTCCTCCAAAGCGTGATGTTTCCTCTCCCAAAGCGTGACGTTTCCTCCTCCAAAGCGTGATGTTTCCTCCCCCAAAGCGTGATGTCTCCTCCCCCAAAGCGTGATGTTTCCTCCTCCAAAGCGTGACGTCTCCTCCCCCAAAGCGTGACGTTTCCTCCTCCAAAGCGTGACGTTTCCTCCCCCAAAGCGTGACGTTTCCTCCCCCAAAGCGTGACGTTTCCTCCCCCAAAGCGTGACGTTTCCTCCCCCAAAGCGTGACGTTTCCTCCCCCAAAGCGTGACGTCTCCTCCCCCAAAGCGTGACGTTTCCTCCCCCAAAGCGTAACGTTTCCTCCTCCAAAGCGTGACGTTTCCTCCTTCAAAGCGTGACGTCTCCTCCCCCAAAGCGTGACGTTTCCTCCTCCAAAGCGTGACGTTTCCTCCTCCAAAGCCTCCCCCAAAGCGTGACGTTTCCTCCCCCAAAGCGTGACGTCTCCTCCCCCAAAGCGTGACGTCTCCTCCCCCAAAGCGTGACGTCTCCTCCCCCAAAGCGTGACGTTTCCTCCTCCAAAGCGTGACGTTTCCTCCTCCAAAGCGTGACGTTTCCTCCCCCAAAGCGTGACGTTTCCTCCCCCAAAGCGTGACGTTTCCTCCCCCAAAGCGTGACGTTTCCTCCCCCAAAGCGTGACGTTTCCGCCCCCAAAGCGTGACGTTTCCGCCCCCAAAGCGTGACGTTTCCTCCCCCAAAGCGTGACGTTTCCTCCCCCAAAGCGTGACGTTTCCTCCCCCAAAGCGTGACGTTTCCTCCTCCAAAGCGTGACGTTTCCTCCCCCAAAGCGTGACGTTTCCTGCCCCAAAGCGTGACGTTTCCTCCCCCAAAGCGTGACGTTTCCTCCCCCAAAGCGTGACGTCTCCTCCCCCAAAGCGTGACGTCTCCGCCCCCAAAGCGTGACGTTTCCTCCCCCAAAGCGTGACGTCTCCTCCCCCAAAGCGTGACGTTTCCTCCCCCAAAGCGTGACGTTTCCTCCCCCAAAGCGTGACGTCTCCTCCCCCAAAGCGTGACGTCTCCTCCCCCAAAGCGTGACGTCTCCTCCCCCAAAGCGTGACGTCTCCTCCCCCAAAGCGTGACGTCTCCTCCCCCAAAGCGTGACGTTTCCTCCCCCAAAGCGTGACGTTTCCTCCCCCAAAGCGTGACGTTTCCTCCCCCAAAGCGTGACGTCTCCTCCCCCAAAGCGTGACGTCTCCTCCCCCAAAGCGTGACGTCTCCTCCCCCAAAGCGTGACGTCTCCTCCCCCAAAGCGTGACGTTTCCTCCCCCAAAGCGTGACGTTTCCTCCCCCAAAGCGTGACGTTTCCTCCCCCAAAGCGTGACGTCTCCTCCCCCAAAGCGTGACGTCTCCTCCCCCAAAGCGTGACGTCTCCTCCCCCAAAGCGTGACGTCTCCTCCCCCAAAGCGTGACGTTTCCTCCCCCAAAGCGTGACGTTTCCTCCTCCAAAGCGTGACGTTTCCTCCCCCAAAGCGTGACGTTTCCTCCCCCAAAGCGTGACGTCTCCTCCCCCAAAGCGTGACGTCTCCTCCCCCAAAGCGTGACGTCTCCTCCCCCAAAGCGTGACGTCTCCTCCCCCAAAGCGTGACGTCTCCTCCCCCAAAGCGTGACGTTTCCTCCCCCAAAGCGTGACGTTTCCTCCCCCAAAGCGTGACGTTTCCTCCCCCAAAGCGTGACGTTTCCTCCCCCAAAGCGTGACGTTTCCTCCTTCAAAGCGTGACGTTTCCTCCCCCAAAGCGTGACGTTTCCTCCTCCAAAGCGTGACGTTTCCTCCCCCAAAGCGTGACGTTTCCTCCCCCAAAGCGTGACGTTTCCTCCCCCAAAGCGTGACGTTTCCTCCTCCAAAGCGTGACGTTTCCTCCCCCAAAGCGTGACGTCTCCTCCCCCAAAGCGTGACGTTTCCTCCCCCAAAGCCTGACGTTTCCTCCCCCAAAGCGTGACGTTTCCTCCCCCAAAGCGTGACGTTTCCTCCCCCAAAGCGTGACGTTTCCTCCCCCAAAGCGTGACGTTTCCTCCCCCAAAGCGTGACGTTTCCTCCCCCAAAGCGTGACGTCTCCTCCCCCAAAGCGTGACGTCTCCGCCCCCAAAGCGTGACGTCTCCTCCCCCAAAGCGTGACGTTTCCTCCCCCAAAGCGTGACGTTTCCTCCCCCAAAGCGTGACGTCTCCTCCCCCAAAGCGTGACGTCTCCTCCCCCAAAGCGTGACGTCTCCTCCCCCAAAGCGTGACGTCTCCTCCCCCAAAGCGTGACGTTTCCTCCCCCAAAGCGTGACGTTTCCTCCCCCAAAGCGTGACGTTTCCTCCCCCAAAGCGTGAGGTTTCCTCCCCCAAAGCGTGACGTTTCCTCCTCCAAAGCGTGACGTTTCCTCCCCCAAAGCGTGACGTTTCCTCCCCCAAAGCGTGACGTTTCCTCCCCCAAAGCGTGACGTTTCCTCCCCCAAAGCGTGACGTCTCCTCCCCCAAAGCGTGACGTCTCCGCCCCCAAAGCGTGACGTCTCCTCCCCCAAAGCGTGACGTTTCCTCCCCCAAAGCGTGACGTCTCCTCCCCCAAAGCGTGACGTTTCCTCCCCCAAAGCGTGACGTTTCCTCCCCCAAAGCGTGACGTCTCCTCCCCCAAAGCGTGACGTCTCCTCCCCCAAAGCGTGACGTCTCCTCCCCCAAAGCGTGACGTCTCCTCCCCCAAAGCGTGACGTTTCCTCCCCCAAAGCGTGACGTTTCCTCCCCCAAAGCGTGACGTTTCCTCCCCCAAAGCGTGACGTTTCCTCCCCCAAAGCGTGACGTTTCCTCCCCCAAAGCGTGACGTCTCCTCCCCCAAAGCGTGACGTCTCCTCCCCCAAAGCGTGACGTCTCCTCCCCCAAAGCGTGACGTCTCCTCCCCCAAAGCGTGACGTCTCCTCCCCCAAAGCGTGACGTTTCCTCCCCCAAAGCGTGACGTCTCCTCCCCCAAAGCGTGACGTCTCCTCCCCCAAAGCGTGACGTCTCCTCCCCCAAAGCGTGACGTCTCCTCCCCCAAAGCGTGACGTCTCCTCCCCCAAAGCGTGACGTCTCCTCCTCCAAAGCGTGACGTTTCCTCCTCCAAAGCGTGACGTTTCCTCCCCCAAAGCGTGACGTTTCCTCCCCCAAAGCGTGACGTTTCCTCCCCCAAAGCGTGACGTTTCCTCCCCCAAAGCGTGACGTCTCCTCCCCCAAAGCGTGACGTCTCCTCCCCCAAAGCGTGACGTCTCCTCCCCCAAAGCGTGACGTCTCCTCCCCCAAAGCGTGACGTTTCCTCCCCCAAAGCGTTTCCTCCCCCAAAGCGTGACGTTTCCTCCCCCAAAGCGTGACGTTTCCTCCTTCAAAGCGTGACGTTTCCTCCCCCAAAGCGTGACGTTTCCTCCCCCAAAGCGTGACGTTTCCTCCTCCAAAGCGTGACGTTTCCTCCCCCAAAGCGTGACGTCTCCTCCCCCAAAGCGTGACGTCTCCTCCCCCAAAGCGTGACGTCTCCGCCCCCAAAGCGTGACGTCTCCTCCCCCAAAGCGTGACGTTTCCTCCCCCAAAGCGTGACGTTTCCTCCCCCAAAGCGTGACGTCTCCTCCCCCAAAGCGTGACGTTTCCTCCCCCAAAGCGTGACGTCTCCTCCCCCAAAGCGTGACGTCTCCTCCCCCAAAGCGTGACGTTTCCTCCCCCAAAGCGTGACGTTTCCTCCCCCAAAGCGTGACGTTTCCTCCTCCAAAGCGTGACGTTTCCTCCTCCAAAGCGTGACGTTTCCTCCCCCAAAGCGTGACGTCTCCTCCCCCAAAGCGTGACGTTTCCTCCTTCAAAGCGTGACGTCTCCTCCCCCAAAGCGTGACGTTTCCTCCTCCAAAGCGTGACGTCTCCTCCTCCAAAGCGTGACGTTTCCTCCCCCAAAGCGTGACGTTTCCTCCCCCAAAGCGTGACGTCTCCTCCTCCAAAGCGTGACGTTTCCTCCTCCAAAGCGTGACGTTTCCTCCCCCAAAGCGTGACGTCTCCTCCCCCAAAGCGTGACGTTTCCTCCTCCAAAGCGTGACGTTTCCTCCCCCAAAGCGTGACGTTTCCTCCTCCAAAGCGTGACGTTTCCTCCCCCAAAGCGTGACGTTTCCTCCCCCAAAGCGTGACGTCTCCTCCCCCAAAGCGTGACGTTTCCTCCCCCAAAGCGTGACGTTTCCTCCCCCAAAGCGTGACGTTTCCTCCCCCAAAGCGTGACGTTTCCTCCCCCAAAGCGTGACGTTTCCTCCCCCAAAGCGTGACGTTTCCTCCTCCAAAGCGTGACGTTTCCTCCCCCAAAGCGTGACGTTTCCTCCCCCAAAGCGTGACGTTTCCTCCTCCAAAGCGTGACGTTTCCTCCCCCAAAGCGTGACGTCTCCTCCCCCAAAGCGTGACGTCTCCTCCTCCAAAGCGTGACGTCTCCTCCCCCAAAGCGTGACGTCTCCTCCCCCAAAGCGTGACGTTTCCTCCCCCAAAGCGTGACGTTTCCTCCCCCAAAGCGTGACGTTTCCTCCCCCAAAGCGTGACGTCTCCTCCTCCAAAGCGTGACGTTTCCTCCCCCAAAGCGTGACGTTTCCTCCCCCAAAGCGTGACGTCTCCTCCCCCAAAGCGTGACGTTTCCTCCTCCAAAGCGTGACGTTTCCTCCCCCAAAGCGTGACGTCTCCTCCTCCAAAGCGTGACGTTTCCTCCCCCAAAGCGTGACGTTTCCTCCCCCAAAGCGTGACGTTTCCTCCCCCAAAGCGTGACGTTTCCTCCCCCAAAGCGTGACGTTTCCTCCTCCAAAGCGTGACGTTTCCTCCCCCAAAGCGTGACGTTTCCTCCCCCAAAGCGTGACGTTTCCTCCTCCAAAGCGTGACGTCTCCTCCCCCAAAGCGTGACGTTTCCTCCTCCAAAGCGTGACGTTTCCTCCCCCAAAGCGTGACGTTTCCTCCCCCAAAGCGTGACGTTTCCTCCCCCAAAGCGTGACGTTTCCTCCCCCAAAGCGTGACGTTTCCTCCCCCAAAGCGTGACGTTTCCTCCCCCAAAGCGTGACGTTTCCTCCTCCAAAGCGTGACGTTTCCTCCCCCAAAGCGTGACGTTTCCTCCTCCAAAGCGTGACGTCTCCTCCCCCAAAGCGTGACGTTTCCTCCTCCAAAGCGTGACGTTTCCTCCCCCAAAGCGTGACGTTTCCTCCCCCAAAGCGTGACGTTTCCTCCCCCAAAGCGTGACGTTTCCTCCCCCAAAGCGTGACGTTTCCTCCTCCAAAGCGTGACGTCTCCTCCCCCAAAGCGTGATGTTTCCTCCTCCAAAGCGTGACGTTTCCTCCTCCAAAGCGTGACGTTTCCTCCCCCAAAGCGTGACGTTTCCTCCCCCAAAGCGTGACGTTTCCTCCCCCAAAGCGTGACGTTTCCTCCTCCAAAGCGTGACGTCTCCTCCTCCAAAGCGTGACGTCTCCTCCCCCAAAGCGTGACGTTTCCTCCCCCAAAGCGTGACGTTTCCTCCCCCAAAGCGTGACGTTTCCTCCCCCAAAGCGTGACGTTTCCTCCCCCAAAGCGTGACGTCTCCTCCTCCAAAGCGTGACGTTTCCTCCCCCAAAGCGTGACGTTTCCTCCCCCAAAGCGTGACGTCTCCTCCCCCAAAGCGTGACGTTTCCTCCTCCAAAGCGTGACGTTTCCTCCCCCAAAGCGTGACGTCTCCTCCTCCAAAGCGTGACGTTTCCTCCCCCAAAGCGTGACGTTTCCTCCCCCAAAGCGTGACGTTTCCTCCCCCAAAGCGTGACGTTTCCTCCTCCAAAGCGTGACGTCTCCTCCTCCAAAGCGTGACGTCTCCTCCCCCAAAGCGTGACGTTTCCTCCCCCAAAGCGTGACGTTTCCTCCCCCAAAGCGTGACGTTTCCTCCCCCAAAGCGTGACGTTTCCTCCCCCAAAGCGTGACGTCTCCTCCTCCAAAGCGTGACGTTTCCTCCCCCAAAGCGTGACGTTTCCTCCCCCAAAGCGTGACGTCTCCTCCCCCAAAGCGTGACGTTTCCTCCTCCAAAGCGTGATGTTTCCTCCTCCAAAGCGTGACGTTTCCTCCCCCAAAGCGTGACGTTTCCTCCCCCAAAGCGTGACGTTTCCTCCCCCAAAGCGTGACGTCTCCTCCCCCAAAGCGTGACGTCTCCTCCCTCGTGCTTCAGTTGGATGGTGTTATTATCAAAACGTTCTCTTTGGTCTCCTCTGACCACATGACTTTCTCCCATGATCCTCTGGGTCCTCCAGACTGTCACTGGTAAACTTCAGACGGTTCTGGACATGTGACTTAAGCAGGAGAACCTTCTGTGCGATGCATGATTTTAAACCATGACGATGTAGTGTGTTACCATAGTAACCTGTGAAACTGTGGTCCCAGTTCTCTTCAGGTCATTGACCTGCTCCTCTCGTAGTTCTGAGCTGATTCTTCACCTTTCTTATCATCATTGAACCCTCGAGGTGAGATCTTCATGGAGCTCCATCTGAGGGAGACTGAGTCATCTTCAGCCTCTTCCATGTTCTAACCAAGCTCTTTGGCCACGCCCATGACAGTGGGTGGAGTCTGTCTGATTGTGGGGTCTTTATGCAGCTAACGAGCTGAATAAGTGGAGAGAGGTGGACTTTATAAAGGCAGACTAACAGGTCTTTGAGAGACAGAATTCTTACTGATTGGCAGATGTTCAAGTTCTTCTTTACAGCAATAACATACAAATAAATGATGTCAGACTTCTCCATCATTAAAGTGGGAGAACTTGCCATTGCACTGTGTTCAAATACTTGTCTCCCTCACTGTATATATGATGCCATAATCCAGAGTGTCTCTGTCCTTGTGTCTGCTCAGGTCCACATGACGGTGAGTGTCTCTGTTCTTGTGTCTGCTCAGGTCCACATGACGGTGAGTGTCTCTGTTCTTGTGTCTGCTCAGGTCCAGATGGAGAGAATACGACAGGCCGAGTCTTTGGACCGGATCAAAGTCATCCTCAACGACACCAACCTGACGGACATCAACCAGCTCCCCGAAACATGATCGTGTGGCCCTCCCGCCCCAATGTCAATCACTGTAACATGAACTAACGCAGCCCTGCCCCCTTCCCTTCCTGTCGCAGAGGGGCGGGGCCAACACCAGAAAGAGCACGTGCTACTTTCAGGGCAGAAAGAACACTACTTCCCTAATATACATGACGTCTGTAAATGTGGACAAAGACGTGTCTACTGTAGTTAAAAAGACACTAAACAAGATTTGTCAAGCACTTTCCATCCAGGTGTTGGTGTGCAGCAGCTTCTAACAGAGCCTTTGTACCAGTCACATGCTCCCCCAGCCCCTCCCCCAGCCCCTCCCCCAGCCCCGCCTGTGTCTGGAGGCGTGTCACTGTTGTACCAAACATGAAGGCGATTGGACTGTTGTGGCTGCATTGACACTATTCCATGCCAGACAAATGGTTCAGGGCGGATTTTATTGCTAACATGTTGTAAATTTGCTTGTATGGGTTCTTAAAGTCATTCATATTTGTCATAAATTAAAAAAAAATGCTAAAAGTAAATGCACATTGTCAGTAAAATGGTGTTGTGAAGTTGTTCTTACACATCTGAGTGACGAGCGAGATGTTTGACTTTGGCTCATTGAAATAAGACTCATTTGGGGTTCCATTGTTTAAATTCCAAACATTATTTCTGTAAAATGTCATTTTTTAACATTTTGTGTTTCATTTTGTTTTTGCCACGTTAGTTTGTCCCTTTTTGTATAATTGTCCTGTCAGAACCTGCTCTGTGTGAACGATCAGATAAATCCAGTGGGACTGTTTACACTTTTTTTGGCCTGTGGCCTTTATTTGACATGACAGTGTGAAATGGGAATGAGACTGGGGAAGGACATGCAGCAAACTGTTGCTGAGGCCTGCCCTCCACTCCACCACGAGCAGCACTTACAAGACATTTGAATAATGACACTAGAAATCAGATGAGTTCACATTGGTGTGACCTCAGATGCAGGGGGCGGATTATGCCTAAATATGAGGTGAAGCAACTTGAGGGCGTGGCCTGGTGCCTTCTGTGAAGGGGCAGAATTGTTACTTATGAACTTAAAAACTAGCGTTAGTTATAGTTTGGGGATGTTTGAGTTCTAGATATTTTGCTCAAGCATAAATGACCAATATTAACCTGTGTGGGCTTTGTATTTAAGGAGCGAGCGCTCCGTCTCGTGTTTTACACCTCTAAATTCACTTCCTGGTTTGGCTCGTTTCTCTGAATATGTGACACAGCATTTAATCTCATAAAGGAATAATATAGGATTTTCCGCCGATTTGAGAACTTATGTGACTGTTAGTCCCTTTTTTTTAAACGTGCATGCTTACCCTCACCCCCCCCCCCTGTTCTTTCCATGAGGCCGCCTCCCATCAAACCTGGTGCAGAAGCACCAACAGTCTCGCTGCTACACGTGTGTTTGTTTATTACCACGATGGAGCGCATCATCTCTCGTCTGCAGATTTATGTCTCTTCTGAGTCTTTCTCTGTGTCATGTTTGTCCTGTAACTGAAGGAACTCACTAAACACACACATATCAACCACACATGTGTAACCAGGGAAACCTGCTGCTATGGCAACGAGGCTGCAGGTGTGCAGTAGCACGCAGGGAAGGATTGACATGTGGGAGAACTACACAGCTGTCCACGCCACAAGGAAATGAGACTCAGATTGCTCGCCAAAAATCCTCTATAATTCCTTTAAGATACAGAGAGCACTTCCCACTGTCTCCTCGTCACAATCTCGCAACGGAGCCGTCTGTGATAATCGCCATAGCAACAGCGTGAAAACGGTTGTTGGGGCTCACGAGGGGCGGTGTCCAGCTGCGGTGTCCACTTTCTGTTGAAATATGAATGCCAGAGCCGAAACAAACGTCTTACGACTTATGAAGCATGAATTGGCCTTTAAAGCTCTTTGTGCTGCATTGGACTCATGTTACTGCCCAGACTGGACCAGACTTCACCCGGGGATGAGGGCACACAAGGAGCCAGGTTGATAGCGTCGTCCACACAAATAAAGGTGAATTAAATAAAGAAACACTCCAAGGCTGCGTTTCAATTTTTTTATTTTGGGAACAACCAGACTGGATAAAGGTGCTGAACGACCGCGTTACACACAGAACAGCGTGAGTAGTTTCTTTTCATCCCACTGCTTCAGTTTACGGGGCAGAGGGGCCCCACTGTTGACGCCGCTGGAGCACAAAGCACCCGCTCAGCACAAGCCAAAAGTGAAGCCACGGAACGCCGGAGCTCAGAGGAGAGAGAGGAGGAGACAGGTAGTTCCAGAGCATAATCTTACCTGTAAACGCTTTTTTATTCTTCACAAATCTGTTTGTTGTTGGTGTGAGCCAAGAGGAAAGTGACTTCCTCAAAGTCTCAAGCCCCTCCCCCGAGCGTTACCATGGAGCTCATCCCACTAATGTGACTGACCGACATTTTGAGTTATTCACAGATTTAAACTGTAAATCCAAAGCTATGCAATCTCTCACTCACTCCTCTTACTGAGAAAACTCACCTGAGAGAGCCCAGAGTCACAGGGGGCGGGGCTCATTTGCATCTCATTGAGATAAGCCCTCCCCCTGTCACACTGACAGGACCTCCCCCTGTCACACTGACACCACCTCCCCCTGTCACACTGACACCACCTCCCCCTGTCACACTGACAGGACCTCCCCCTGTCACACTGACACCACCTCCCCCTGTCACACTGACACCACCTCCCCCTGTCACACTGACAGCACCTCCCCCTGTCACACTGACAGGACCTCCCCCTGTCACACTGACACCACCTCCCCCTGTCACACTGACACCACCTCCCCCTGTCACACTGACAGCACCTCCCCCTGTCACACTGACACCACCTCCCCCTGTCACACTGACAGGACCTCCCCCTGTCACACTGACACCACCTCCCCCTGTCACACTGACACCACCTCCCCCTGTCACACTGACAGGACCTCCCCCTGTCACACTGACACCACCTCCCCCTGTCACACTGACACCACCTCCCCCTGTCACACTGACACCACCTCCCCCTGTCACACTGACAGGACCTCCCCCTGTCACCCTGACACCACCTCCCCCTGTCACACTGACAGCACCTCCCCCTGTCACACTGACACCACCTCCCCCTGTCACACTGACACCACCTCCCCCTGTCACACTGACACCACCTCCCCCTGTCACACTGACACCACCTCCCCCTGTCACACTGACACCACCTCCCCCTGTCACACTGACAGGACCTCCCCCTGTCACACTGACACCACCTCCCCCTGTCACACTGACACCACCTCCCCCTGTCACACTGACACCACCTCCCCCTGTCACACTGACACCACCTCCCCCTGTCACACTGACACCACCTCCCCCTGTCACACTGACAGGACCTCCCCCTACAGCTGTCACTAAAGACTCAAGAGGAGTGTTGTTATTGATGTGAACTGGACTTGAATCAGAATTAGAAGTTACTATATTAAAATGGAAATACTTGGATTACAAAAGGACCTGAAGCATCAAAGAATCAGAATCAGAATCAGAATAGGATTTATTGCTATTTGTGGATAAACAGAATTCACAGGTGATTCAGTGTAACACAAACAGCAAAACATTGAACACTGAGCACTAAACGGCATGATATGTACATAATGAAATACAAAGGTATACAGTTATGTAGTGCAATAGGAAGTGGTGATATGTACATCATAAAAATGTATTAATTAATGAGATAATATGTACACCATCAGAGTCCAATTACATCAGAGATCACATCCTCTTCTGTGCGCTGGGCATGTGACGTCTTTTGCCTCGTCAGGACAGAAAGGCCTGATTTTTTTCATGCAGATAGGTCTGCCTGTCAATGTTCAGTCCAGGTGGGACCAGGACATGGAGATTGTCAACCGGAGGCAGAACAGTTGAAGTGCGTAGTAGCTGAAATTCCACATGTTCTGCTTCACAGTGACTTTTTGCAAGCACCACACCTGGTCTCTTGGCATCAAAGCTGTAAACAAATAACAGGACATTTAAAAAATGGCAAACTATTTCACATGAAACACTCATTAACTCATTTTGTTTCAATATAAATACCTGAAGTGCTGATAACTCTTGATCTTTGGAAGCCGTCTGAAGAAGGGACTCAGATGCTTCTGCCAGTCCAAGTTCTTGACAAACACTTTGCCATCCGCCGTTCCAACAAGCTGTGGGATACTGAGGTGAGACTCAGGAGAGCTGTTTTCCACTACCTGATGACAAGGGCGACACTGTAAAAAAATGAGAACAGAAGAAACATATCTTAAGCAGAGAGCAGCACTGAAGTTTTGCCAGGCTAATGTTTACACATTACAGTAGTCAAATAATATAAACTAACCTCAGCGATATCTTCCAAAGTGTCACCTCTGGTCTTCATGTATGCTCGCTTGATAAGTCCAAAGTCACAATCGGGAGAATTTGCTGTGGCCAGCAATGAGGAAGTGGATGTCCATTGTGTGGTGAAGCTTGTGTCCAACACGCCAGGCAGCACCACAACATGAAAGTGTTTTTGTTTTGGCCACTGTAGTTGTCACAATGAAGTTCCACGTATTTTTCTCCAACACCAAAGTTGTTGAAGAAATGATGCATGTAGCTTATAACTTCATTGCTTCCCTTACTTGACGACATGCCTTCGTCAGTCAGGACATTGACCTGCTTCTGCATCCCTTCACAGGAGACTCCAAAAAGGCCACTGCAGAGGGTTGGACGGAAAGTGTATCTGTAGTAGACAGAGAGAGGGAGAAAGGAGATTAGATTAAGACATGTGACATTTGATTAAGACATTTATGTCCTATCCTTGAAAAAGTTGTAGTAAAACAGCTTTGTCGCCACCTGCAGGACAATAACTTATTTGGAGTTTTCCAGTCAGGGTTCAGAGCCCACCACAGCACTGAAACTGCACTAGTTAAAGTCACAAATGATTTGTTATTAGCCGCTGACGATGGACTGGTCTCAATCCTGCTTCTGTTGGACCTCAGCGCAGCGTTTGACACCATCGACCACAACATTCTACTGCAGAGGTTAGAATGTGATGTAGGTGTTGGAGGAACAGCCCTCAGCTGGTTTAAATCCTATCTATCTGATAGGTTCCAATTTGTTAATGTAAACCAGAGCTCCTCACCAAGCTCTAAAGTAATTTACGGTGTGCCACAGGGTTCGGTACTCGGTCCAATTCTGTTTACTCTTTATATGCTGCCATTAGGCAACATTATCAGAAAGCATGACATTAACTTCCACTGCTATGCAGACGACACTCAGCTGTATTTATCAATGAAACCTGATCAGAGCGATCAAGTAGACAGACTTAGTGATTGTGTGAAGGAGATAAAAACCTGGATGACACTAAACTACCTGCTTCTTAACCCTGAAAAAACCGAGGTCATTGTGCTGGTCCTAAGCATCTACGAGACGCTCTATCTGAGCAGATAGTCACACTGGACAATGTCAGTGTAGCCTCCAGTTCTACTGTAAGAAACCTTGGAGTCTTATTTGACCAGGAGCTCTCATTTAAAGCTCATATAAATCCAGCTTGTAAAACAGCCTATTTCCATTTGCGCAACATCGCCAAAATCAGAAGAGTCCGGCCTAAAAGCGAAGCTGAAAAACTTATCCATGCATTTGTAACGACTAGATTAGACTACTGTAACTCCTGCTTGCAGCGTGTCCTAAAAGCTCCATAAAAAGCTTTCAACTGGTTCAAAATGCAGCAGCAAGATTACTAACAGGAACTAAAAGAAGAGAGCACATTACGCCGGTGCTGGAGTCTCTTCACTGGCTCCCCGTCGAGTTTAGAATCAAATTTAAAATTCTACTCCTGACTTACAAAGCCATAAATGACATGGCCCCATCCTACCTCAAAGATGCTATAGAACCATATCATCCAAACAGAGCTCTTCGCTCTCAGAATGCCGGCCTTCTGGTGGTGCCAAGAGTCTCTAAAAGTACTGTAGGAGGTAGAGCGTTTAGCTACCAAGCTCCTGTGTTATGGAATCAGCTCCCGACCCATGTTAAATATGCTGACACGGTCTCTTCATTTAAGTCCAGGCTTAAAACGTTCCTCTTCGAAATCGCTTATGGTCAGAGTAGTTAGGAACAGAAACATAAACCCACAGCTTCAACTACGCTGCCCTAGGAGTAACTGTGCTGGGGGAAGTATGGCAGCTTGAGCACTATCCTCTTCTTCTGAATATTTAATTTTTAATTCCACTTGCAAACTGTTCACCGCCTTCTTTTTCCTTTTCTCACTCCTGAGGACCTGTGGACCCAGATGTCCCTCTCCTGGTGAAGTGTTCCTGCCCAGTATGGACGGTCCCTCATCTGCCTGAAGAGTGGGTCCAGTTCCAGTCTCCCTCGTGTCTGTGAGAGTCAGATCTCTCCTTCACTGGAACTCCTCCAGGTTTCTACTTTTCCCAAGGAGGTTTTTTGTAGTTTTTCCTGAACGAGAAGGAGGAGCTAAGGACATAAGGAGGGTCTAAGGACAGAAGGAGGGTCTAAGGACAGAGGACTCTGGGACATCGTCCCTCGCCACCACAGACATTGTTGATTCATTTTTAACTGTCGCCCTCAGAGGCGACTTGTTGTGATTTTGGGCCTTACAAAAATAAATTGAAATTGAATTGATTATGTCTATTCATACAGTAACTGTCTATAATTGCTATTCTGCATTTGCACTGTTATTAGTACCTGCTGTGCAAAGTGGAAGCTGTAATGCATCCTGATGTCTTTGCTTGCTGACGGTGAGGGTCCAAAGACAGCACATTAGATTCAGTTGTCTGTCTGCAGCAATCAAAGTGTTCTAAAAAGTCCTCTCATTTTGCACTTGCTTCTGGACCACTTCAGATTTTCTTTCATCTGGGATGTTTGCAGCTCGTATCAGCTGCTCGTTGTTGCTCTGACACTGCCAACAGAGATCTGTGCGTGGCCTGCAGCTTCTGATGTGTGGGAGAAGCTGTTTCCACAGTGATCTGAAGCTTGATGTACAAACTGCAGGCTCACCTAAAAACAGATAAGATAAAATAAGATAAGATATTCCTTTATTTTCCCCCATGGGGAAATTTCATTGAAGATACAGAAGAAAAGAACAGATCATTTATAGGAAGTCTGTAAAACACTTTCAGTAGAAGATCTCCTATAAACAAAAACTCCTATAGACAAAACCTCCCATTTCCCTTCAAGGGATGGAGGGGAAAAATAATAAAGATAAAAATAAATACATAAATACCATTGCATGTGGTCATAACAGTAATTGCACATGAATACGTGTCACAACGGCACATGAATTTCACAGTAATTGCACATATGACAGAATTGCACATGGTTAGGTCAGTATTGTGAGTGTTCAGGACTAACAGTGTTTGTTATAAAGTCTGACAGCAGCAGAAGGAAAGACCTGCGAAACCTTTCCTTCACACAGCGAGGGTGGATCAATCTCTCACTGAAGCTGCTCTCCAGAGCGGACAGAGTGTCCTGCAGGGGACAGAGTGTCCTGCAGGGGGTGAGACTCATGGTCCAGCATAGATGTGAATCTAGCCAGGACCCTTCTGTCCCCCACCTCCTGCACCGAGTCCAGAGCACAGCCCAGGACGGAGCTGGACTTCTTGATGACTTTGTCCAGCCTCTTCCTCTCCTTCTCTGTGATGCTACTGCTCCAGCAGGCCACACCTACAGCAGCTGATGCCACCACAGAGTCAGAGAAGGTCTTCAGGAGTGGCCCTGTCACTGCAAAAGACCTGAGTCTCCTCAGGAGGTAGAGCCGACTCTGGCTCTTCCTGTACAGTCTGTGTTATGAGTCCAGTCCAGTTTGTGGTTCAGATGAACACCAGGTACTTGTATGAGTCACTCTCTCAATGTCCCGTCCCTGGATGTTCTCTGGTGAGGGGGGCGTGGCCTCTGTTGAAGTCCACCACCATCTCCTTGGTCTTCACCACGTTGATGAGGAGGTGGTTCCGCTGACACCAGTCCACAAAGTCCTGCGCCAGTCCTCTGTACTCCGCGTCATCGTCGTCCGTGATGAGTCCGATGATGGCAGAGTCGTCAGAGAACTTCTGCAGGACACAGCTGTCCGTGTCATGTCTGAAGTCTGCATTGTAAAGGGTGAAGAGAAAGGGCGCGAGGACAGTGCCCTGGGGCGCCCCCACACTGCAGGTCCCCCACACTGCAGGTCCCCACACTGCAGGTCCTCCACACTGCAGGTCCGAGTGTCAGACACACAGTCCCAGGCTCTCCCAAACTGGGGTCGGTCTGTGAGGTCGTCCAGGATCCACTCTGCCAGGTCATACTCCACACCAGCCGTCTCCAGCTTGTCCCTCAGGAGCTGATGGTGTTGAAGGCGCTGGAAAGATCGAAGAACAGGATCCTCACAGAGCTGCCAGGCTTTTCCAGGTGAGAGAGAGAGCGGTGCAGCAGGGAGATGACGGCGTCCTCCACTCCGATGCCAGACCGATATGCAAACTGCAGCGGGTCCATGGCTGAGCTTACGGTGGAGCGGAGGTGGTCCAGGACCAGCTCCAGTGTCTTCATCAGGTGGGACGTGAGAGCCACCGGCCTGAAGTTGTTGAGGTCTTTGGGGCGCGGTGTCTTGGGCACAGGTACCAGACAGGAGGTCTTCAGACCTGTGGTACCACCCTCAGCTTCAGACTCATGTTGAAGACATGCTCCATAACTCCACACAGTTCATCTGCGCAGGACTTAAGGAGCTTGGGGCTGATGCCGTCAGGTCCTGCTGCCTTCCTCACTTTAATCCTCTTCAGCTCACTCCTCACCTGTGCTGCTGTGACAGTCAGTGGTTGGCAGGGGGACTGTGTGCTGGGGGGATGGGTGAGTCCAGGCGAAGTGGGGAGCTGATGGTCCGGGGCAGATAAGCGAAGAGGAACAGATGCAGGGCATTGTCCAGCTGTGGAAGAGGGAGCATGCAGCTGTGCAGGGGGAGGGGCGGGTGACCGATCAAATTTCAAGAAGTGAGCATTTAAATCATTCACCCACTGTAGATCCCCCTCTGTCTGGGCAGGGGGGATTTTGAAGCCCGAGATGGTTTTCAGGCTTCTCCACACTCCCTGAATGTTCTTCTGCTGCAGCTGCTCCTCCATGAAACCATGAGGTCATCTGGGTCCAGTTGGAGATGTTTCACTTTATCCACAAAGTTGTGCGTGTTTTCCTCATGGTTTCATATGATGTTGTGTCCCT
The DNA here is from genome assembly GCF_026437365.1 of Eucyclogobius newberryi. Taxonomy (NCBI): domain Eukaryota; kingdom Metazoa; phylum Chordata; class Actinopteri; order Gobiiformes; family Gobiidae; genus Eucyclogobius; species Eucyclogobius newberryi. The sequence continues at coordinate 35,221,495 of NW_027315779.1, forward strand.
GTTCACCTGCATCTCGACCTCTGATGCAGTAGCAGCAGTAAGGACCAGACTGCAGGAAGACACCACCCTACAGGAAAGGACCAAACTGACACCTGAACACATATGTAAACTGTTGGACATCTGTCTGAACACCACTTACTTTCAATTCCGGGGACAATTTTACAGACAGATTCATGGCTGTGCCATGGGCTCGCCCGTCTCTCCCATAGTGGCCAACCTGTACATGGAGCACTTTGAGAAGAAGGCACTGGCCTCTTTCTCAGGCATAGCCCCAAAACTGTGGCTTCGCTATGTCGATGATACGTTTGTAACAATCAAGGAACAAGAGCTGGAAACCTTCTCTGATCACATCAATGCTGTGGACCCACATATTAGGTTTACAAGAGAAGACGCTAAGGAGAATCGCTTGGCCTTTCTTGATTGTTCCACGATCAGAGGAGAGGACGGGAAACTCCAAATAGAAGTATATAGGAAACCTACACACACAGACCAGTATCTGCTCTTTGGCTCCAACCACCCACTACAGCACAAGCTGGGTGTGATCAGAACCTTACAACACAGAGCTCAAGGTGTGCCCACCAGCTCAGAGGGCAAGAAGAAAGAGGAAAAACATGTCCGAAATGCCCTCTCAGCCTGTGGTTACCCCGCTTGGGCTCTCAACAGAGTGAAGAGAACCAAGAAGCAGGACAAAAGGGAAACTGAACAGAGAAGGAAGGGTGTCTCTATCCCTTATGTGTCTGGCCTGTCGGAAAAACTGCAGAGAATTTTTAGACAACACAAAGTCCCTGTTTATTTTAAACCAGGAAACACTTTAAGACAAAAACTGGTTCACCCAAAGGACAAGTTGCCGACTCAAAAACAGAGCAATGTAGTTTATTCGATCCAATGCAGTGAAGAAAGCTGTAAAGAACGGTACATAGGTGAGACGAAACAGCCTCTACACAAGAGGCTTTATCAGCACAGAAGAAATACTAGTTCAGGTCCACAGAGTGCCGTGCATCTCCACCTTGAAGCCTCTAATCACTCGTTTGAAGACGGTGAGGTGAAGGTTTTAAGCAGGAGAAAAGATGGTTTGAAAGAGGAGTCAAGGAAGCTATTTTTGTTAAAAAAGAAAGACCTTCTTTAAACAGAAATGGAGGGCTAAGATTCAATCTTCCTGTTATTTATAATGGGTTACTGAACCCCTGGAAAGGTAGAGGACCAGGACATTTAGATGCTAATCAGGTACTCAGGGTGGTTGAGCCAGGGTCTCACAAAGACAAAGAGGATTCTAATAGCCCATTAAGATTCTGAATAGGCTCGGTAGATACAAGGAGGAGTTTCTGTTGAAACAAACAACTCTTTCTACTTCAGGAAGGCTCCTCCCAATGGGCGGGTCTTACCACAGAACAGTATAAATATCAGAGTTCTCGACCTAAATTCTGTTATTGACAATGACTCTTGGATGAGAGTCGAAACGTCTATTTTTTCAAACTGAGTCCAGATGACTACAACTGAAGCTTTTTCTACCTTGTTTACAGTGTGGTTGCTGGGTAACAGCTGTGTGTTCATGTCCAACCAGGAAGTAACGTTATAAACTTCAACAAAATTGTGAAACGTGGAAAAATAATTACGTTTTTGTTCAATCCTAAATGAAGGGTTGTGGTTCCCAAAGTGGGGGTCGCGAGATGTTTTCAGTTTCTGTGAAATTGGGTCCGAAAACAATAAAATACTAAAATAAATACAGTACAACAAAAGCCAAATTCAATTAAATTGTTGACATCTATTTCATGTCAGGGTTATTTTGGGAAAGTTGAAGAGTTGGGGAACCCCGTGCTCTAAATACTTAAAATACTGCACTAAATACTGCACTGAATACTGCACAATAATCACAAAGGTGAGACAGAGTGGACGTCCCGGACAGAGGTGGGCAGAGCTGGTGAGGGTGGCCCACTTTAGCCCCGTTAGCCACAGATGCCCATTTACTGCCCCAATAACGACACCCACACAAGTACACAAGTACACACTCCAGAATCAGAATCAGAAAAAGGTTTATTGCCATTGTCAATGAACAAAATTCACACACATTGGAACTTGTCTTGGTGATTCGATGCTACACAAAACAATAAAACAATGAACAATGAATAGGTCACAACAATGAGATCATCAGATATAACAAAATAAAGTTAAAAATAGGCTTGATATGTACACAAATTTGCAGTTGTACAGATTATATATATATATATACATATGTGTATATATGTATATATATATGTATATATATATATATATATATATATATATATATATATATATATATATATATAAATATAAGTGTGTCAATAACATATTCCATCAAAGCGGGCCGCAGATTGTGCTGTCGCAGAGGCAAAAACCCGAGTTTGGGGAGGAGTTTGGGGAGGCCATGGAGGAGGACTATCGGTCGGCCCCAAAGATATTCTGTCAAACCGTCCGGCGCCTCAGGAGGGGGAAGCAGTGCTTCACCAACTCTGTTTACTGTGTGGGTGGAGACCTCTGACCTCGACTGGGGATGTGGTCGGACGGTGGAAGGACTTTGAAGACCTCCTTAATCCCACTGTCACGTCTTCTGAAGAGGAAGCAGAGACTCGGAGGCTCGTCCATCACCCGAGCTGAAGTCACGAAGGATCTCCTCTGCTTTTTGCAGACGGAGTTACCCTGATGGCTCATCGAACCCGATCTGCAGTATGCCATTGTTCTCAGAGGCCCCGGGGAAGACCCAGGACACGCTGAAGGGACTCTGTCTCTCGGCTGGCCAGGGAACGCCTCGGGATCCCTCTGGAGGAGTTGGAGGAAGTGTCTAGGGAGGAGGAAGTCTGTTAGTCGCTGCTTAGACTGCTGCCCCCGCGACCCGGCCCCGGATAAGCGCTAGAAGATGGATGGATGTTTTTCTTGCCATTTAAATTCCCCCAATTCAGGAAATATTTAAAAGTCAAAGATTAATTACAGTAACAAACCCGGATTTTACAGGTGAAAAATGTCTCCTTGAAAATAAACCACTTTGGCAACTTTTTTTTCTAAAGAACAAAGATATACAAACGTGAACAAAACAAACAAAGCATGACCAGCGAATGAAAAACAGACATAAATCAAAAGAGATCCCACGAATCAATAAAAACTAAAACACAACTGAACCCAAACAAATGTCCCACTTTTCCCACAATCAGTCAAATTTTCAATTTCAATTTCAAATGTGACTTTTTTACATTTGTCAAATACAGAGTCCTGAAGCCCAAATATCATCAAAGCTCTTCAGATGATTCTCCTTTACAATCTGGGAATCAACCTCTATTTTTAAGAATTAAATGGTCGATTTGAAATTTATTCAGCACTTTAAATATAGCAAACTAATAGAATGAAAAGTCTTCTCAGCGACTAAACGTGTTATTACATCTTTGTTTAGTTGTGTTTGTGTGTGTCTCATTGTGTGTTAAGATGGTCTTATGTCGTCTTGTGTGTCTCATTGTGTGTAAAGATGGTCTTATGTCGTCTTGTGTGTCTCATTGTGTGTAAAGATGGTCTTATGTCGTCTTGTGTGTGTCTCATTGTGTGTAAAGATGGTCTTATGTCCTCTTGTGTGTGTCTCATTGTGTGTAAAGATGGTCTTATGTCTTGTGTGTGTCTCATTGTGTGTAAAGATGGTCTTATGTCTCTTGTGTGTGTCTCATTGTGTGTAAAGATGGTCTTATGTCGTCTTGTGTGTGTCTCATTGTGTGTAAAGATGGTCTTATGTCGTCTTGTGTGTCTCATTGTGTGTAAAGATGGTCTTATGTCTTGTGTGTGTCTCATTGTGTGTAAAGATGGTCTTATGTCGTCTTGTGTGTCTCATTGTGTGTAAAGATGGTCTTATGTCTTGTGTGTGTCTCATTGTGTGTAAAGATGGTCTTATGTCGTCTTGTGTGTCTCATTGTGTGTAAAGATGGTCTTATGTCCTCTTGTGTGTGTCTCATTGTGTGTAAAGATGGTCTTATGTCGTCTTGTGTGTGTCTCATTGTGTGTAAAGATGGTCTTATGTCGTCTTGTGTGTCTCATTGTGTGTAAAGATGGTCTTATGTCCTCTTGTGTGTGTCTCATTGTGTGTAAAGATGGTCTTATGTCCTCTTGTGTGTGTCTCATTGTGTGTAAAGATGGTCTTATGTCTCTTGTGTGTGTCTCATTGTGTGTAAAGATGGTCTTATGTCGTCTTGTGTGTGTCTCATTGTGTGTAAAGATGGTCTTATGTCGTCTTGTGTGTCTCATTGTGTGTAAAGATGGTCTTATGTCTTGTGTGTGTCTCATTGTGTGTAAAGATGGTCTTATGTCGTCTTGTGTGTCTCATTGTGTGTAAAGATGGTCTTATGTCTTGTGTGTGTCTCATTGTGTGTAAAGATGGTCTTATGTCGTCTTGTGTGTCTCATTGTGTGTAAAGATGGTCTTATGTCCTCTTGTGTGTGTCTCATTGTGTGTAAAGATGGTCTTATGTCGTCTTGTGTGTGTCTCATTGTGTGTAAAGATGGTCTTATGTCGTCTTGTGTGTCTCATTGTGTGTAAAGATGGTCTTATGTCCTCTTGTGTGTGTCTCATTGTGTGTAAAGATGGTCTTATGTCGTCTTGTGTGTGTCTCATTGTGTGTAAAGATGGTCTTATGTCCTCTTGTGTGTGTCTCATTGTGTGTAAAGATGGTCTTATGTCCTCTTGTGTGTGTCTCATTGTGTGTAAAGATGGTCTTATGTCGTCTTGTGTGTGTCTCATTGTGTGTAAAGATGGTCTTATGTCCTCTTGTGTGTGTCTCATTGTGTGTAAAGATGGTCTTATGTCCTCTTGTGTGTGTCTCATTGTGTGTAAAGATGGTCTTATGTCTCTTGTGTCTTTGTGGATTTGTTCCGTTCTTTTGGACATAATTGAGGTGAATAAACGATTGTCACGTTCAGAATAGAAATGAAGCCTGTGCATATTCAGCCTGGAAGACCTGACTCCACCCAATCTACGTCCACTGCTACACCAGGACCACCTGCTCTCCAGCCTCAATCAACGCACCCAAGTTCCTCCTCCCGTGGCACTGCGCACCTCCTCTGCTCCCAATCAGCGCACAGCCGGCCCGATTTAAACCCTCATGCTGTCGGCTCGGCCGCTCCAGACCCTACTGCGACCCACCACCTCCACCTTCTCCTCCTCCTCTTCATCACCATCTCTACCCTCTCCCCATATCTACCATCATGGACCGGCCTCCTGCTGGTGCAGGTTTTTGGAGAAATGTTGTAGTCCTGGTTTAGTCCTAGTTTAGTCCTGGTTTAGTCCTGGTTTAGACCAGGTTTAGACCAGGTTTAGACCAGGTTTAGACAAGGTGTAGACCTGGTGTAGTTCTGGTTTAGTCCTGGTGTAGTTCTGGTGTAGACCAGGTGTAAATAAATACTATTTCTTTTTGATTTAGTTTTAACACACAAAGTCACACCCTGACACAACCCCTCCTTGCCTGGAAATGTACATGTCCAAGGCCACGCCCCGTTTGGTTTCACACTAGGACAAAGACAGCAAGACGTGTGAATTGAATTAATGCAAAGGTTATCCACTGTCTCCTCCCTGGAACCCCTGCTCCTTTTGTACTTGAGCCGGTGTCCTGGTGTAGTCCGGGTGTAGTCCGGGTGTAGTCCGGGTGTAGTCCTGGTGTAGTCTGGGTGTAGTCCTGGTGTAGTCCGGGTGTAGTCCGGGTGTAGTCCGGGTGTAGTCCGGGTGTAGTCCTGGTGTAGTCCGGGTGTAGTCCGGGTGTAGTCCTGGTGTAGTCCGGGTGTAGTCCGGGTGTAGTCCGGGTGTAGTCCTGGTGTAGTCTGGGTGTAGTCCGGGTGTAGTCCGGGTGTAGTCACACCAGCTCTAACAAGTACACAAGACACCATCACAGCAGCTCTAACAAGTACACAAGATACCATCACAGCAGCTCTAACAAGTACACAAGACACCATCACAGCAGCTCTAACAAGTACACAAGACACCATCACAGCAGCTCTAACAAGTACACAAGACACCATCACAGCAGCTCTAACAAGTACACAAGACACCATCACAGCAGCTCTAACAAGTACACAAGACACCATCACAGCTGCTCTAACAAGTACACAAGATACCATCACAGTAGCTCTAACAAGTACACAAGATACCATCACAGCTGCTCTAACAAGTACACAAGACACCATCACAGCAGCTCTAACAAGTACACAAGACACCATCACAGCAGCTCTAACAAGTACACAAGACACCATCACAGCAGCTCTAACAAGTACACAAGATACCATCACAGCAGCTCTAACAAGTACACAAGACACCATCACAGCAGCTCTAACAAGTACACAAGACACAATCACAGCAGCTCTAACAAGTACACAAGACACCATCACAGCAGCTCTAACAAGTACACAAGACACCATCACAGCAGCTCTAACAAGTACACAAGACACCATCACAGCAGCTCTAACAAGTACACAAGATACCATCAGAGCAGCTCTAACAAGTACACAAGATACCATCAGAGCAGCTCTAACAAGTACACAAGAGACCATCACAGCAGCTCTAACAAGTACACAAGACACCATCACAGCAGCTCTAACAAGTACACAAGATACCATCACAGCAGCTCTAACAAGTACACAAGATACCATCACAGCAGCTCTAACAAGTACACAAGACACCATCACAGCAGCTCTAACAAGTACACAAGACACCATCACAGCAGCTCTAACAAGTACACAAGACACCATCACAGCAGCTCTAACAAGTACACAAGACACCATCACAGCAGCTCTAACAAGTACACAAGACACCATCACAGCTGCTCTAACAAGTACACAAGATACCATCACAGTAGCTCTAACAAGTACACAAGATACCATCACAGCTGCTCTAACAAGTACACAAGACACCATCACAGCAGCTCTAACAAGTACACAAGACACCATCACAGCAGTTCTAACAAGTACACAAGATACCATCACAGCAGCTCTAACAAGTACACAAGACACCATCACAGCAGCTCTAACAAGTACACAAGACACAATCACAGCAGCTCTAACAAGTACACAAGACACCATCACAGCAGCTCTAACAAGTACACAAGACACCATCACAGCAGCTCTAACAAGTACACAAGACACCATCACAGCAGCTCTAACAAGTACACAAGATACCATCAGAGCAGCTCTAACAAGTACACAAGATACCATCAGAGCAGCTCTAACAAGTAGACAAGAGACCATCACAGCAGCTCTAACAAGTACACAAGATACCATCACAGCAGCTCTAACAAGTACACAAGATACCATCACAGCAGCTCTAACAAGTACACAAGATACCATCACAGCAGCTCTAACAAGTACACAAGATACCATCACAGCAGCTCTAACAAGTACACAAGACACCATCACAGCAGCTCTAACAAGTACACAAGATACCATCACAGCAGCTCTAACAAGTACACAAGATACCATCACAGCAGCTCTAACAAGTACACAAGACACCATCACAGCAGCTCTAACAAGTACACAAGACACCATCACAGCAGCTCTAACACATACACAAGATACCATCACAGCAGTTCTAACAAGTACACAAGATACCATCACAGCAGCTCTAACAAGTACACAAGACACCATCACAGCAGCTCTAACAAGTACACAAGATACCATCACAGCAGCTCTAACAAGTACACAAGATACCATCACAGCAGCTCTAACAAGTACACAAGATACCATCACAGCAGCTCTAAAAAGTACACAAGACGCCATCACAGCAGCTCTAACAAGTACACAAGACACCATCACAGCAGCTCTAACAAGTACACAAGACACCATCACAGCAGCTCTAACAAGTACACAAGATACCATCACAGCAGCTCTAACAAGTACACAAGACACCATCACAGCAGCTCTAACAAGTACACAAGATACCATCACAGCAGCTCTAACAAGTACACAAGACGCCATCACAGCAGCTCTAACAAGTACACAAGATACCATCACAGCAGCTCTAACAAGTACACAAGACGCCATCACAGCAGCTCTAACAAGTACACAAGACACCATCACAGCAGCTCTAACAAGTACACAAGATACCATCACAGCAGCTCTAACAAGTACACAAGATACCATCACAGCAGCTCTAACAAGTACACAAGACACCATCACAGCAGCTCTAACAAGTACACAAGATACCATCACAGCAGCTCTAACAAGTACACAAGATACCATCACAGCAGCTCTAACAAGTACACAAGACGCCATCACAGCAGCTCTAACAAGTACACAAGACACCATCACAGCAGCTCTAACAAGTACACAAGACACCATCACAGCAGCTCTAACAAGTACACAAGACGCCATCACAGCAGCTCTAACAAGTACACAAGACGCCATCACAGCAGCTCTAACAAGTACACAAGATACCATCACAGCAGCTCTAACAAGTACACAAGACGCCATCACAGCAGCTCTAACAAGTACACAAGACACCATCACAGCAGCTCTAACAAGTACACAAGACACCATCACAGCAGCTCTAACAAGTACACAAGATACCATCACAGCAGCTCTAACAAGTACACAAGATACCATCACAGCAGCTCTAACAAGTACACAAGACGCCATCACAGCAGCTCTAACAAGTACACAAGACACCATCACAGCAGCTCTAACAAGTACACAAGACACCATCACAGCAGCTCTAACAAGTACACAAGACGCCATCACAGCAGCTCTAACAAGTACACAAGATACCATCACAGCAGCTCTAACAAGTACACAAGACACCATCACAGCAGCTCTAACAAGTACACAAGACACCATCACAGCAGCTCTAACAAGTACACAAGATACCATCACAGCAGCTCTAACAAGTACACAAGACACCATCACAGCAGCTCTAACAAGTACACAAGATACCATCACAGCAGCTCTAACAAGTACACAAGACACCATCACAGCAGCTCTAACAAGTACACAAGACACCATCACAGCAGCTCTAACAAGTACACAAGACACCATCACAGCAGCTCTAACAAGTACACAAGATACCTTCACAGCAGCTCTAACAAGTACACAAGACACCATCACAGCAGCTCTAACAAGTACACAAGACACCATCACAGCAGCTCTAACAAGTACACAAGACACCATCACAGCAGCTCTAACAAGTACACCAAAAAACAACACAAGATGAGAGCGCAAGTTAAATTAAGACATGATATTAATAGAAAATATATCTCTTGTTAGGCCTAGAAATGGTTGAAACAGAATAAAGTTACTCTAGAAATGATTTTCATTTACCATATAATTTGTAATGAAAAATGTCTTTTTCCAGTGAAAGCAGACTTCCCTTTGCACATACGTACAAGCTCTTTTGTGATAATGTGATCACAAAGAATATTCTGGAAGAGCAAGAAGTCATGCGTATGACAAAGCTATTGAGTATTTTTTTTAAAATGGTTGCAACACACGAAGCTTTGGATGCATCATCATACGGGTATGTATTTATGACTACCTCATTTCAAACACAATATTTGTATCAACTGATAATCTGTATTCACTAACGTAACAATTTTCAAGATGTTTAATTAATTATAGCTTTTCCAGGAGCTATCAATTGAAGAGAAGACTACAAGCTGACTTCCCTCAGATATCATTTCATCCACCAAGTCAACAAAATACGAGCGACTTTGTGTCTGGAAACTCTTCAGGCTGGTGATGTATTTGAACAGCTTCATTCTGACAGTGAGATGTTGTCATCTTCAGAGACTGATGTTGGTAGTATTAGTCCTGAATATGCAACAATTGGACAATCCAGTAAAGACAATTATGAATTAAACACTAAAGCAGCACATACTACGAGCAAACTACCAAGCTGCAATTCATCGTAGGGCTCTACATCAACACATATCTGCATCGTCAGCATCACTAAATGGTTGGAACATAAAGGACAATGAACTGTCCATAAATTGGATGTCTGGCAGTCCAGCCCCAAGAGATGTTCTGAAGGTCATAAACTGCAAGTGTCGCACAAACAAATGCGAGTCAAATGGGTGTTCATATAGGTCCTCTCAACTTGTCTGCACTGACCTTTGTCAATGAAATAACTGTTCTAACGAACCTCAGGATAATGATGCAGCTGTCATGTCAGAAGATAGTGAAACAGATTAATGTAAATACATTATTGCTCTAAAATGAATGTTGACCTCAGACCTGTGTGTAATCGTATCATTTGCAATGTCATTATATTTCATTATTAAAAGTTTTATATCTTTAATTCATCATTAGTTTTTCATTTGTATTGTTGGTGTTGGTATTGTTAATGGATTTGTGAAAAGTTATTCAGGTTTGATGAAAATTGTCAAAATCGAAAATCGTTTCTAGATGGCAAATTTTTAACTTTTTACACTTACTGGTGTAAGCTTGATATTGATCCGATCACTCTGAGGTTTTATATATCCAAACTTCAGTTGCCCCTTGATGTGTAAACAAAATATTGTATCTCTATCTTGCCTGCATCTGGAGTTTTAATGCCAGTAAAAATGCCACATGTGCCAATTTTTGCTAATTTTCGCTATTTATCGAACTTCAACGGGCTATTTCTCAAAAACTGCAGGGATTTGGTTTGTGGAACTTTTTTCATGTCATTTAGCTTTAAGAAAACGCCAAAAGAAAGTATCCCCCATAATGTTGCTACGGAATCTACTTTCTAGCCACATTTCTGTCTTCGGCAAATGGCCTATATGGACACGCATTTTGTTAGATATATGTATTATTATACCGATACAAAAATAAAATAAAAATGTTATAAAAAAAATAAAAAAAACCACCTCTATATGGGAAATTCATGGGTAAACTCATATTTACACATTCATTGTTTTTAGCAGTTATAATAGGTATTAGTGGCCTACAAAACATCAAACTGTATGTTTTATGATCATAGAGGAGCTAAAATTGTAATAAAACAGTTTGGCACAGTTGGCACATATTTGGATCACTTGAATATACTTTTTGATAGAAAAAGGTCAACAGCACCAAAATGCCTGTTCTAGAGATCTGAAACTTTACACAGTTGTTGTCATGACAACATCATGTACAGTGAACAGCATAAGCACACAATGAAGTATGTCATGCTCAGGACCATTACTGAAGCCCTGACAGTGTGACATGTGCACATCTGCAGAAACTAGAAGGCCTAAGCTTTCTAATGATGCATCACACTCACATGTGGAACATAAGATCCTCTTTTAATAAGCAATGCCATTTGGGTCCAACCATTGTGCACAGGGCCAAAGAGGTGGATGGAAACAGGTTAAAGTTGATAAAAGGAAAGGAGTAAGCGTGTCTTTAGAGCTTTATACACTGAGGTGTGTCTTTAGAGCTTTATACACTCTGAGATGTGTCTTTAGAGCTTTATACACTCTGAGGTGTGTCTTTAGAGCTTTATACACTCTGAGGTGTGTCTTTAGAGCTTTATACACTCTTAGGTGTGTCTTTAGAGCTTTATACACTCAGAGGTGTGTCTTTAGAGCTTTATACACTCTGAGGTGTGTCTTTAGAGCTTTATACACTCTGAGATGTGTCTTTAGAGCTTTATACACTCTGAGGTGTGTCTTTAGAGCTTTATACACTCTGAGGTGTGTCTTTAGAGCTTTATACCGCTCTGAGGTGTGTCTTTAGAGCTTTATACACTCTGAGGTGAACCCATCGCTCCTGGAGATTTAGTGTTCTTAAATATTTTGATTGCACCTTGTGCAAAACTGTTATTTCAGATCCTTTTTTTTCATTTGTTCTTCTGACATCTTAAGCAAATTGAGGGTTTCCAGAAAGGAATTTATATCATCTTCTTTTATAAAAGGATTCAAATGCTGACTGACTTTGGTCTGGTTTAGTTAACCTGATTTTTGTCCAACTGTCTCTAAAAACACTTCTCCAAGTTAAAATCATACTTGTTTTTTAATGTGGATTTACACAGAAACTGTCTCTGTTTTGACCCTGAACAGTCAGAACTGCTCTAAGTCGGAACAAAAGTGATACTTCTTGGAACATCCACAAAAAAGATTTTTCTTTGTCCTGTTTTGTGTTAAAAATGAGGCTGTTTAAAGCTGCTGTTTGTTTGTGAGGCCTGAAATACACTATATATCATTACAAAAACTAGTTTAGCCACTTAAGTTTCAAATGTGAGATCATTATCTGTAGAAACAAGTATTTGACCACACTTTGTGTAACACTTTATCCAGACCGTTCTCTTGTCCAAATCTGTCCAAATTGGACACATTTGATCACTTTTGACTTCTTCAACTTACACACATCAATGAGGCTCTACTGAAAGTTTACAACTAGAGGAATCCATTTCTTTACAGAGACACTATATTATGTTATTGAAATTCATATTCCATAAATAAAACTATTTTTCACAATAAAAATAGAAAAAAAGCAAGTGTTGTGTGCACGTTTTGCCACAGAACCATCGCACGGCTCTAAAGTGGAACTTTTTGGAGAAATCACATACATGTGACACATCCTCGTGCTCGTCTCCCATTGGCTGTTTGTCTGCAGCGTCAAACACAGTCTGTAATGAAACTGGATGGTTTAGCGAGGGTGGCACTTGTGCGTAATTTGCATCTCTCAGTTCATTGGCTTTACTGGGCCGTAGAACTGCCAAACCCCTCCTGATTGTCTAATCTTGGAGTCAATCAAAAGCTAACACTTCCTGTTAGCTTCTGTAGCAAGAACATTGTGTTGAAAATTCTATTCTCTTTGAAATGGGCAAAAGAAAAAGAAAAATGGAACATGTTTTCTGCAACATGGAGACCTTCATGTTTTACTGGATTGTATTAGTTGGACCATTACGAGCGGATTGAGAGCAATCTTGTGGGGAAATATTGAAGTTTGACGTGTCCAGAGTCTTGAGGGTGAGGGAAGTCGAAACTTTAACTTTGTGCTTTTCTGTACAAAGACCGTGTGTTCGGGCTGTGATTGTTGCACCTGAAAATGGATTACATATTCAAAAAGGTTTAATTTGATGTGTAGACTGTCAGGCTTTGTGACTGGGGAGCGTGATGGCACATGAGTACGTGGTGGCACACATGTGCCTGTCCCACCCATTGGACGCCAAAAGGATAAGATGACATCATTTCACCTGTCCTGTAGTTTAAGAAATGTTCTTTCAGCTGTTTTTTTTTTCATTACAAGCTGTTTAAAAGATAGTAATGTAGAAAATGTTGATCCACTCTCATAATATCTTAAAGAGCATAATTTGCTTAACTATTTCCTGTGAAATTTCCTCTTTTTAATTTCTTTTAGCATTTTAGGACATCCCTTTCAACAATTCGATTTTTTTCTTGCTGATCTTTTAGCTTTTTTTCCCTTTGTTTCTTTATTTTCAGAGGCTTTGGCTAAAATGGATGTTTTGGAAGCGTCCCAAAGGATGTGCGGAGACCTTTCCCCAGTATGATACTTGATCTTCAACATATATATATTTATATATAAATACAAAAACTGTCACCTCACCCTTCCACCACGGCTTTCCTCTGACCCTTGAGACCACCACTGTGTCCGGTTGGTTCCATTACCATTCGGTCTGTCTGTATCTGGAAGTCCCAGAGGACCTTGGCTCGGTCGTTCTCCACCACCTTTGGTAGTGTTTCCCACTTTGTCCTTGGGGTCTCCAGCCCGTGCTCTGCACAGATGTTTCTTACACTATGTCAGCTCCTGGTGATGGAGCTCCATGTGTGCTGTCCCTGCAGCATCTGCACCTGCAGCATCTGCACCTGCCGTTATGTGTGGGATGGTCTCACCCCCCTTTGCACAGCTACACCTTGGGTCTTGTCTGGTGTGGTAGATCTGGGCCTCTATTGATCTGGTGTTCAGGTCCTGCTCCTGTCCTGCCATGATCAGGGCCTCTGTCCTTCAGACTGGCTTCTTCTAACTTTTGGGAGGATTTCGTGATATCAGCCACTTCAGTTATGTTCTGGTGGTACATCCCATGTAGGGGCGTGTCCTCCCATGTAGGGGCGTGTCCTCCCATGTAGGGGCGTGTCCTCCCATGTAGGGGCGTGTCCTCCCATGTAGGGGCGTGTCCTCCCATGTAGGGGGGGCGTGTCCTCCCATGTAGGGGCGTGTCCTCCCATGTAGGGGCGTGTCCTCCCATGTAGGGGCGTGTCCTGCCATGTAGGGGGGGCGTGTCCTCCCATGTAGGGGCGTGTCCTCCCATGTAGGGGTGTGTCCTCCCATGTAGGGGCGTGTCCTCCCATGTAGGGGCGTGTCCTCCCATGTAGGGGCGTGTCCTCCCATGTAGGGGGGGCGTGTCCTCCCATGTAGGGGCGTGTCCTCCCATGTAGGGGCGTGTCCTCCCATGTAGGGGCGTGTCCTGCCATGTAGGGGGGGCGTGTCCTCCCATGTAGGGGCGTGTCCTCCCATGTAGGGGTGTGTCCTCCCATGTAGGGGCGTGTCCTCCCATGTAGGGGTGTGTCCTCCCATGTAGGGGCGTGTCCTCCCATGTAGGGGTGTGTCCTCCCATGGGCGTGTCCTCCCATGTAGGGGCGTGTCCTCCCATGTAGGGGCGTGTCCTCCCATGTAGGGGCGTGTCCTCCCATGTAGGGGTGTGTCCTCCCATGTAGGGGCGTGTCCTCCCATGTAGGGGCGTGTCCTCCCATGTAGGGGCGTGTCCTCCCATGTAGGGGCGTGTCCTCCCATGTAGGGGTGTGTCCTCCCATGTAGGAGCGTGTCCTCCCATGTAGGGGTGTGTCCTCCCATGTAGGGGCGTGTCCTCCCATGTAGGGGCGTGTCCTCCCATGTAGGGGCGTGTCCTCCCATGTAGGGGCGTGTCCTCCCATGTAGGGGCGTGTCCTCCCATGATGGTCCCTCCAGCACCTCATCATCCTCTGTTCCCCAGTGTCTGAGCACGTCCTCTGTGTAGTGTAGTGTTTTTGGTATTTATTTTGTTATTAACTTTTCAGTTATTCTTTTACATAATATAATTTAGCCAATATGCAGATGTTTTTTTTATAAAATGAGAAAAAATATAAAACATAATCATCAATTCTGTTACATAGTGGAGTGAAGCAGTATTTAATTATATTCAGTTTCCTTGTGTGTCGTTTTGTGTCATGTCAATCTTTAATAAATACAAAACACATTTGTTTATTAATGTATTTAATAAGAATAATGAACGTGAATGAACTTGTTGAATAAATGTAACTCTGATTATAACTATAAATGTAATTTGACCTGCAGTCCTAATGTAACACAACAATACAACAGACAAAAGATGAATACAACACAAGGAAATGATCACACATCGGGTTTGATTTTAGCCACAGTTTGAGTCCAGTTTTAAAGCTACAATGTGGAACTTTCTTATTAAGAGGAGTTTATTGTTATCATCATTATTAGAATCAGAATCAGAATAAGGTTTATTGTCATTGTCAAAGAACAGAATTCACAAACATAGGAAGTTTGGTGATTCAGTGCAACATAAAACAATGAACTATGACAAAAGAACCTGTACAAGTCAAATAGAACAAACTGAATACTGAATATCTCAGTATTCAACAAGACTTTGTTCCCATGGTTACACAGTCTATGGTGAAAAGGACTTCAGTAACTGCACCGTTCAGCTCCATCATATGACTGAGGGACAAACAGAACATGTCACAGTTTTAGATTATACAAGTCATATAACATACACTTCACATGTTTAGATTATACATGTCATATAACATACACTTCATATGTTTAGATTATACATGTCATATAACATACACTTCACATGTGACACATCAGTTTCTCTTTTGAATAACAATTATTATTTAGTTTTTTTGGTCATAACAAAACTAACAGACATTTTATGAATTCAAAAAACTGATTCTACTCATGGTTTAGTAATACCTTTAGCTTTGGAGTCGTCAAGAGTTTACTTGAGATGACTCTGTGTCTGCAGTGACCTGCAGTGACCTGCAGTGACCTGTAGTGACCTGCAGTGACCTGCAGTGACCTTTAGTGACCTCTAGTGACCTGTTGTGATCTGCAGTGACCTCTAGTGACCTACAGTGACCTACAGTGACCTACAGTGACCTCTAGTGACCTGTAGTGACCTGTAGTGACCTACAGTGACCTACAGTGACCTGTAGTGATCTGCAGTGACCTCTAGTGACCTGTAGTGACCTGTAGTGACCTACAGTGACCTACAGTGACCTCTAGTGACCTGTAGTGACCTGTAGTGACCTGTAGTGACCTGTAGTGATCTGCAGTGACCTGTAGTGATCTGTAGTGACCTCTAGTGACCTGTAGTGACCTGTAGTGACCTACAGTGACCTACAGTGACCTCTAGTGACCTGTAGTGACCTGTAGTGACCTGTAGTGACCTGTAGTGATCTGCAGTGACCTGTAGTGATCTGTAGTGACCTCTAGTGACCTGTAGTGACCTGTAGTGATCTGCAGTGACCTGTAGTGATCTGTAGTGACCTCTAGTGACCTCTAGTGACCTGTAGTGACCTGTAGTGACCTACAGTGACCTACAGTGACCTGTAGTGATCTGCAGTGACCTCTAGTGACCTGTAGTGACCTGTAGTGACCTACAGTGACCTACAGTGACCTCTAGTGACCTGTAGTGACCTGTAGTGACCTGTAGTGACCTGTAGTGACCTACAGTGACCTACAGTGACCTACAGTGACCTCTAGTGACCTGTAGTGACCTGTAGTGACCTGTAGTGACCTGTAGTGATCTGCAGTGACCTGTAGTGATCTGCAGTGACCTCTAGTGACCTACAGTGACCTGTAGTGACCTGTAGTGACCTGTAGTGACCTACAGTGACCTACAGTGACCTGTAGTGACCTACAGTGACCTACAGTGACCTACAGTGACCTGTAGTGACCTGTAGTGACCTGTAGTGATCTGCAGTGACCTACAGTGACCTGTAGTGACCTACAGTGACCTACAGTGACCTACAGTGACCTGTAGTGACCTGTAGTGACCTACAGTGACCTACAGTGACCTACAGTGACCTGTAGTGACCTGTAGTGACCTGTAGTGATCTGCAGTGACCTGTAGTGATCTGCAGTGACCTCTAGTGACCTGTAGTGACCTGTAGTGACCTACAGTGACCTACAGTGACCTACAGTGACCTGTAGTGACCTACAGTGACCTACAGTGACCTACAGTGACCTGTAGTGACCTGTAGTGACCTGTAGTGATCTGCAGTGATCTGCAGTGACCTGTAGTGACCTGTAGTGACCTACAGTGACCTACAGTGACCTGTAGTGACCTGTAGTGACCTGTAGGGCTCTGTGCAGCACAGACAGAGATCAAAGTCACTGGTCAGGACGGTCAGCTCTGCTCTGGACGGCTCTTTGATGAGAACAATCATCATTAGAACATCGATATATCGTGTTGTAAAAAGTGGAATATTTTATTGACTCTTTAACACTAAAGTTCCTTTTTTCACGTTCATTTTTAAAGCTAGAATCAAAAGTTGTTACTTCTGTTGTTAAACTTTAGAAGTTAGAACATAATTCACATGTTTTCTAAATCTCTGCACATAATATATAATATTATTCCATGGAAGTATATCCATGACATTCCTATAGAAAACAAGCGCGTGCTTTGCTCTTTAAACACTTCATTATTCAATATGTAATAAAAGCTGAAATGTGGTCTCAGCCCCTGTGAGACACGACACTTTAAATACCTTTACATTTATATATGTACGATGTCAGGAGCCAATCACGGAGCAGGAGGCCATGGATTAACATCTTTGATCAAATGAGACGGATAAATACAAAATCTTCAGGCAGTGGTCACGTCCAGTATCCAGCGTGTCGGAGAGCAGAGAGTCAACATCAGGGATCAGGCAGAAGGAGAAACACGAGGCGGTCCAGGGTCATAACGGCAAACAGGAATCACCAAGGTCAGGCAGGAATCACCAAGGTCAGGCAGGAATCACCAAGGTCAGGCAGGAATCACCAAGGTCAGGCAGGAATCACCGAGGTCAGGCAGGAATCACCGAGGTCAGGCAGGAATCACCGAGGTCAGGCAGGAATCACCAAGGTCAGGCAGGAATCACCAAGGTCAGGCAGGAATCACCAAGGTCAGGCAGGCAGGAATCACCAAGGTCAGGCAGGAATCAACAAGGTCAGGCAGGAATCACCAAGGTCAGGCAGGAATCACCAAGGTCAGGCAGGAATCAGCGAGGTCAGGCAGGAATCACCGAGGTCAGGCAGGCAGGAATCACCAAGGTCAGGCAGGAATCACCGAGGTGAGGCAGGAATCACCGAGGTCAGGCAGGAATCACCAAGGTCAGGCAGGCAGGAATCACCAAGGTCAGGCAGGAATCACCAAGGTCAGGCAGGAATCACCAAGGTCAGGCAGGAATCACCAAGGTAAGGCAGGAATCACCAAGGTCAGGCAGGAATCACCGAGGTCAGGCAGGAATCACCGAGGTCAGGCAGGCAGGAATCACCAAGGTCAGGCAGGAATCACCAAGGTCAGGAAGGAAACACCGAGGGCAGGCAGGAATCACCGAGGTCAGGCAGGAATCACCAAGGTCAGGCAGGAATCACCAAGGTCAGGCAGGAATCACCAAGGTCAGGCAGGCAGGAATCACAAAGGTCAGGCAGAAATCACCAAGGTCAGGCAGGAATCACCAAGGTCAGGCAGGAATCACCAAGGTCAGGCAGGAATCACCGAGGTCAGGCAGGCAGGAATCACCAAGGTCAGGCAGGAATCACCGAGGTCAGGCAGGAATCACCAAGGTCAGGCAGGAATCACCAAGGTCAGGCAGGCAGGAATCACCAAGGTCAGGCAGGAATCAACAAGGTCAGGCAGGAATCACCAAGGTCAGGCAGGAATCACCAAGGTCAGGCAGGAATCACCGAGGTCAGGCAGGAATCACCGAGGTCAGGCAGGAATCACCGAGGTCAGGCAGGCAGGAATCACCAAGGTCAGGCAGGAATCACCGAGGTCAGGCAGGAATCACCAAGGTCAGGCAGGAATCACCAAGGTCAGGCAGGCAGGAATCACCAAGGTCAGGCAGGAATCACCAAGGTCAGGCAGGAATCACCAAGGTCAGGCAGGAATCACCGAGGTCAGGCAGGAATCACCGAGGTCAGGCAGGCAGGAATCACCAAGGTCAGGCAGGAATCACCAAGGTCAGGCAGGAAACACCGAGGTCAGGCAGGAATCACCGAGGTCAGGCAGGAATCACCAAGGTCAGGCAGGAATCACCAAGGTCAGGCAGGCAGGAATCACCAAGGTCAGGCAGGAATCACCAAGGTCAGGCAGGAATCACCAAGGTCAGGCAGGAATCACCGAGGTCAGGCAGGAATCACCGAGGTCAGGCAGGCAGGAATCACCAAGGTCAGGCAGGAATCACCAAGGTCAGGCAGGAAACACCGAGGTCAGGCAGGAATCACCGAGGTCAGGCAGGAATCACCAAGGTCAGGCAGGAATCACCAATGTCAGGCAGGCAGGAATCACAAAGGTCAGGCAGAAATCACCAAGGTCAGGCAGGAATCACCAAGGTCAGGCAGGAATCACCGAGGTCAGGCAGGAATCACCGAGGTCAGGCAGAAATCACCAAGGTCAGGCAGGAAACACCGAGGTCAGGCAGGAATCACCAAGGTCAGAAAGGAATCACCAAGGTCAGGCAGGAATCACCGAGGTCAGGCAGGAATCACCAAGGTCAGGCAGGAATCACCAAGGTCAGGCAGAAATCACCGAGGTCAGGCAGGAATCACCAAGGTCAGGCAGGAATTACCAAGGTCAGGCAGGAATCACCAAGGATCAGGCAGGAATCACCAAGGTCAGGCAGGAATCACCAAGGTCAGGCAGGCAGGAATCACCAAGGTCAGGCAGGAATCACCGAGGTCAGGCAGGAATCACCAAGGTCAGGCAGGAATCACCGAGGTCAGGCAGGAATCACCAAGGTCAGGCAGGAATCACCGAGGTCAGGCAGGAATCACCAAGGTCAGGCAGAAATCACCAAGGTCAGGCAGGCAGGAATCACCAAGGTCAGGCAGGAATCAACAAGGTCAGGCAGGAATCACCAAGGTCAGGCAGGAATCACCAAGGTCAGGCAGGAATCACCGAGGTCAGGCAGGAATCACCGAGGTCAGGCAGGCAGGAATCACCAAGGTCAGGCAGGAATCACCGAGGTGAGGCAGGAATCACCAAGGTCAGGCAGGAATCACCAAGGTCAGGCAGGAATCACCAAGGTCAGGCAGGCAGTTATCACCAAGGTCAGGCAGGAATCACCAAGGTCAGGCAGGAATCACCAAGGTCAGGCAGGAATCACCAAGGTAAGGCAGGAATCACCAAGGTCAGGCAGGAATCACCGAGGTCAGGCAGGAATCACCGAGGTCAGGCAGGCAGGAATCACCAAGGTCAGGCAGGAATCACCAAGGTCAGGCAGGAAACACCGAGGTCAGGCAGGAATCACCGCGGTCAGGCAGGAATCACCAAGGTCAGGCAGGAATCACCAAGGTCAGGCAGGCAGGAATCACAAAGGTCAGGCAGAAATCACCAAGGTCAGGCAGGAATCACCAAGGTCAGGCAGGAATCACCGAGGTCAGGCAGGAATCACCGAGGTCAGGCAGGAATCACCAAGGTCAGGCAGGAATCACCAAGGTCAGGCAGGCAGGAATCACCAAGGTCAGGCAGGAATCAACAAGGTCAGGCAGGAATCACCAAGGTCAGGCAGGAATCACCAAGGTCAGGCAGGAATCACCAAGGTCAGGCAGGAATCACCGAGGTCAGGCAGGAATCACCGAGGTCAGGCAGGCAGGAATCACCAAGGTCAGGCAGGAATCACCGAGGTCAGGCAGGAATCACCAAGGTCAGGCAGGAATCACCAAGGTCAGGCAGGCAGGAATCACCAAGGTCAGGCAGGAATCACCAAGGTCAGGCAGGAATCACCAAGGTCAGGCAGGAATCACCGAGGTCAGGCAGGAATCACCGAGGTCAGGCAGGCAGGAATCACCAAGGTCAGGCAGGAATCACCAAGGTCAGGCAGGAAACACCGAGGTCAGGCAGGAATCACCGAGGTCAGGCAGGAATCACCAAGGTCAGGCAGGAATCACCAATGTCAGGCAGGCAGGAATCACAAAGGTCAGGCAGAAATCACCAAGGTCAGGCAGGAATCACCAAGGTCAGGCAGGAATCACCAAGGTCAGGCAGGAATCACCAAGGTCAGGCAGGCAGGAATGACCAAGGTCAGGCAGGAATCACCAAGGTCAGCACCATGGTCAGGCAGGAATCACCAAGGTCAGGCAGGCAGGAATCACCGAGGTCAGGCAGGAATCACCAAGGTCAGGCAGGAATCACCGAGGTCAGGCAGGAATCACCGAGGTCAGGCAGGAATCACCAAGGTCAGGCAGGAATCACCAAGGTCAGGCAGGAATCACCAAGGTCAGGCAGGAATCACCAAGGTAAGGCAGGAATCACCAAGGTCAGGCAGGAATCACCGAGGTCAGGCAGGAATCACCGAGGTCAGGCAGGCAGGAATCACCAAGGTCAGGCAGGAATCACCAAGGTCAGGCAGGAAACACCGAGGTCAGGCAGGAATCACCGAGGTCAGGCAGGAATCACCAAGGTCAGGCAGGAATCACCAAGGTCAGGCAGGCAGGAATCACAAAGGTCAGGCAGAAATCACCAAGGTCAGGCAGGAATCACCAAGGTCAGGCAGGAATCACCGAGGTCAGGCAGGAATCACCGAGGTCAGGCAGGAATCACCAAGGTCAGGCAGGAATCACCAAGGTCAGGCAGGCAGGAATCACCAAGGTCAGGCAGGAATCAACAAGGTCAGGCAGGAATCACCAAGGTCAGGCAGGAATCACCAAGGTCAGGCAGGAATCACCAAGGTCAGGCAGGAATCACCGAGGTCAGGCAGGAATCACCGAGGTCAGGCAGGCAGGAATCACCAAGGTCAGGCAGGAATCACCAAGGTCAGGCAGGAAACACCGAGGTCAGGCAGGAATCACCGAGGTCAGGCAGGAATCACCAAGGTCAGGCAGGAATCACCAATGTCAGGCAGGCAGGAATCACAAAGGTCAGGCAGAAATCACCAAGGTCAGGCAGGAATCACCAAGGTCAGGCAGGCAGGAATCACCAAGGTCAGGCAGGAATCACCAAGGTCAGGCAGGAATCACCAAGGTCAGGCAGGAATCACCGAGGTCAGGCAGGAATCACCGAGGTCAGGCAGGCAGGAATCACCAAGGTCAGGCAGGAATCACCAAGGTCAGGCAGGAATCACCAAGGTCAGGCAGGAATCACCAATGTCAGGCAGGCAGGAATCACAAAGGTCAGGCAGAAATCACCAAGGTCAGGCAGGAATCACCAAGGTCAGGCAGGAATCACCGAGGTCAGGCAGGAATCACCTAGGTCAGGCAGAAATCACCAAGGTCAGGCAGGAAACACCGAGGTCAGGCAGGAATCACCAAGGTCAGGCAGGAATCACCAAGGTCAGGCAGGAATCACCGAGGTCAGGCAGGAATCACCAAGGTCAGGCAGGAATCACCAAGGTCAGGCAGAAATCACCGAGGTCAGGCAGGAATCACCAAGGTCAGGCAGGAATTACCAAGGTCAGGCAGGAATCACCAAGGATCAGGCAGGAATCACCAAGGTCAGGCAGGAATCACCAAGGTCAGGCAGGCAGGAATCACCAAGGTCAGGCAGGAATCACCGAGGTCAGGCAGGAATCACCAAGGTCAGGCAGGAATCACCGAGGTCAGGCAGGAATCACCAAGGTCAGGCAGGAATCACCGAGGTCAGGCAGGAATCACCAAGGTCAGGCAGAAATCACCAAGGTCAGGCAGGCAGGAATCACCAAGGTCAGGCAGGAATCAACAAGGTCAGGCAGGAATCACCAAGGTCAGGCAGGAATCACCAAGGTCAGGCAGGAATCACCGAGGTCAGGCAGGAATCACCGAGGTCAGGCAGGCAGGAATCACCAAGGTCAGGCAGGAATCACCGAGGTGAGGCAGGAATCACCAAGGTCAGGCAGGAATCACCAAGGTCAGGCAGGAATCACCAAGGTCAGGCAGGCAGTTATCACCAAGGTCAGGCAGGAATCACCAAGGTCAGGCAGGAATCACCAAGGTCAGGCAGGAATCACCAAGGTAAGGCAGGAATCACCAAGGTCAGGCAGGAATCACCGAGGTCAGGCAGGAATCACCGAGGTCAGGCAGGCAGGAATCACCAAGGTCAGGCAGGAATCACCAAGGTCAGGCAGGAAACACCGAGGTCAGGCAGGAATCACCGCGGTCAGGCAGGAATCACCAAGGTCAGGCAGGAATCACCAAGGTCAGGCAGGCAGGAATCACAAAGGTCAGGCAGAAATCACCAAGGTCAGGCAGGAATCACCAAGGTCAGGCAGGAATCACCGAGGTCAGGCAGGAATCACCGAGGTCAGGCAGGAATCACCAAGGTCAGGCAGGAATCACCAAGGTCAGGCAGGCAGGAATCACCAAGGTCAGGCAGGAATCAACAAGGTCAGGCAGGAATCACCAAGGTCAGGCAGGAATCACCAAGGTCAGGCAGGAATCACCAAGGTCAGGCAGGAATCACCGAGGTCAGGCAGGAATCACCGAGGTCAGGCAGGCAGGAATCACCAAGGTCAGGCAGGAATCACCGAGGTCAGGCAGGAATCACCAAGGTCAGGCAGGAATCACCAAGGTCAGGCAGGCAGGAATCACCAAGGTCAGGCAGGAATCACCAAGGTCAGGCAGGAATCACCAAGGTCAGGCAGGAATCACCGAGGTCAGGCAGGAATCACCGAGGTCAGGCAGGCAGGAATCACCAAGGTCAGGCAGGAATCACCAAGGTCAGGCAGGAAACACCGAGGTCAGGCAGGAATCACCGAGGTCAGGCAGGAATCACCAAGGTCAGGCAGGAATCACCAATGTCAGGCCGGCAGGAATCACAAAGGTCAGGCAGAAATCACCAAGGTCAGGCAGGAATCACCAAGGTCAGGCAGGAATCACCGAGGTCAGGCAGGAATCACCGAGGTCAGGCAGAAATCACCAAGGTCAGGCAGGAAACACCGAGGTCAGGCAGGAATCACCAAGGTCAGGCAGGAATCACCAAGGTCAGGCAGGAATCACCGAGGTCAGGCAGGAATCACCAAGGTCAGGCAGGAATCACCAAGGTCAGGCAGAAATCACCGAGGTCAGGCAGGAATCACCAAGGTCAGGCAGGAATTACCAAGGTCAGGCAGGAATTACCAAGGATCAGGCAGGAATCACCAAGGTCAGGCAGGAATCACCAAGGTCAGGCAGGCAGGAATCACCAAGGTCAGGCGGGAATCACCGAGGTCAGGCAGGAATCACCAAGGTCAGGCAGGAATCACCAAGGTCAGGCAGGAATCACCAAGGTCAGGCAGGAATCACCAAGGTCAGGCAGGCAGGAATGACCAAGGTCAGGCAGGAATCACCAAGGTCAGCACCATGGTCAGGCAGGAATCACCAAGGTCAGGCAGGCAGGAATCACCGAGGTCAGGCAGGAATCACCAAGGTCAGGCAGGAATCACCGAGGTCAGGCAGGAATCACCAAGGTCAGGCAGGAATCACCGAGGTCAGGCAGGAATCACCGAGGTCAGGCAGAAATCACCAAGGTCAGGCAGGAAACACCGAGGTCAGGCAGGAATCACCAAGGTCAGGCAGGAATCACCAAGGTCAGGCAGGAATCACCGAGGTCAGGCAGGAATCACCAAGGTCAGGCAGGAATCACCAAGGTCAGGCAGAAATCACCGAGGTCAGGCAGGAATCACCAAGGTCAGGCAGGAATTACCAAGGTCAGGCAGGAATCACCAAGGATCAGGCAGGAATCACCAAGGTCAGGCAGGAATCACCAAGGTCAGGCAGGCAGGAATCACCAAGGTCAGGCAGGAATCACCGAGGTCAGGCAGGAATCACCAAGGTCAGGCAGGAATCACCAAGGTCAGGCAGGAATCACCAAGGTCAGGCAGGAATCACCAAGGTCAGGCAGGCAGGAATGACCAAGGTCAGGCAGGAATCACCAAGGTCAGCACCATGGTCAGGCAGGAATCACCAAGGTCAGGCAGGCAGGAATCACCAAGGTCAGGCAGGAATCACCAAGGTCAGGCAGGAATCACCGAGGTCAGGCAGGAATCACCGAGGTCAGGCAGGAATCACCGAGGTCAGGCAGGAATCACCGAGGTCAGGCAGAAATCACCAAGGTCAGGCAGGAAACACCGAGGTCAGGCAGGAATCACCAAGGTCAGGCAGGAATCACCAAGGTCAGGCAGGAATCACCGAGGTCAGGCAGGAATCACCAAGGTCAGGCAGGAATCACCAAGGTCAGGCAGAAATCACCGAGGTCAGGCAGGAATCACCAAGGTCAGGCAGGAATTACCAAGGTCAGGCAGGAATCACTAAGGATCAGGCAGGAATCACCAAGGTCAGGCAGGAATCACCAAGGTCAGGCAGGCAGGAATCACCAAGGTCAGGCAGGAATCACCGAGGTCAGGCAGGAATCACCAAGGTCAGGCAGGAATCACCAAGGTCAGGCAGGAATCACCAAGGTCAGGCAGGAATCACCAAGGTCAGGCAGGCAGGAATGACCAAGGTCAGGCAGGAATCACCAAGGTCAGCACCATGGTCAGGCAGGAATCACCAAGGTCAGGCAGGCAGGAATCACCAAGGTCAGGCAGGAATCACCAAGGTCAGGCAGGAATCACCGAGGTCAGGCAGGAATCACCGAGGTCAGGCAGGAATCACCGAGGTCAGGCAGGAATCACCAAGGTCAGGCAGGAATCAGAGTCCAAAAGTCAAAAAGGGAATCAGAAAAACTGCTGGAATGCTGGAGCTAACAGGGCAAACACAGACAATCTCGCACAGAACAAAGGAAAACCAACACCTAATATAGAGCCAGTGATGAACAATGAGGTACAGCAGTGATATACTACAGCCAGTGATGAACAATGAGGTACAGCAGTGATATACTACAGCCAGTGATGAACAATGAGGTACAGCAGTAATATACTAGAGCCAGTGATGAACAATGAGGTACAGCAGTGACATACTAGAGCCAGTGATGAACAATGAGGTACAGCAGTGATATACTACAGCCAGTGATGAACAATGAGGTACAGCAGTGATATACTACAGCCAGTGATGAACAATGAGGTACAGCAGTGATATACTACAGCCAGTGATGAACAATGAGGTACAGCAGTGATATACTACAGCCAGTGATGAACAATGAGGTACAGCAGTGATATACTAGAGCCAGTGATGAACAATGAGGTACAGCAGTAATATACTAGAGCCAGTGATGAACAATGAGGTACAGCAGTGATATACTACAGCCAGTGATGAACAATGAGGTACAGCAGTGATATACTAGAGCCAGTGATGAACAATGAGGTAGAGCAGTGATATACTACAGCCAGTGATGAACAATGAGGTACAGCAGTGATATACTACAGCCAGTGATGAACAATGAGGTACAGCAGTGATATACTACAGCCAGTGATGAACAATGAGGTACAGCAGTGATATACTAGAGCCAGTGATGAACAATGAGGTACAGCAGTGATATACTAGAGCCAGTGATGAACAATGAGGTACAGCAGTGATATACTAGAGCCAGTGATGAACAATGAGATACAGCAGTGATATACTACAGCCAGTGATGAACAATGAGGTACAGCAGTGATATACTACAGCCGGTGATGAACAATGAGGTACAGCAGTGATATACTACAGCCAGTGATGAACAATGAGGTACAGCAGTGATATACTACAGCCAGTGATGAACAATGAGGTACAGCAATGATATACTACAGCCAGTGATGAACAATGAGGTACAGCAGTAATATACTAGAGCCAGTGATGAACAATGAGGTACAGCAGTGATATACTACAGCCAGTGATGAACAATGAGGTACAGCAGTGATATACTAGAGCCAGTGATGAACAATGAGGTAGAGCAGTGATATACTACAGCCAGTGATGAACAATGAGGTACAGCAGTGATATACTACAGCCAGTGATGAACAATGAGGTACAGCAGTGATATACTACAGCCAGTGATGAACAATGAGGTACAGCAGTGATATACTGGAGCCAGTGATGAACAATGAGGTACAGCAGTGATATACTACAGCCAGTGATGAACAATGAGGTACAGCAGTGATATACTAGAGCCAGTGATGAACAATGAGGTACAGCAGTGATATACTAGAGCCAGTGATGAACAATGAGGTACAGCAGTGATATACTAGAGCCAGTGATGAACAATGAGGTACAGCAGTGATATACTACAGCCAGTGATGAACAATGAGCTACAGCAGTGATATACTAGAGCCAGTGATGAACAATGAGGTACAGCAGTGATATACTACAGCCAGTGATGAACAATGAGGTACAGCAGTGATATACTAGAGCCAGTGATGAACAATGAGGTACAGCAGTGATATACAACAGCCAGTGATGAACAATGAGGTACAGCAGTGATATACTACAGCCAGTGATGAACAATGAGCTACAGCAGTGATATACTAGAGCCAGTGATGAACAATGAGGTACAGCAGTGATGAGCAGAGACAAAAGGGGCGGTAACCAGAGGGAGAACAAGAAGGGAGGAGGAAACAAAGAGGAGCAGAGAAAAAAGACTGAAAAACTTCTAACACCAAATCAAATCATGACATACGATATGACCCATTTCAGCAGATTATATTTGAATTATTGGTAGTTTTTGCACATAATCGCACATAATACAAACATCACTTTATTTCCCCTTATTCCTCTAGTTTCCTTTGCTCTGTGTTTAACCTTTTGTCTATTAGAACATTTTGTAGGAGAAATAATGAGTTATTTATTTGCAGAAGTCATGAGCCATCTTTTTGTGTAGCTAAAAGTTAGCTTGTGTTAGCTCGTGTTCATTGCCCTGCGCGCGCCGTTGCTCGCGCCTCTGTTGCTGCTCGCGCCTCTTGCTGCTCGCGCCTCTGTTGCTGCTCGCGCCTCTGTTGCTGCTCGCTCAGTTGCTCGCGCCTCTGTTGCTGCTCGCTCAGTTGCTTGCGCCTCTGTTGCTGCTCGCTCAGTTGCTCGCGCCTCTGTTGCTGCTCGCTCAGTTGCTCGCGCCTCTGTTGCTGCTCGTTCAGTTGCTCGCGTCTCTGTTGTTGCTTGCTCAGCTGCTCGCGCCTCTGTTGCTGCTCGCGCCTCTGTTGTTGCTCGCTTAGTTGCTCGCGCCTCTGTTGCTGCTCCCTCAGTTGCTCGCGCCTCTGTTGCTGCTCGCTCAGTTGCTCGCGCCTCTGTTGCTGCTCGCTCAGTTGCTCGCGCCTTTGTTGTTGCTCGCTCAGTTGCTCGCGCCTCTGTTACTGCTCGCGCCTCTGTTGCTGCTCGCTCAGTTGCTCGCGCCTCTGTTGTTGCTCGCTCAGTTGCTCGCGCCTCTGTTGCTGCTCGCGCCTCTGTTGTTGCTCGCTCAGTTGCTCGCGCCTCTGTTGTTGCTCGCTCAGTTGCTCGCGCCTCTGTTGCTGCTCGCTCAGTTGCTCGCGCCTCTGTTGTTGCTCGCTCAGTTGCTCGCGCCTCTGTTGCTGCTCGCTCAGTTGCTCGCGCCTCTGTTGCTGCTCGCGCCTCTGTTGCTGCTCGCTCAGTTGCTCGCGCCTCTGTTGCTGCTCGCTGCTCGCTCAGTTGCTCGCGCCTCTGTTGCTGCTCGCTCAGTTGCTCGCGCCTCTGTTGCTGCTCGCTCAGTTGCTCGCGCCTCTGTTGCTGCTCGCTCAGTTGCTCGCGCCTCTGTTGCTGCTCGCTCAGTTGCTCGCGCCTCTGTTGCTGCTCGCTGCTCGCTCAGTTGCTCGCGCCTCTGTTGCTGCTCGCTCAGTTGCTCGCGCCTCTGTTGCTGCTCGCTCAGTTGCTCGCGCCTCTGTTGCTGCTCGCTCAGTTGCTCGCGCCTCTGTTGCTGCTCGCGCCTCTGTTGCTGCTCGCTCAGTCGCTCGCGCCTCTTTTGCTGCTCGCTCAGTTGCTCGCGCCTCTGTTGCTGCTCGCTCAGTTGCTCGCGCCTCTGTTGCTGCTCGCGCCTCTGTTGCTGCTCGCTCAGTTGCTCGCGCCTCTGTTGCTGCTCGCTGCTCGCTCAGTTGCTCGCGCCTCTGTTGCTGCTCGCTCAGTTGCTCGCGCCTCTGTTGCTGCTCACGCCTCTGTTGTTGCTCGCTCAGTTGCTCGCGCCTCTGTTGTTGCTCGCTCAGTTGCTCGCGCCTCTGTTGCTGCTCACGCCTCTGTTTTTGCTCGCTCAGTTGCTCGCGCCTTTGTTGCTGCTCGCTCAGTTGCTCGCGCCTCTGTTGCTGCTCGCGCCTCTGTTGTTGCTCGCTCAGTTGCTCGCGCCTCTGTTGTTGCTCGCTCAGTTGCTCGCGCCTCTGTTGCTGCTCACGCCTCTGTTGTTGCTCGCTCAGTTGCTCGCGCCTCTGTTGCTGCTCGCTCAGTTGCTCGCGCCTCTGTTGCTGCTCGCTCAGTTGCTCGCGCCTCTTTTGCTGCTCGCGCCTCTGTTGCTGCTCGCTCAGTTGCTCGCGCCTCTGTTGCTGCTCGCACCTCTGTTGCTGCTCGCTCAGTTGCTCGCGCCTCTGTTGCTGCTCGCTCAGTTGCTCGCGCCTCTGTTGCTGCTCGCGCCTCTGTTGCTGCTCGCTCAGTTGCTCGCGCCTCTGTTGTTGCTCGCGCCTCTGTTGCTGCTCGCTCAGTTGCTTGCGCCTCTGTTGTTGCTCGCTCAGTTGCTCGCGCCTCTGTTGCTGCTCGCGCCTCTGTTGTTTCTCGCTCAGTTGATCGCGCCTTTGTTGCTGCTCGCTCAGTTGCTCGCGCCTCTGTTGCTGCACGCGCCTCTCTTGCTGCTCGCTCAGTTGCTCGCGCCTCTGTTGCTGCTCGCTCAGTTGCTCGCGCCTCTGTTGCTGCTCGCTCAGTTGCTCGCGCCTCTGTTGCTGCTCGCTCAGTTGCTCGCGCCTCTGTTGTTGCTCGCTCAGTTGCTCGCGCCTCTGTTGCTGCTCGCTCAGTCGCTCGCGCCTCTGTTGCTGCTCGCGCCTCTGTTGTTGCTCGCTCAGTTGGTCGCGCCTCTGTTGTTGCTCGCTCAGTTGCTCGCGCCTCTGTTGCTGCTCGCTCAGTTGCTCGCGCCTCTGTTTCTGCTCGCTCAGTTGCTCGCGCCTCTGTTGCTGCTCGCTGCTCGCTCAGTTGCTCGCGCCTCTGTTGCTGCTCGCTCAGTTGCTCGCGCCTCTGTTGCTGCTCGCGCCTCTGTTGCTGCTCGCTTAGTTGCTCGCGCCTCTGTTGCTGCTCGCTCAGTTGCTCGCGCCTCTGTTGCTGCTCGCTGCTCGCTCAGTTGCTCGCGCCTCTGTTGCTGCTCGCTCAGTTGCTCGCGCCTCTGTTGTTGCTCGCGCCTCTGTTGTTGCTCGCTCAGTTGCTCGCGCCTCTGTTGTTGCTCGCTCAGTTGCTCGCGCCTCTGTTGCTGCTCGCGCCTCTGTTGTTGCTTGCTCAGTTGCTCGCGCCTCTGTTGATGCTCGCTCAGTTGCTCGCGCCTCTGTTGCTGCTCGCTCAGTTGCTCGCGCCTCTGTTGCTGCTCGCTGCTCGCTCAGTTGCTCGCGCCTCTGTTGCTGCTCGCTCAGTTGCTCGCGCCTCTGTTGCTGCTCGCGCCTCTGTTGCTGCTCGCTCAGTTGCTCGCGCCTCTGTTGCTGCTCGCTGCTCGCTCAGTTGCTCGCGCCTCTGTTGCTGCTCGCTCAGTTGCTCGCGCCTCTGTTGCTGCTCGCTCAGTTGCTCGCGCCTCTGTTGCTGCTCGCTCAGTTGCTCGCGCCTCTGTTGCTGCTCGCTCAGTTGCTCGCGCCTCTGTTGCTGCTCGCTGCTCGCTCAGTTGCTCGCGCCTCTGTTGCTGCTCGCTCAGTTGCTCGCGCCTCTGTTGCTGCTCGCTCAGTTGCTCGCGCCTCTGTTGCTGCTCGCTCAGTTGCTCGCGCCTCTGTTGCTGCTCGCGCCTCTGTTGCTGCTCGCTCAGTCGCTCGCGCCTCTTTTGCTGCTCGCTCAGTTGCTCGCGCCTCTGTTGCTGCTCGCTCAGTTGCTCGCGCCTCTGTTGCTGCTCGCGCCTCTGTTGCTGCTCGCTCAGTTGCTCGCGCCTCTGTTGCTGCTCGCTGCTCGCTCAGTTGCTCGCGCCTCTGTTGCTGCTCGCTCAGTTGCTCGCGCCTCTGTTGCTGCTCACGCCTCTGTTGTTGCTCGCTCAGTTGCTCGCGCCTCTGTTGTTGCTCGCTCAGTTGCTCGCGCCTCTGTTGCTGCTCACGCCTCTGTTTTTGCTCGCTCAGTTGCTCGCGCCTTTGTTGCTGCTCGCTCAGTTGCTCGCGCCTCTGTTGCTGCTCGCGCCTCTGTTGTTGCTCGCTCAGTTGCTCGCGCCTCTGTTGTTGCTCGCTCAGTTGCTCGCGCCTCTGTTGCTGCTCACGCCTCTGTTGTTGCTCGCTCAGTTGCTCGCGCCTCTGTTGCTGCTCGCTCAGTTGCTCGCGCCTCTGTTGCTGCTCGCTCAGTTGCTCGCGCCTCTTTTGCTGCTCGCGCCTCTGTTGCTGCTCGCTCAGTTGCTCGCGCCTCTGTTGCTGCTCGCACCTCTGTTGCTGCTCGCTCAGTTGCTCGCGCCTCTGTTGCTGCTCGCTCAGTTGCTCGCGCCTCTGTTGCTGCTCGCGCCTCTGTTGCTGCTCGCTCAGTTGCTCGCGCCTCTGTTGTTGCTCGCGCCTCTGTTGCTGCTCGCTCAGTTGCTTGCGCCTCTGTTGTTGCTCGCTCAGTTGCTCGCGCCTCTGTTGCTGCTCACGCCTCTGTTTTTGCTCGCTCAGTTGCTCGCGCCTTTGTTGCTGCTCGCTCAGTTGCTCGCGCCTCTGTTGCTGCACGCGCCTCTGTTGCTGCTCGCTGCTCGCTCAGTTGCTCGCGCCTCTGTTGCTGCTCGCTCAGTTGCTCGCGCCTCTGTTGCTGCTCACGCCTCTGTTGTTGCTCGCTCAGTTGCTCGCGCCTCTGTTGTTGCTCGCTCAGTTGCTCGCGCCTCTGTTGCTGCTCACGCCTCTGTTTTTGCTCGCTCAGTTGCTCGCGCCTTTGTTGCTGCTCGCTCAGTTGCTCGCGCCTCTGTTGCTGCTCGCGCCTCTGTTGTTGCTCGCTCAGTTGCTCGCGCCTCTGTTGTTGCTCGCTCAGTTGCTCGCGCCTCTGTTGCTGCTCACGCCTCTGTTGTTGCTCGCTCAGTTGCTCGCGCCTCTGTTGCTGCTCGCTCAGTTGCTCGCGCCTCTGTTGCTGCTCGCTCAGTTGCTCGCGCCTCTTTTGCTGCTCGCGCCTCTGTTGCTGCTCGCTCAGTTGCTCGCGCCTCTGTTGCTGCTCGCACCTCTGTTGCTGCTCGCTCAGTTGCTCGCGCCTCTGTTGCTGCTCGCTCAGTTGCTCGCGCCTCTGTTGCTGCTCGCGCCTCTGTTGCTGCTCGCTCAGTTGCTCGCGCCTCTGTTGTTGCTCGCGCCTCTGTTGCTGCTCGCTCAGTTGCTTGCGCCTCTGTTGTTGCTCGCTCAGTTGCTCGCGCCTCTGTTGCTGCTCGCGCCTCTGTTGTTTCTCGCTCAGTTGATCGCGCCTTTGTTGCTGCTCGCTCAGTTGCTCGCGCCTCTGTTGCTGCACGCGCCTCTCTTGCTGCTCGCTCAGTTGCTCGCGCCTCTGTTGCTGCTCGCTCAGTTGCTCGCGCCTCTGTTGCTGCTCGCTCAGTTGCTCGCGCCTCTGTTGTTGCTCGCTCAGTTGCTCGCGCCTCTGTTGCTGCTCGCTCAGTCGCTCGCGCCTCTGTTGCTGCTCGCGCCTCTGTTGTTGCTCGCTCAGTTGGTCGCGCCTCTGTTGTTGCTCGCTCAGTTGCTCGCGCCTCTGTTGCTGCTCGCTCAGTTGCTCGCGCCTCTGTTTCTGCTCGCTCAGTTGCTCGCGCCTCTGTTGCTGCTCGCTGCTCGCTCAGTTGCTCGCGCCTCTGTTGCTGCTCGCTCAGTTGCTCGCGCCTCTGTTGCTGCTCGCGCCTCTGTTGCTGCTCGCTTAGTTGCTCGCGCCTCTGTTGCTGCTCGCTCAGTTGCTCGCGCCTCTGTTGCTGCTCGCTGCTCGCTCAGTTGCTCGCGCCTCTGTTGCTGCTCGCTCAGTTGCTCGCGCCTCTGTTGTTGCTCGCGCCTCTGTTGTTCGCTCAGTTGCTCGCGCCTCTGTTGTTGCTCGCTCAGTTGCTCGCGCCTCTGTTGCTGCTCGCGCCTCTGTTGTTGCTTGCTCAGTTGCTCGCGCCTCTGTTGATGCTCGCTCAGTTGCTCGCGCCTCTGTTGCTGCTCGCTCAGTTGCTCGCGCCTCTGTTGCTGCTCGCTGCTCGCTCAGTTGCTCGCGCCTCTGTTGCTGCTCGCTCAGTTGCTCGCGCCTCTGTTGCTGCTCGCGCCTCTGTTGCTGCTCGCTTAGTTGCTCGCGCCTCTGTTGCTGCTTGCTCAGTTGCTCGCGCCTCTGTTGCTGCTCGCTGCTCGCTCAGTTGCTCGCGCCTCTGTTGCTGCTCGCTCAGTTGCTCGCGCCTCTGTTGTTGCTCGCTCAGTTGCTCGCGCCTCTGTTGCTGCTCGCTCAGTTGCTCGCGCCTCTATTGCTGCTCGCGCCTCTGTTGTTGCTCGCTCAGTTGCTCGCGCCTCTGTTGTTGCTCGCTCAGTTGCTCGCGCCTCTGTTGCTGCTCGCGCCTCTGTTGCTGCTCGCTTAGTTGCTCGCGCCTCTGTTGCTGCTCGCTTAGTTGCTCGCGCCTCTGTTGCTGCTCGCTCAGTTGCTCGCGCCTCTGTTGCTGCTCGCTGCTCGCTCAGTTGGTCGCGCCTCTGTTGCTGCTCGCTCAGTTGCTCGCGCCTCTGTTGCTGCTCGCGCCTCTGTTGCTGCTCGCTCAGTTGCTCGCGCCTCTGTTGCTGCTCGCGCCTCTGTTGCTGCTCGCTCAGTTGCTCGCGCCTCTGTTGCTGCTCGCTCAGTTGCTCGCGCCTCTGTTGCTGCTCGCTCAGTTGCTCGCGCCTCTGTTGTTGCTCGCTCAGTTGCTTGCGCCTCTGTTGCTGCTCGCGCCTCTGTTGTTGCTCGCTCAGTTGCTCGCGCCTTTGTTGCTGCTCGCTCAGTTGCTCGCGCCTCTGTTGCTGCACGCGCCTCTCTTGCTGCTCGGTCAGTTGCTCGCGCCTCTGTTGCTGCTCGCTCAGTTGCTCGCGCCTCTGTTGCTGCTCGCTCAGTTGCTCACGCCTCTGTTGCTGCACGCTCATTTGCTCGCGCCTCTGTTGTTGCTCGCTCAGTTGCTCGCGCCTCTGTTGCTGCTCGCTCAGTTGCTCGCGCCTCTGTTGCTGCTCGCGCCTCTGTTGTTGCTCGCTCAGTTGCTCGCGCCTCTGTTGTTGCTCGCTCAGTTGCTCGCGCCTCTGTTGCTGCTCGCGCCTCTGTTGTTGCTTGCTCAGTTGCTCGCGCCTCTGTTGATGCTCGCTCAGTTGCTCGCGCCTCTGTTGCTGCTCGCTCAGTTGCTCGCGCCTCTGTTGCTGCTCGCTGCTCGCTCAGTTGCTCGCGCCTCTGTTGCTGCTCGCTCAGTTGCTCGCGCCTCTGTTGCTGCTCGCGCCTCTGTTGCTGCTCGCTTAGTTGCTCGCGCCTCTGTTGCTGCTTGCTCAGTTGCTCGCGCCTCTGTTGCTGCTCGCTGCTCGCTCAGTTGCTCGCGCCTCTGTTGCTGCTCGCTCAGTTGCTCGCGCCTCTGTTGCTGCTCGGGCCTCTGTTGCTGCTCGCTCAGTTGCTCGCGCCTCTGTTGCTGCTCGCTCAGTTGCTCGCGCCTCTGTTGCTGCTCGCGCCTCTGTTGTTGCTCGCTCAGTTGCTCCCGCCTCTGTTGTTGCTCGCTCAGTTGCTCGCGCCTCTGTTGCTGCTCGCGCCTCTGTTGTTGCTTGCTCAGTTGCTCGCGCCTCTGTTGCTGCTCGCTCAGTTGCTCGCGCCTCTGTTGTTGCTCGCTCAGTTGCTCGCGCCTCTGTTGCTCGCGCCTCTGTTGCTGCTCGCCCCTCTGTTGCTGCTCGCTTAGTTTCTCGCGCCTCTGTTGCTGCTCGCTCAGTTGCTCGCGCCTCTGTTGCTGCTCGCTGCTCGCTCAGTTGCTCGCGCCTCTGTTGCTGCTCGCTCAGTTGCTCGCGCCTCTGTTGCTGCTCGCGCCTCTGTTGCTGCTCGCTCAGTTGCTCGCGCCTCTGTTGCTGCTCGCTCAGTTGCTCGCGCCTCTGTTGCTGCTCGCGCCTCTGTTGCTGCTCGCTCAGTTGCTCACGCCTCTGTTGCTGCTCGCTCAGTTGCTCGCGCCTCTGTTGTTGCTCGCTCAGTTGCTCGCGCCTCTGTTGCTGCTCGCTCAGTTGCTCGCGCCTCTGTTGCTGCTCGCGCCTCTGTTGTTGCTCGCTCAGTTGCTCGCGCCTCTGTTGTTGCTCGCTCAGTTGCTCGCGCCTCTGTTGCTGCTCGCGCCTCTGTTGTTGCTCGCTCAGTTGCTCGCGCCTCTGTTGTTGCTCGCTCAGTTGCTCGCGCCTCTGTTGATGCTCGCTCAGTTGCTCGCGCCTCTGTTGCTGCTCGCTCAGTTGCTCGCGCCTCTGTTGCTGCTCGCTGCTCGCTCAGTTGCTCGCGCCTCTGTTGCTGCTCGCTCAGTTGCTCGCGCCTCTGTTGCTGCTCGCGCCTCTGTTGCTGCTCGCTTAGTTGCTCGCGCCTCTGTTGCTGCTTGCTCAGTTGCTCGCGCCTCTGTTGCTGCTCGCTGCTCGCTCAGTTGCTCGCGCCTCTGTTGCTGCTCGCGCCTCTGTTGCTGCTCGCTCAGTTGCTCGCGCCTCTGTTGCTGCTCGCTCAGTTGCTCGCGCCTCTGTTGCTGCTCGCGCCTCTGTTGTTGCTCGCTCAGTTGCTCCCGCCTCTGTTGTTGCTCGCTCAGTTGCTCGCGCCTCTGTTGCTGCTCGCGCCTCTGTTGTTGCTTGCTCAGTTGCTCGCGCCTCTGTTGCTGCTCGCTCAGTTGCTCGCGCCTCTGTTGTTGCTCGCTCAGTTGCTCGCGCCTCTGTTGCTCGCGCCTCTGTTGCTGCTCGCCCCTCTGTTGCTGCTCGCTTAGTTTCTCGCGCCTCTGTTGCTGCTCGCTCAGTTGCTCGCGCCTCTGTTGCTGCTCGCTGCTCGCTCAGTTGCTCGCGCCTCTGTTGCTGCTCGCTCAGTTGCTCGCGCCTCTGTTGCTGCTCGCGCCTCTGTTGCTGCTCGCTCAGTTGCTCGCGCCTCTGTTGCTGCTCGCTCAGTTGCTCGCGCCTCTGTTGCTGCTCGCGCCTCTGTTGCTGCACGCTCAGTTGCTCGCGCCTCTGTTGCTGCTCGCTCAGTTGCTCGCGCCTCTGTTGCTGCTCGCTCAGTTGCTCGCACCTCTGTTGCTGCTCGCTCAGTTGCTCGCGCCTCTGTTGTTGCTCTCTCAGTTGCTCGCGCCTCTGTTGTTGCTCGCTCAGTTGCTCGCGCCTCTGTTGCTGCTCGCGCCTCTGTTGTTGCTCGCTCAGTTGCTCGCGCCTTTGTTGCTGCTCGCTCAGTTGCTCGCGCCTCTGTTGCTGCTCGCTCAGTTGCTCGCGCCTCTGTTGCTGCTCGCTCAGTTGCTCGCGCCTCTGTTGCTGCTCGCTCAGTTGCTCGCGCCTCTGTTGTTGCTCGCTCAGTTGCTCGCGCCTCTGTTGCTGCTCGCTCAGTTGCTCACGCCTCTGTTGCTGCTCGCGCCTCTGTTGTTGCTCGCTCAGTTGCTCGCGCCTCTGTTGTTGCTCGCTCAGTTGCTCGCGCCTCTGTTGCTGCTCGCGCCTCTGTTGCTGCTCGCTCAGTTGCTCGCGCCTCTGTTGCTGCTCGCTCAGTTGCTCGCGCCTCTGTTGCTGCTCGCGCCTCTGTTGTTGCTCGCTCAGTTGCTCCCGCCTCTGTTGTTGCTCGCTCAGTTGCTCGCGCCTCTGTTGCTGCTCGCGCCTCTGTTGTTGCTTGCTCAGTTGCTCGCGCCTCTGTTGCTGCTCGCTCAGTTGCTCGCGCCTCTGTTGTTGCTCGCTCAGTTGCTCGCGCCTCTGTTGCTCGCGCCTCTGTTGCTGCTCGCCCCTCTGTTGCTGCTCGCTTAGTTTCTCGCGCCTCTGTTGCTGCTCGCTCAGTTGCTCGCGCCTCTGTTGCTGCTCGCTGCTCGCTCAGTTGCTCGCGCCTCTGTTGCTGCTCGCTCAGTATCTCGCGCCTCTGTTGCTGCTCGCTCAGTTGCTCGCGCCTCTGTTGCTGCTCGCGCCTCTGTTGCTGCACGCTCAGTTGCTCGCTCCTCTGTTGCTGCTCGCTCAGTTGCTCGCGCCTCTGTTGTTGCTCGCTCAGTTGCTCGCGCCTCTGTTGTTGCTCGCTCAGTTGCTCGCGCCAATGTTGCTGCTCGTGCCTCTGTTGTTGCTTGCTCAGTTGCTTGCGCCTCTGTTGCTGCTCGCTCAGTTGCTCGCGCATCTGTTGTTGCTCGCTCAGTTGCTCGCGCCTCTGTTGCTGCTTGCGCCTCTGTTGTTGCTTGCTCAGTTGCTCGCGCCTCTGTTGCTGCTCGCTCAGTTGCTCGCGCCTCTGTTGCTGCTCGCTCAGTTGCTCGCGCCTCTGTTGCTGCTCGCTGCTCGCTCAGTTGCTCGCGCCTCTGTTGCTGCTCGCTCAGTTGCTCGCGCCTCTGTTGCTGCTCGCTGCTCGCTCAGTTGCTCGCGCCTCTGTTGCTGCTCGCTCAGTTGCTCGCGCCTCTGTTGCTGCTCGCGCCTCTGTTGCTGCTCGCTTAGTTGCTCGCGCCTCTGTTGCTGCTCGCTCAGTTGCTCGCGCCTCTGTTGCTGCTCGCTGCTCGCTCAGTTGCTCGCGCCTCTGTTGCTGCTCGCTCAGTTGCTCGCGCCTCTGTTGCTGCTCGTGCCTCTGTTGTTGCTTGCTCTGTTGTTCGCGCCTCTGTTGCTGCTCGCTCAGTTGCTCGCGCCTCTGTTGCTGCTCGCTCAGTTGCTCGCGTCTCTGTTGCTGCTCGCTCAGTTGCTCGCGCCTCTGTTGCTGCTCGCTCAGTTGCTCGCGCCTCTGTTGCTGCTCGCGCCTCTGTTGCTGCTCGCTCAGTTGCTCACGCCTCTGTTGCTGCTCGCTCAGTTGCTCGCGCCTCTGTTGTTGCTCGCTCAGTTGCTCGCGCCTCTGTTGCTGCTCGCTCAGTTGCTCGCGCCTCTGTTGCTGCTCGCGCCTCTGTTGTTGCTCGCTCAGTTGCTCGCGCCTCTGTTGTTGCTCGCTCAGTTGCTCGCGCCTCTGTTGCTGCTCGCGCCTCTGTTGTTGCTCGCTCAGTTGCTCGCGCCTCTGTTGTTGCTCGCTC
Source organism: Eucyclogobius newberryi (assembly GCF_026437365.1). Lineage (NCBI taxonomy): Eukaryota > Metazoa > Chordata > Actinopteri > Gobiiformes > Gobiidae > Eucyclogobius > Eucyclogobius newberryi. The sequence continues at coordinate 35,259,754 of NW_027315779.1, forward strand.
AGTTGCTCGCGCCTCTGTTGATGCTCGCTCAGTTGCTCGCGCCTCTGTTGCTGCTCGCTCAGTTGCTCGCGCCTCTGTTGCTGCTCGCTGCTCGCTCAGTTGCTCGCGCCTCTGTTGCTGCTCGCTCAGTTGCTCGCGCCTCTGTTGCTGCTCGCGCCTCTGTTGCTGCTCGCTTAGTTGCTCGCGCCTCTGTTGCTGCTTGCTCAGTTGCTCGCGCCTCTGTTGCTGCTCGCTGCTCGCTCAGTTGCTCGCGCCTCTGTTGCTGCTCGCGCCTCTGTTGCTGCTCGCTCAGTTGCTCGCGCCTCTGTTGCTGCTCGCTCAGTTGCTCGCGCCTCTGTTGCTGCTCGCGCCTCTGTTGTTGCTCGCTCAGTTGCTCCCGCCTCTGTTGTTGCTCGCTCAGTTGCTCGCGCCTCTGTTGCTGCTCGCGCCTCTGTTGTTGCTTGCTCAGTTGCTCGCGCCTCTGTTGCTGCTCGCTCAGTTGCTCGCGCCTCTGTTGTTGCTCGCTCAGTTGCTCGCGCCTCTGTTGCTCGCGCCTCTGTTGCTGCTCGCCCCTCTGTTGCTGCTCGCTTAGTTTCTCGCGCCTCTGTTGCTGCTCGCTCAGTTGCTCGCGCCTCTGTTGCTGCTCGCTGCTCGCTCAGTTGCTCGCGCCTCTGTTGCTGCTCGCTCAGTTGCTCGCGCCTCTGTTGCTGCTCGCGCCTCTGTTGCTGCTCGCTCAGTTGCTCGCGCCTCTGTTGCTGCTCGCTCAGTTGCTCGCGCCTCTGTTGCTGCTCGCGCCTCTGTTGCTGCACGCTCAGTTGCTCGCGCCTCTGTTGCTGCTCGCTCAGTTGCTCGCGCCTCTGTTGCTGCTCGCTCAGTTGCTCGCACCTCTGTTGCTGCTCGCTCAGTTGCTCGCGCCTCTGTTGTTGCTCTCTCAGTTGCTCGCGCCTCTGTTGTTGCTCGCTCAGTTGCTCGCGCCTCTGTTGCTGCTCGCGCCTCTGTTGTTGCTCGCTCAGTTGCTCGCGCCTTTGTTGCTGCTCGCTCAGTTGCTCGCGCCTCTGTTGCTGCTCGCTCAGTTGCTCGCGCCTCTGTTGCTGCTCGCTCAGTTGCTCGCGCCTCTGTTGCTGCTCGCTCAGTTGCTCGCGCCTCTGTTGTTGCTCGCTCAGTTGCTCGCGCCTCTGTTGCTGCTCGCTCAGTTGCTCACGCCTCTGTTGCTGCTCGCGCCTCTGTTGTTGCTCGCTCAGTTGCTCGCGCCTCTGTTGTTGCTCGCTCAGTTGCTCGCGCCTCTGTTGCTGCTCGCGCCTCTGTTGCTGCTCGCTCAGTTGCTCGCGCCTCTGTTGCTGCTCGCTCAGTTGCTCGCGCCTCTGTTGCTGCTCGCGCCTCTGTTGTTGCTCGCTCAGTTGCTCCCGCCTCTGTTGTTGCTCGCTCAGTTGCTCGCGCCTCTGTTGCTGCTCGCGCCTCTGTTGTTGCTTGCTCAGTTGCTCGCGCCTCTGTTGCTGCTCGCTCAGTTGCTCGCGCCTCTGTTGTTGCTCGCTCAGTTGCTCGCGCCTCTGTTGCTCGCGCCTCTGTTGCTGCTCGCCCCTCTGTTGCTGCTCGCTTAGTTTCTCGCGCCTCTGTTGCTGCTCGCTCAGTTGCTCGCGCCTCTGTTGCTGCTCGCTGCTCGCTCAGTTGCTCGCGCCTCTGTTGCTGCTCGCTCAGTATCTCGCGCCTCTGTTGCTGCTCGCTCAGTTGCTCGCGCCTCTGTTGCTGCTCGCGCCTCTGTTGCTGCACGCTCAGTTGCTCGCTCCTCTGTTGCTGCTCGCTCAGTTGCTCGCGCCTCTGTTGTTGCTCGCTCAGTTGCTCGCGCCTCTGTTGTTGCTCGCTCAGTTGCTCGCGCCAATGTTGCTGCTCGTGCCTCTGTTGTTGCTTGCTCAGTTGCTTGCGCCTCTGTTGCTGCTCGCTCAGTTGCTCGCGCATCTGTTGTTGCTCGCTCAGTTGCTCGCGCCTCTGTTGCTGCTTGCGCCTCTGTTGTTGCTTGCTCAGTTGCTCGCGCCTCTGTTGCTGCTCGCTCAGTTGCTCGCGCCTCTGTTGCTGCTCGCTCAGTTGCTCGCGCCTCTGTTGCTGCTCGCTGCTCGCTCAGTTGCTCGCGCCTCTGTTGCTGCTCGCTCAGTTGCTCGCGCCTCTGTTGCTGCTCGCTGCTCGCTCAGTTGCTCGCGCCTCTGTTGCTGCTCGCTCAGTTGCTCGCGCCTCTGTTGCTGCTCGCGCCTCTGTTGCTGCTCGCTTAGTTGCTCGCGCCTCTGTTGCTGCTCGCTCAGTTGCTCGCGCCTCTGTTGCTGCTCGCTGCTCGCTCAGTTGCTCGCGCCTCTGTTGCTGCTCGCTCAGTTGCTCGCGCCTCTGTTGCTGCTCGTGCCTCTGTTGTTGCTTGCTCTGTTGTTCGCGCCTCTGTTGCTGCTCGCTCAGTTGCTCGCGCCTCTGTTGCTGCTCGCTCAGTTGCTCGCGTCTCTGTTGCTGCTCGCTCAGTTGCTCGCGCCTCTGTTGCTGCTCGCGCCTCTGTTGCTGCTCGCTTAGTTGCTCGCGCCTCTGTTGCTGCTTGCTCAGTTGCTCGCGCCTCTGTTAATGCTCGCTGCTCGCTCAGTTGCTCGCGCCTCTGTTGCTGCTCGCTCAGTTGCTCGCGCCTCTGTTGCTGCTCGCGCCTCTGTTGCTGCTCGCTCAGTTGCTCGCGCCTCTGTTGCTGCTCGCTCAGTTGCTCGCGCCTCTGTCTCTGCTCGCGCCTCTGTTGTTGCTCGCTCAGTTGCTCGCGCCTCTGTTGTTGCTCGCTCAGTTGCTCGCGCCTCTGTTGCTGCTCGCGCCTCTGTTGTTGCTTGCTCAGTTGCTCGCGCCTCTGTTGCTGCTCGCTCAGTTGCTCGCGCCTCTGTTGCTGCTCGCTCAGTTGCTCGCGCCTCTGTTGCTGCTCGCCCCTCTGTTGCTGCTCGCTCGCTCAGTTGCTCGCGCCTCTGTTGCTGCTCGCTTAGTTGCTCGCGCCTCTGTTGCTGCTCGCTCAGTTGCTCACGCCTCTGTTGCTGCTCGCTGCTCGCTCAGTTGCTCGCGCCTCTGTTGCTGCTCGCTCAGTTGCTCGCGCCTCTGTTGCTGCTCGCGCCTTTGTTGCTGCTCGCTCAGTTGCTCGCGCCTCTGTTGTTGCTCGCTCAGTTGCTCGCGCCTCTGTTGTTGCTCGCTCAGTTGCTCGCGCCTCTGTTCCTGCTCGCGCCTCTGTTGCTGCTCGCTCAGTTGCTCGCGCCTCTGTTGCTGCACGCGCCTCTCTTGCTGCTCGCTCAGTTGCTCGCGCCTCTGTTGCTGCTCACTCAGTTGCTCGCGCCTCTGTTGCTGCCCGCTCAGTTGCTCGCGCCTCTGTTGTTGCTCGCTCAGTTGCTCGCGCCTCTGTTGCTGCTCGCTCAGTTGCTCGCGCCTCTGTTGCTGCTCGCGCCTCTGTTGTTGCTCGCTCAGTTGCTCGCGCCTCTGTTGTTGCTCGCTCAGTTGCTCGCGCCTCTGTTGCTGCTCGCGCTTCTGTTGTTGCTTGCTCAGTTGCTCGCGCCTCTGTTGCTACTCGCTCAGTTGCTCGCGCCTCTGTTGCTGCTCGCTCAGTTGCTCGCGCCTCTGTTGCTGCTCGCTGCACGCTCAGTTGCTCGCGCCTCTGTTGTTGCTCGCTCATTTGCTCGCGCCTCTGTTGCTGCTCGCGCCTCTGTTGTTGCTCGCTCATTTGCTCGCGCCTCTGTTGCTGCTCGCGCCTCTGTTGCTGCTCGCTCAGTTGCTTGCGCCTCTGTTGCTGCTCGCTGCTTGCTCAGTTGCTCGCGCCTCTGTTGCTGCTCGCTCAGTTGCTCGCGCCTCTGTTGCTGCTCGCGCCTCTGTTGCTGCTTGCTCAGTTGCTCGCGCCTCTGTTGCTGCTCGCGCCTCTGTTGCTGCTCGCTCAGTTGCTCGCGCCTCTGTTGCTGCTCGCTCAGTTGCTCGCGCCTCTGTTGCTGCTCGCTCAGTTGCTCGCACCTCTGTTGCTGCTCGCTCAGTTGCTCGCGCCTCTGTTGTTGCTCTCTCAGTTGCTCGCGCCTCTGTTGTTGCTCGCTCAGTTGCTCGCGCCTCTGTTGCTGCTCGCGCCTCTGTTGTTGCTCGCTCAGTTGCTCGCGCCTTTGTTGCTGCTCGCTCAGTTGCTCGCGCCTCTGTTGCTGCTCGCTCAGTTGCTCGCGCCTCTGTTGCTGCTCGCTCAGTTGCTCGCGCCTCTGTTGCTGCTCGCTCAGTTGCTCGTGCCTCTGTTGTTGCTCGTTCAGTTGCTCGCGCCTCTGTTGCTGCTCGCTCAGTTGCTCACGCCTCTGTTGCTGCTCGCGCCTCTGTTGTTGCTCGCTCAGTTGCTCGCGCCTCTGTTGTTGCTCGCTCAGTTGCTCGCGCCTCTGTTGCTGCTCGCGCCTCTGTTGTTGCTTGCTCAGTTGCTCGCGCCTCTGTTGATGCTCGCTCAGTTGCTCGCGCCTCTGTTGCTGCTCGCTCAGTTGCTCGCGCCTCTGTTTCTGCTCGCTGCTCGCTCAGTTGCTCGCGCCTCTGTTGCTGCTCGCTGCTCGCTCAGTTGCTCGCGCCTCTGTTGTTGCTTGCTCAGTTGCTCGCGCCTCTGTTGCTGCTCGCTCAGTTGCTCGCGCCTCTGTTGCTGCTCGCTCAGTTGCTCGCGCCTCTGTTGCTGCTCGCTGCACGCTCAGTTGCTCGCGCCTCTGTTGTTGCTCGCTCATTTGCTCGCGCCTCTGTTGCTGCTCGCGCCTCTGTTGCTGCTCGCTCAGTTGCTTGCGCCTCTGTTGCTGCTCGCTGCTTGCTCAGTTGCTCGCGCCTCTGTTGCTGCTCGCTCAGTTGCTCGCGCCTCTGTTGCTGCTCGCGCCTCTGTTGCTGCTTGCTCAGTTGCTCGCGCCTCTGTTGCTGCTCGCGCCTCTGTTGCTGCTCGCTCAGTTGCTCGCGCCTCTGTTGCTGCTCGCTCAGTTGCTCGCGCCTCTGTTGCTGCTCGCTCAGTTGCTCGCACCTCTGTTGCTGCTCGCTCAGTTGCTCGCGCCTCTGTTGTTGCTCTCTCAGTTGCTCGCGCCTCTGTTGTTGCTCGCTCAGTTGCTCGCGCCTCTGTTGCTGCTCGCGCCTCTGTTGTTGCTCGCTCAGTTGCTCGCGCCTTTGTTGCTGCTCGCTCAGTTGCTCGCGCCTCTGTTGCTGCTCGCTCAGTTGCTCGCGCCTCTGTTGCTGCTCGCTCAGTTGCTCGCGCCTCTGTTGCTGCTCGCTCAGTTGCTCGCGCCTCTGTTGTTGCTCGTTCAGTTGCTTGCGCCTCTGTTGCTGCTCGCTGCTTGCTCAGTTGCTCGCGCCTCTGTTGCTGCTCGCTCAGTTGCTCGCGCCTCTGTTGCTGCTCGCGCCTCTGTTGCTGCTTGCTCAGTTGCTCGCGCCTCTGTTGCTGCTCGCGCCTCTGTTGCTGCTCGCTCAGTTGCTCGCGCCTCTGTTGCTGCTCGCTCAGTTGCTCGCGCCTCTGTTGCTGCTCGCTCAGTTGCTCGCACCTCTGTTGCTGCTCGCTCAGTTGCTCGCGCCTCTGTTGTTGCTCTCTCAGTTGCTCGCGCCTCTGTTGTTGCTCGCTCAGTTGCTCGCGCCTCTGTTGCTGCTCGCGCCTCTGTTGTTGCTCGCTCAGTTGCTCGCGCCTTTGTTGCTGCTCGCTCAGTTGCTCGCGCCTCTGTTGCTGCTCGCTCAGTTGCTCGTGCCTCTGTTGTTGCTCGTTCAGTTGCTCGCGCCTCTGTTGCTGCTCGCTCAGTTGCTCACGCCTCTGTTGCTGCTCGCGCCTCTGTTGTTGCTCGCTCAGTTGCTCGCGCCTCTGTTGTTGCTCGCTCAGTTGCTCGCGCCTCTGTTGCTCCTTGCGCCTCTGTTGTTGCTTGCTCAGTTGCTCGCGCCTCTGTTGATGCTCGCTCAGTTGCTCGCGCCTCTGTTGCTGCTCGCTCAGTTGCTCGCGCCTCTGTTGCTGCTCGCTGCTCGCTCAGTTGCTCGCGCCTCTGTTGCTGCTCGCTGCTCGCTCAGTTGCTCGCGCCTCTGTTGTTGCTTGCTCAGTTGCTCGCGCCTCTGTTGCTGCTCGCTCAGTTGCTCGCGCCTCTGTTGCTGCTCGCTCAGTTGCTCGCGCCTCTGTTGCTGCTCGCTGCACGCTCATTTGCTCGCGCCTCTGTTGCTGCTCGCGCCTCTGTTGCTGCTCGCTCAGTTGCTTGCGCCTCTGTTGCTGCTCGCTGCTTGCTCAGTTGCTCGCGCCTCTGTTGCTGCTTGCTCAGTTGCTCGCGCCACTGTTGCTGCGCGCGCCTCTGTTGCTGCTCGCTCAGTTGCTCGCGCCTCTGTTGCTGCTCGCTCAGTTGCTCGCGCCTCTGTTGCTGCTCGCTCAGTTGCTCGCACCTCTGTTGCTGCTCGCTCAGTTGCTCGCGCCTCTGTTGTTGCTCTCTCAGTTGCTCGCGCCTCTGTTGTTGCTCGCTCAGTTGCTCGCACCTCTGTTGCTGCTCGCGCCTCTGTTGTTGCTCGCTCAGTTGCTCGCGCCTTTGTTGCTGCTCGCTCAGTTGCTCGCGCCTCTGTTGCTGCTCGCTCAGTTGCTCGCGCCTCTGTTGCTGCTCGCTCAGTTGCTCGCGCCTCTGTTGCTGCTCGCTCAGTTGCTCGCGCCTCTGTTGTTGCTCGTTCAGTTGCTCGCGCCTCTGTTGCTGCTCGCTCAGTTGCTCACGCCTCTGTTGCTGCTCGCGCCTCTGTTGTTGCTCGCTCAGTTGCTCGCGCCTCTGTTGTTGCTCGCTCAGTTGCTCGCGACTCTGTTGCTGCTCGCGCCTCTGTTGTTGCTTGCTCAGTTGCTCGCGCCTCTGTTGGTGCTCGCTCAGTTGCTCGCGCCTCTGTTGCTGCTCACTCAGTTGCTCGCGCCTCTGTTGCTGCTCGCTGCTCGCTCAGTTGCTCGCGCCTCTGTTGCTGCTCGCTGCTCGCTCAGTTGCTCGCGCCTCTGTTGTTGCTTGCTCAGTTGCTCGCGCCTCTGTTGCTGCTCGCTCAGTTGCTCGCGCCTCTGTTGCTGCTCGCTCAGTTGCTCGCGCCTCTGTTGCTGCTCGCTGCTCGCTCAGTTGCTTGCGCCTCTGTTGCTGCTCGCTCAGTTGCTCGCGCCTCTGTTGCTGCTCGCGCCTCTGTTGCTGCTCGCTCAGTTGCTCGCGCCTCTGTTGCTGCTCGCTCAGTTGCTCGCGCCTCTGTTGCTGCTCGCTCAGTTGTTCGCGCCTCTGTTGCTGCTCGCTCAGTTGCTCGCGCCTCTGTTGCTGCTCGCTCAGTTGCTCGCACCTCTGTTGCTGCTCGCTCAGTTGCTCCCGCCTCTGTTGCTGCTCTCTCAGTTGCTCGCGCCTCTGTTGCTGCTCGCTCAGTTGCTCGCGCCTCTGTTGCTGCTCGCTGCACGCTCATTTGCTCGCGCCTCTGTTGCTGCTCGCGCCTCTGTTGCTGCTCGCTCAGTTGCTTGCGCCTCTGTTGCTGCTCGCTGCTTGCTCAGTTGCTCGCGCCTCTGTTGCTGCTCGCTCAGTTGCTCGCGCCTCTGTTGCTGCTCGCGCCTCTGTTGTTGCTCGCTCAGTTGCTCGCGCCTTTGTTGCTGCTCGCTCAGTTGCTCGCGCCTCTGTTGCTGCTCGCTCAGTTGCTCGCGCCTCTGTTGCTGCTCGCTCAGTTGCTCGCGCCTCTGTTGCTGCTCGCTCAGTTGCTCGCGCCTCTGTTGTTGCTCGTTCAGTTGCTCGCGCCTCTGTTGCTGCTCGCTCAGTTGCTCACGCCTCTGTTGCTGCTCGCGCCTCTGTTGTTGCTCGCTCAGTTGCTCGCGCCTCTGTTGTTGCTCGCTCAGTTGCTCGCGACTCTGTTGCTGCTCGCGCCTCTGTTGTTGCTTGCTCAGTTGCTCGCGCCTCTGTTGATGCTCGCTCAGTTGCTCGCGCCTCTGTTGCTGCTCACTCAGTTGCTCGCGCCTCTGTTGCTGCTCGCTGCTCGCTCAGTTGCTCGCGCCTCTGTTGCTGCTCGCTGCTCGCTCAGTTGCTCGCGCCTCTGTTGTTGCTTGCTCAGTTGCTCGCGCCTCTGTTGCTGCTCGCTCAGTTGCTCGCGCCTCTGTTGCTGCTCGCTCAGTTGCTCGCGCCTCTGTTGCTGCTCGCTGCTCGCTCAGTTGCTTGCGCCTCTGTTGCTGCTCGCTCAGTTGCTCGCGCCTCTGTTGCTGCTCGCGCCTCTGTTGCTGCTCGCTCAGTTGCTCGCGCCTCTGTTGCTGCTCGCTCAGTTGCTCGCGCCTCTGTTGCTGCTCGCTCAGTTGCTCGCGCCACTGTTGCTGCTCGCTCAGTTGCTCGCGCCTCTGTTGCTGCTCGCTCAGTTGCTCGCACCTCTGTTGCTGCTCGCTCAGTTGCTCGCGCCTCTGTTGTTGCTCTCTCAGTTGCTCGCGCCTCTGTTGTTGCTCGCTCAGTTGCTCGCGCCTCTGTTGCTGCTCGCGCCTCTGTTGTTGCTCGCTCAGTTGCTCGCGCCTTTGTTGCTGCTCGCTCAGTTGCTCGCGCCTCTGTTGCTGCTCGCTCAGTTGCTCGCGCCTCTGTTGCTGCTCGCTCAGTTGCTCGCGCCTCTGTTGCTGCTCGCTCAGTTGCTCGCGCCTCTGTTGTTGCTCGCTCAGTTGCTCGCGCCTCTGTTGTTGCTCGCTCAGTTGCTCGCGCCTCTGTTCCTGCTCGCGCCTCTGTTGCTGCTCGCTCAGTTGCTCGCGCCTCTGTTGCTGCACGCGCCTCTCTTGCTGCTCGCTCAGTTGCTCGCGCCTCTGTTGCTGCACGCGCCTCTCTTGCTGCTCGCTCAGTTGCTCGCGCCTCTGTTGCTGCTCACTCAGTTGCTCGCGCCTCTGTTGCTGCTCGCTCAGTTGCTCGCGCCTCTGTTGTTGCTCGCTCAGTTGCTCGCGCCTCTGTTGCTGCTCGCTCAGTTGCTCGCACCTCTGTTGCTGCTCGCTCAGTTGCTCGCGCCTCTGTTGTTGCTCTCTCAGTTGCTCGCGCCTCTGTTGTTGCTCGCTCAGTTGCTCGCGCCTCTGTTGCTGCTCGCGCCTCTGTTGTTGCTCGCTCAGTTGCTCGCGCCTTTGTTGCTGCTCGCTCAGTTGCTCGCGCCTCTGTTGCTGCTCGCTCAGTTGCTCGCGCCTCTGTTGCTGCTCGCTCAGTTGCTCGCGCCTCTGTTGCTGCTCGCTCAGTTGCTCGCGCCTCTGTTGTTGCTCGCTCAGTTGCTCGCGCCTCTGTTGTTGCTCGCTCAGTTGCTCGCGCCTCTGTTCCTGCTCGCGCCTCTGTTGCTGCTCGCTCAGTTGCTCGCGCCTCTGTTGCTGCACGCGCCTCTCTTGCTGCTCGCTCAGTTGCTCGCGCCTCTGTTGCTGCACGCGCCTCTCTTGCTGCTCGCTCAGTTGCTCGCGCCTCTGTTGCTGCTCACTCAGTTGCTCGCGCCTCTGTTGCTGCTCGCTCAGTTGCTCGCGCCTCTGTTGTTGCTCGCTCAGTTGCTCGCGCCTCTGTTGCTGCTCGCTCAGTTGCTCGCGCCTCTGTTGCTGCTCGCGCCTCTGTTGTTGCTCGCTCAGTTGCTCGCGCCTCTGTTGTTGCTCGCTCAGTTGCTCGCGCCTCTGTTGCTGCTCGCGCTTCTGTTGTTGCTTGCTCAGTTGCTCGCGCCTCTGTTGCTGCTCGCTCAGTTGCTCGCGCCTCTGTTGCTGCTCGCTGCTCGCTCAGTTGCTTGCGCCTCTGTTGCTGCTCGCTCAGTTGCTCGCGCCTCTGTTGCTGCTCGCGCCTCTGTTGCTGCTCGCTCAGTTGCTCGCGCCTCTGTTGCTGCTCGCTCAGTTGCTCGCGCCTCTGTTGCTGCTCGCTCAGTTGCTCGCGCCACTGTTGCTGCTCGCTCAGTTGCTCGCGCCTCTGTTGCTGCTCGCTCAGTTGCTCGCACCTCTGTTGCTGCTCGCTCAGTTGCTCGCGCCTCTGTTGTTGCTCTCTCAGTTGCTCGCGCCTCTGTTGTTGCTCGCTCAGTTGCTCGCGCCTCTGTTGCTGCTCGCGCCTCTGTTGTTGCTCGCTCAGTTGCTCGCGCCTTTGTTGCTGCTCGCTCAGTTGCTCGCGCCTCTGTTGCTGCTCGCTCAGTTGCTCGCGCCTCTGTTGCTGCTCGCTCAGTTGCTCGCGCCTCTGTTGCTGCTCGCTCAGTTGCTCGCGCCTCTGTTGTTGCTCGCTCAGTTGCTCGCGCCTCTGTTGTTGCTCGCTCAGTTGCTCGCGCCTCTGTTCCTGCTCGCGCCTCTGTTGCTGCTCGCTCAGTTGCTCGCGCCTCTGTTGCTGCACGCGCCTCTCTTGCTGCTCGCTCAGTTGCTCGCGCCTCTGTTGCTGCACGCGCCTCTCTTGCTGCTCGCTCAGTTGCTCGCGCCTCTGTTGCTGCTCACTCAGTTGCTCGCGCCTCTGTTGCTGCTCGCTCAGTTGCTCGCGCCTCTGTTGTTGCTCGCTCAGTTGCTCGCGCCTCTGTTGCTGCTCGCTCAGTTGCTCGCACCTCTGTTGCTGCTCGCTCAGTTGCTCGCGCCTCTGTTGTTGCTCTCTCAGTTGCTCGCGCCTCTGTTGTTGCTCGCTCAGTTGCTCGCGCCTCTGTTGCTGCTCGCGCCTCTGTTGTTGCTCGCTCAGTTGCTCGCGCCTTTGTTGCTGCTCGCTCAGTTGCTCGCGCCTCTGTTGCTGCTCGCTCAGTTGCTCGCGCCTCTGTTGCTGCTCGCTCAGTTGCTCGCGCCTCTGTTGCTGCTCGCTCAGTTGCTCGCGCCTCTGTTGTTGCTCGCTCAGTTGCTCGCGCCTCTGTTGTTGCTCGCTCAGTTGCTCTCGCCTCTGTTCCTGCTCGCGCCTCTGTTGCTGCTCGCTCAGTTGCTCGCGCCTCTGTTGCTGCACGCGCCTCTCTTGCTGCTCGCTCAGTTGCTCGCGCCTCTGTTGCTGCACGCGCCTCTCTTGCTGCTCGCTCAGTTGCTCGCGCCTCTGTTGCTGCTCACTCAGTTGCTCGCGCCTCTGTTGCTGCTCGCTCAGTTGCTCGCGCCTCTGTTGTTGCTCGCTCAGTTGCTCGCGCCTCTGTTGCTGCTCGCTCAGTTGCTCGCGCCTCTGTTGCTGCTCGCGCCTCTGTTGTTGCTCGCTCAGTTGCTCGCGCCTCTGTTGTTGCTCGCTCAGTTGCTCGCGCCTCTGTTGCTGCTCGCGCTTCTGTTGTTGCTTGCTCAGTTGCTCGCGCCTCTGTTGCTGCTCGCTCAGTTGCTCGCGCCTCTGTTGCTGCTCGCTCAGTTGCTCGCGCCTCTGTTGCTGCTCGCTGCACGCTCAGTTGCTCGCGCCTCTGTTGTTGCTCGCTCATTTGCTCGCGCCTCTGTTGCTGCTTGCGCCTCTGTTGTTGCTCGCTCATTTGCTCGCGCCTCTGTTGCTGCTCGCGCCTCTGTTGCTGCTCGCTCAGTTGCTTGCGCCTCTGTTGCTGCTCGCTGCTTGCTCAGTTGCTCGCGCCTCTGTTGCTGCTCGCTCAGTTGCTCGCGCCTCTGTTGCTGCTCGCGCCTCTGTTGCTGCTTGCTCAGTTGCTCGCGCCTCTGTTGCTGCTCGCGCCTCTGTTGCTGCTCGCTCAGTTGCTCGCGCCTCTGTTGCTGCTCGCTCAGTTGCTCGCGCCTCTGTTGCTGCTCGCTCAGTTGCTCGCACCTCTGTTGCTGCTCGCTCAGTTGCTCGCGCCTCTGTTGTTGCTCTCTCAGTTGCTCGCGCCTCTGTTGTTGCTCGCTCAGTTGCTCGCGCCTCTGTTGCTGCTCGCGCCTCTGTTGTTGCTCGCTCAGTTGCTCGCGCCTTTGTTGCTGCTCGCTCAGTTGCTCGCGCCTCTGTTGCTGCTCGCTCAGTTGCTCGCGCCTCTGTTGCTGCTCGCTCAGTTGCTCGCGCCTCTGTTGCTGCTCGCTCAGTTGCTCGCGCCTCTGTTGTTGCTCGTTCCTGTTGCTCGCGCCTCTGTTGCTGCTCGCTCAGTTGCTCACGCCTCTGTTGCTGCTCGCGCCTCTGTTGTTGCTCGCTCAGTTGCTCGCGCCTCTGTTGTTGCTCGCTCAGTTGCTCGCACCTCTGTTGCTGCTCGCGCCTCTGTTGTTGCTTGCTCAGTTGCTCGCGCCTCTGTTGATGCTCGCTCAGTTGCTCGCGCCTCTGTTGCTGCTCGCTCAGTTGCTCGCGCCTCTGTTGCTGCTCGCTGCTCGCTCAGTTGCTCGCGCCTCTGTTGCTGCTCGCTGCTCGCTCAGTTGCTCGCGCCTCTGTTGTTGCTTGCTCAGTTGCTCGCGCCTCTGTTGCTGCTCGCTCAGTTGCTCGCGCCTCTGTTGCTGCTCGCTCAGTTGCTCGCGCCTCTGTTGCTGCTCGCTGCTCGCTCAGTTGCTCGCGCCTCTGTTGCTGCTCGCTCAGTTGCTCGCTCCTCTGTTGCTGCTCGCGCCTCTGTTGCTGCTCGCTCAGTTGCTCGCGCCTCTGTTGCTGCTCGCTCAGTTGCTCGCGCCTCTGTTGCTGCTCGCTCAGTTGCTCGCGCCTCTGTTGCTGCTCGCTCAGTTGCTCGCGCCTCTGTTGCTGCTCGCTCAGTTGCTCGCACCTCTGTTGCTGCTCGCTCAGTTGCTCGCACCTCTGTTGCTGCTCGCTCAGTTGCTCGCGCCTCTGTTGTTGCTCGCTCAGTTGCTCGCGCCTCTGTTGCTGCTCGCTCAGTTGCTCACGCCTCTGTTGCTGCTTGCGCCTCTGTTGTTGCTCGCTCAGTTGCTCGCGCCTCTGTTGCTGCTCGCTCAGTTGCTCACGCCTCTGTTGCTGCTCGCGCCTCTGTTGTTGCTCGCTCAGTTGCTCGCGCCTCTGTTGTTGCTCGCTCAGTTGCTCGCGCCTCTGTTGCTGCTCGCGCCTCTGTTGCTGCTCGCTCAGTTGCTCGCGCCTCTGTTGCTGCTCGCTGCTCGCTCAGTTGCTCGCGCCTCTGTTGCTGCTCGCTGCTCGCTCAGTTGCTCGCGCCTCTGTTGCTGCTCGCTGCTCGCTCAGTTGCTCGCGCCTCTGTTGTTGCTTGCTCAGTTGCTCGCGCCTCTGTTGCTGCTCGCTCAGTTGCTCGCGCCTCTGTTGCTGCTCGCTCAGTTGCTCGCGCCTCTGTTGCTGCTCGCTGCACGCTCAGTTGCTCGCGCCTCTGTTGTTGCTCGCTCATTTGCTCGCGCCTCTGTTGCTGCTCGCGCCTCTGTTGCTGCTCGCTCAGTTGCTTGCGCCTCTGTTGCTGCTCGCTGCTTGCTCAGTTGCTCGCGCCTCTGTTGCTGCTCGCTCAGTTGCTCGCGCCTCTGTTGCTGCTCGCGCCTCTGTTGCTGCTTGCTCAGTTGCTCGCGCCTCTGTTGCTGCTCGCGCCTCTGTTGCTGCTCGCTCAGTTGCTCGCGCCTCTGTTGCTGCTCGCTCAGTTGCTCGCGCCTCTGTTGCTGCTCGCTCAGTTGCTCGCACCTCTGTTGCTGCTCGCTCAGTTGCTCGCGCCTCTGTTGTTGCTCTCTCAGTTGCTCGCGCCTCTGTTGCTGCTCGCTCAGTTGCTCACGCCTCTGTTGCTGCTCGCGCCTCTGTTGTTGCTCGCTCAGTTGCTCGCGCCTCTGTTGTTGCTCGCTCAGTTGCTCGCGCCTCTGTTGCTGCTCGCGCCTCTGTTGCTGCTCGCTCAGTTGCTCGCGCCTCTGTTGCTGCTCGCTGCTCGCTCAGTTGCTCGCGCCTCTGTTGCTGCTCGCTGCTCGCTCAGTTGCTCGCGCCTCTGTTGCTGCTCGCTGCTCGCTCAGTTGCTCGCGCCTCTGTTGTTGCTTGCTCAGTTGCTCGCGCCTCTGTTGCTGCTCGCTCAGTTGCTCGCGCCTCTGTTGCTGCTCGCTCAGTTGCTCGCGCCTCTGTTGCTGCTCGCTGCACGCTCAGTTGCTCGCGCCTCTGTTGTTGCTCGCTCATTTGCTCGCGCCTCTGTTGCTGCTCGCGCCTCTGTTGCTGCTCGCTCAGTTGCTTGCGCCTCTGTTGCTGCTCGCTGCTTGCTCAGTTGCTCGCGCCTCTGTTGCTGCTCGCTCAGTTGCTCGCGCCTCTGTTGCTGCTCGCGCCTCTGTTGCTGCTTGCTCAGTTGCTCGCGCCTCTGTTGCTGCTCGCGCCTCTGTTGCTGCTCGCTCAGTTGCTCGCGCCTCTGTTGCTGCTCGCTCAGTTGCTCGCGCCTCTGTTGCTGCTCGCTCAGTTGCTCGCACCTCTGTTGCTGCTCGCTCAGTTGCTCGCGCCTCTGTTGTTGCTCTCTCAGTTGCTCGCGCCTCTGTTGTTGCTCGCTCAGTTGCTCGCGCCTCTGTTGCTGCTCGCGCCTCTGTTGTTGCTCGCTCAGTTGCTCGCGCCTTTGTTGCTGCTCGCTCAGTTGCTCGCGCCTCTGTTGCTGCTCGCTCAGTTGCTCGAGCCTCTGTTGCTGCTCGCTCAGTTGCTCGCGCCTCTGTTGCTGCTCGCTCAGTTGCTCGCGCCTCTGTTGTTGCTCGTTCAGTTGCTCGCGCCTCTGTTGCTGCTCGCTCAGTTGCTCACGCCTCTGTTGCTGCTCGCGCCTCTGTTGTTGCTCGCTCAGTTGCTCGCGCCTCTGTTGTTGCTCGCTCAGTTGCTCGCGCCTCTGTTGCTGCTCGCGCCTCTGTTGTTGCTTGCTCAGTTGCTCGCGCCTCTGTTGATGCTCGCTCAGTTGCTCGCGCCTCTGTTGCTGCTCGCTCAGTTGCTCGCGCCTCTGTTGCTGCTCGCTGCTCGCTCAGTTGCTCGCGCCTCTGTTGCTGCTCGCTGCTCGCTCAGTTGCTCGCGCCTCTGTTGTTGCTTGCTCAGTTGCTCGCGCCTCTGTTGCTGCTCGCTCAGTTGCTCGCGCCTCTGTTGCTGCTCGCTCAGTTGCTCGCGCCTCTGTTGCTGCTCGCTGCTCGCTCAGTTGCTCGCGCCTCTGTTGCTGCTCGCTCAGTTGCTCGCGCCTCTGTTGCTGCTCGCGCCTCTGTTGCTGCTCGCTCAGTTGCTCGCGCCTCTGTTGCTGCTCGCTCAGTTGCTCGCGCCTCTGTTGCTGCTCGCTCAGTTGCTCGCGCCTCTGTTGCTGCTCGCTCAGTTGCTCGCGCCTCTGTTGCTGCTCGCTCAGTTGCTCGCACCTCTGTTGCTGCTCGCTCAGTTGCTCGCGCCTCTGTTGTTGCTCTCTCAGTTGCTCGCGCCTCTGTTGTTGCTCGCTCAGTTGCTCGCGCCTCTGTTGCTGCTCGCGCCTCTGTTGTTGCTCGCTCAGTTGCTCGCGCCTTTGTTGCTGCTCGCTCAGTTGCTCGCGCCTCTGTTGCTGCTCGCTCAGTTGCTCGCGCCTCTGTTGCTGCTCGCTCAGTTGCTCGCGCCTCTGTTGCTGCTCGCTCAGTTGCTCGCGCCTCTGTTGTTGCTCGCTCAGTTGCTCGCGCCTCTGTTGCTGCTCGCTCAGTTGCTCACGCCTCTGTTGCTGCTCGCGCCTCTGTTGTTGCTCGCTCAGTTGCTCGCGCCTCTGTTGTTGCTCGCTCAGTTGCTCGCGCCTCTGTTGCTGCTCGCGCCTCTGTTGCTGCTCGCTCAGTTGCTCGCGCCTCTGTTGCTGCTCGCTCAGTTGCTCGCGCCTCTGTTGCTGCTCGCGCCTCTGTTGTTGCTCGCTCAGTTGCTCCCGCCTCTGTTGTTGCTCGCTCAGTTGCCCGCGCCTCTGTTGCTGCTCGCGCCTCTGTTGTTGCTTGCTCAGTTGCTCTCGCCTCTGTTGCTGCTCGCTCAGTTGCTCGCGCCTCTGTTGTTGCTCGCTCAGTTGCTCGCGCCTCTGTTGCTGCTCGCCCCTCTGTTGCTGCTCGCTTAGTTTCTCGCGCCTCTGTTGCTGCTCGCTCAGTTGCTCGCGCCTCTGTTGCTGCTCGCTGCTCGCTCAGTTGCTCGCGCCTCTGTTGCTGCTCGCTCAGTTGCTCGCGCCTCTGTTGCTGCTCGCGCCTCTGTTGCTGCTCGCTCAGTTGCTCGCGCCTCTGTTGCTGCTCGCTCAGTTGCTCGCGCCTCTGTTGCTGCTCGCTCAGTTGCTCGCGCCTCTGTTGCTGCTCGCTCAGTTGCTCGCGCCTCTGTTGTTGCTCGTTCAGTTGCTCGCGCCTCTGTTGCTGCTCGCTCAGTTGCTCACGCCTCTGTTGCTGCTCGCGCCTCTGTTGTTGCTCGCTCAGTTGCTCGCGCCTCTGTTGTTGCTCGCTCAGTTGCTCGCTTCTCTGTTGCTGCTCGCGCCTCTGTTGTTGCTTGCTCAGTTGCTCGCGCCTCTGTTGATGCTCGCTCAGTTGCTCGCGCCTCTGTTGCTGCTCGCTCAGTTGCTCGCGCCTCTGTTGCTGCTCGCTGCTCGCTCAGTTGCTCGCGCCACTGTTGCTGCTCGCTGCTCGCTCAGTTGCTTGCGCCTCTGTTGTTGCTTGCTCAGTTGCTCGCGCCTCTGTTGCTGCTCGCTCAGTTGCTCGCGCCTCTGTTGCTGCTCGCTCAGTTGCTCGCGCCTCTGTTGTTGCTCGCTCAGTTGCTCGCGCCTCTGTTGCTGCTCGCTCAGTTGCTCGCGCCTCTGTTGTTGCTCGCTCAGTTGCTCGCGCCTCTGTTGTTGCTCGCTCAGTTGCTCACGCCTCTGTTGCTGCTCGCGCCTCTGTTGTTGCTCGCTCAGTTGCTCGCGCCTCTGTTGTTGCTCGCTCAGTTGCTCGCGCCTCTGTTGCTGCTCGCGCCTCTGTTGCTGCTCGCTCAGTTGCTCGCGCCTCTGTTGCTGCTCGCTCAGTTGCTCGCGCCTCTGTTGCTGTTCGCGCCTCTGTTGTTGCTTGCTCAGTTGCTCGCGCCTCTGTTGCTGATCGCTCAGTTGCTCGCGCCTCTGTTGTTGCTCGCTCAGTTGCTCGCGCCTCTGTTGCTGCTCGCGCCTCTGTTGCTGCTCGCTCAGTTGCTCGCGCCTCTGTTGCTGCTCGCTCAGTTGCTCGCGCCTCTGTTGCTGCTCGCGCCTCTGTTGCTGCACGCTCAGTTGCTCGCGCCTCTGTTGCTGCTCGCTCAGTTGCTCGCGCCTCTGTTGCTGCTCGCTCAGTTGCTCGCGCCTCTGTTGCTGCTCGCTCAGTTGCTCGCGCCTCTGTTGCTGCTCGCTCAGTTGCTCGCGCCTCTGTTGTTGCTCGTTCAGTTGCTCGCGCCTCTGTTGCTGCTCGCGCCTCTGTTGCTGCTCGCTGCTCGCTCAGTTGCTCGCGCCTCTGTTGCTGCTCGCGCCTCTGTTGTTGCTCGCTCAGTTGCTCGCGCCTCTGTTGTTGCTCGCTCAGTTGCTCGCGCCTCTGTTGCTGCTCGCGCCTCTGTTGTTGCTTGCTCAGTTGCTCGCGCCTCTGTTGATGCTCGCTCAGTTGCTCGCGCCTCTGTTGCTGCTCGCTCAGTTGCTCGCGCCTCTGTTGCTGCTCGCTGCTCGCTCAGTTGCTCGCGCCTCTGTTGCTGCTCGCGCCTCTGTTGCTGCTCGCTCAGTTGCTCGCGCCTCTGTTGCTGCTCGCTCCTCTGTTGTTGCTTGCTCAGTTGCTCGCGCCTCTGTTGCTGCTCGCTCAGTTGCTCGCGCCTCTGTTGCTGCTCGCTCAGTTGCTCGCGCCTCTGTTGCTGCTCGCTGCTCGCTCAGTTGCTCGCGCCTCTGTTGCTGTTCGCTCAGTTGCTCGCGCCTCTGTTGCTGCTCGCGCCTCTGTTGCTGCTCGCTCAGTTGCTCGCGCCTCTGTTGCTGCTCGCTCAGTTGCTCGCGCCTCTGTTGCTGCTCGCTCAGTTGCTCGCGCCTCTGTTGCTGCTCGCTCAGTTGCTCGCACCTCTGTTGCTGCTCGCTCAGTTGCTCGCGCCTCTGTTGTTGCTCTCTCAGTTGCTCGCGCCTCTGTTGTTGCTCGCTCAGTTGCTCGCGCCTCTGTTGCTGCTCGCGCCTCTGTTGTTGCTTGCTCAGTTGCTCGCGCCTTTGTTGCTGCTCGCTCAGTTGCTCGCGCCTCTGTTGCTGCTCGCTCAGTTGCTCGCGCCTCTGTTGCTGCTCGCTCAGTTGCTCGCGCCTCTGTTGCTGCTCGCTCAGTTGCTCGCGCCTCTGTTGTTGCTCGCTCAGTTGCTCGCGCCTCTGTTGCTGCTCGCTCAGTTGCTCACGCCTCTGTTGCTGCTCGCGCCTCTGTTGTTGCTCGCTCAGTTGCTCGCGCCTCTGTTGTTGCTCGCTCAGTTGCTCGCGCCTCTGTTGCTGCTCGCGCCTCTGTTGCTGCTCGCTCAGTTGCTCGCGCCTCTGTTGCTGCTCGCTCAGTTGCTCGCGCCTCTGTTGCCTCTCGCGCCTCTGTTGTTGCTCGCTCAGTTGCTCGCGCCTCTGTTGCTGCTCGCTCAGTTGCTCGCGCCTCTGTTGCTGCTCGCCCCTCTGTTGCTGCTCGCTCAGTTGCTCGCGCCTCTGTTTCTGCTCGCTCAGTTGCTCGCGCCTCTGTTGCTGCTCGCGCCTCTGTTGCTGCACGCTCAGTTGCTCGCGCCTCTGTTGCTGCTAGCTGCTCGCTCAGTTGCTCGCGCCTCTGTTGCTGCTCGCTCAGTTGCTCGCGCCTCTGTTGCTGCTCGCGCCTCTGTTGCTGCTCGCTCAGTTGCTCGCGCCTCTGTTGCTGCTCGCTCAGTTGCTCGCGCCTCTGTTGCTGCTCGCGCCTCTGTTGCTGCACGCTCAGTTGCTCGCGCCTCTGTTGCTGCTCGCTCAGTTGCTCGCGCCTCTGTTGCTGCTCGCTCAGTTGCTCGCGCCTCTGTTGCTGCTCGCTCAGTTGCTCGCGCCTCTGTTGCTGCTCGCTCAGTTGCTCGCGCCTCTGTTGTTGCTCGTTCAGTTGCTCGCGCCTCTGTTGCTGCTCGCTCAGTTGCTCACGCCTCTGTTGCTGCTCGCGCCTCTGTTGTTGCTCGCTCAGTTGCTCGCGCCTCTGTTGTTGCTCGCTCAGTTGCTCGCGCCTCTGTTGCTGCTCGCGCCTCTGTTGTTGCTTGCTCAGTTGCTCGCGCCTCTGTTGATGCTCGCTCAGTTGCTCGCGCCTCTGTTGCTGCTCGCTCAGTTGCTCGCGCCTCTGTTGCTGCTCGCTGCTCGCTCAGTTGCTCGCGCCTCTGTTGCTGCTCGCTGCTCGCTCAGTTGCTCGCGCCTCTGTTGTTGCTTGCTCAGTTGCTCGCGCCTCTGTTGCTGCTCGCTCAGTTGCTCGCGCCTCTGTTGCTGCTCGCTCAGTTGCTCGCGCCTCTGTTGCTGCTCGCTGCTCGCTCAGTTGCTCGCGCCTCTGTTGCTGCTCGCTCAGTTGCTCGCGCCTCTGTTGCTGCTCGCGCCTCTGTTGCTGCTCGCTCAGTTGCTCGCGCCTCTGTTGCTGCTCGCTCAGTTGCTCGCGCCTCTGTTGCTGCTCGCTCAGTTGCTCGCGCCTCTGTTGCTGCTCGCTCAGTTGCTCGCGCCTCTGTTGTTGCTCGCTCAGTTGCTCGCGCCTCTGTTGCTGCTCGCTCAGTTGCTCACGCCTCTGTTGCTGCTCGCGCCTCTGTTGTTGCTCGCTCAGTTGCTCGCGCCTCTGTTGTTGCTCGCTCAGTTGCTCGCGCCTCTGTTGCTGCTCGCGCCTCTGTTGCTGCTCGCTCAGTTGCTCGCGCCTCTGTTGCTGCTCGCTCAGTTGCTCGCGCCTCTGTTGCCTCTCGCGCCTCTGTTGTTGCTCGCTCAGTTGCTCCCGCCTCTGTTGTTGCTCGCTCAGTTGCTCGCGCCTCTGTTGCTGCTCGCGCCTCTGTTGTTGCTTGCTCAGTTGCTCGCGCCTCTGTTGCTGATCGCTCAGTTGCTCGCGCCTCTGTTGTTGCTCGCTCAGTTGCTCGCGCCTCTGTTGCTGCTCGCCCCTCTGTTGCTGCTCGCTCAGTTGCTCGCGCCTCTGTTTCTGCTCGCTCAGTTGCTCGCGCCTCTGTTGCTGCTCGCGCCTCTGTTGCTGCACGCTCAGTTGCTCGCGCCTCTGTTGCTGCTAGCTGCTCGCTCAGTTGCTCGCGCCTCTGTTGCTGCTCGCTCAGTTGCTCGCGCCTCTGTTGCTGCTCGCGCCTCTGTTGCTGCTCGCTCAGTTGCTCGCGCCTCTGTTGCTGCTCGCTCAGTTGCTCGCGCCTCTGTTGCTGCTCGCGCCTCTGTTGCTGCACGCTCAGTTGCTCGCGCCTCTGTTGCTGCTCGCTCAGTTGCTCGCGCCTCTGTTGCTGCTCGCTCAGTTGCTCGCGCCTCTGTTGCTGCTCGCTCAGTTGCTCGCGCCTCTGTTGCTGCTCGCTCAGTTGCTCGCGCCTCTGTTGTTGCTCGTTCAGTTGCTCGCGCCTCTGTTGCTGCTCGCTCAGTTGCTCACGCCTCTGTTGCTGCTCGCGCCTCTGTTGTTGCTCGCTCAGTTGCTCGCACCTCTGTTGTTGCTCGCTCAGTTGCTCGCGCCTCTGTTGCTGCTCGCGCCTCTGTTGTTGCTTGCTCAGTTGCTCGCGCCTCTGTTGATGCTCGCTCAGTTGCTCGCGCCTCTGTTGCTGCTCGCTCAGTTGCTCGCGCCTCTGTTGCTGCTCGCTGCTCGCTCAGTTGCTCGCGCCTCTGTTGCTGCTCGCTGCTCGCTCAGTTGCTCGCGCCTCTGTTGTTGCTTGCTCAGTTGCTCGCGCCTCTGTTGCTGCTCGCTCAGTTGCTCGCGCCTCTGTTGCTGCTCGCTCAGTTGCTCGCGCCTCTGTTGCTGCTCGCTGCTCGCTCAGTTGCTCGCGCCTCTGTTGCTGCTCGCTCAGTTGCTCGCGCCTCTGTTGCTGCTCGCGCCTCTGTTGCTGCTCGCTAAGTTGCTCGCGCCTCTGTTGCTGCTCGCTCAGTTGCTCGCGCCTCTGTTGCTGCTCGCTCAGTTGCTCGCGCCTCTGTTGCTGCTCGCTCAGTTGCTCGCGCCTCTGTTGCTGCTCGCTCAGTTGCTCGCACCTCTGTTGCTGCTCGCTCAGTTGCTCGCGCCTCTGTTGTTGCTCTCTCAGTTGCTCGCGCCTCTGTTGTTGCTCGCTCAGTTGCTCGCGCCTCTGTTGCTGCTCGCGCCTCTGTTGTTGCTTGCTCAGTTGCTCGCGCCTTTGTTGCTGCTCGCTCAGTTGCTCGCGCCTCTGTTGCTGCTCGCTCAGTTGCTCGCGCCTCTGTTGCTGCTCGCTCAGTTGCTCGCGCCTCTGTTGCTGCTCGCTCAGTTGCTCGCGCCTCTGTTGTTGCTCGCTCAGTTGCTCGCGCCTCTGTTGCTGCTCGCTCAGTTGCTCACGCCTCTGTTGCTGCTCGCGCCTCTGTTGTTGCTCGCTCAGTTGCTCGCGCCTCTGTTGTTGCTCGCTCAGTTGCTCGCGCCTCTGTTGCTGCTCGCGCCTCTGTTGCTGCTCGCTCAGTTGCTCGCGCCTCTGTTGCTGCTCGCTCAGTTGCTCGCGCCTCTGTTGCTGCTCGCGCCTCTGTTGTTGCTCGCTCAGTTGCTCCCGCCTCTGTTGTTGCTCGCTCAGTTGCTCGCGCCTCTGTTGCTGTTCGCGCCTCTGTTGTTGCTTGCTCAGTTGCTCGCGCCTCTGTTGCTGATCGCTCAGTTGCTCGTGCCTCTGTTGTTGCTCGCTCAGTTGCTCGCGCCTCTGTTGCTGCTCGCGCCTCTGTTGCTGCTCGCTCAGTTGCTCGCGCCTCTGTTGCTGCTCGCTCAGTTGCTCGCGCCTCTGTTGCTGCTCGTTCAGTTGCTCGCGCCTCTGTTGCTGCTCGCTCAGTTGCTCGCGCCTCTGTTGCTGTTCGCGCCTCTGTTGTTGCTCGCTCAGTTGCTCGCGCCTCTGTTGCTGCTCGTTCAGTTGCTCGCGCCTCTGTTGTTGCTCGCTCAGTTGCTCGCGCCTCTGTTGCTGTTCGCGCCTCTGTTGTTGCTTGCTCAGTTGCTCGCGCCTCTGTTGCTGATCGCTCAGTTGCTCGTG
Organism: Eucyclogobius newberryi; assembly: GCF_026437365.1. NCBI lineage: Eukaryota > Metazoa > Chordata > Actinopteri > Gobiiformes > Gobiidae > Eucyclogobius > Eucyclogobius newberryi. The sequence continues at coordinate 35,281,509 of NW_027315779.1, forward strand.
CCTCTGTTGTTGCTCGCTCAGTTGCTCGCGCCTCTGTTGCTGCTCGCGCCTCTGTTGCTGCTCGCTCAGTTGCTCGCGCCTCTGTTGCTGCTCGCTCAGTTGCTCGCGGCTCTGTTGTTGCTCGTTCAGTTGCTCGCGCCTCTGTTGCTGCTCGCTCAGTTGCTCACGCCTCTGTTGCTGCTCGCGCCTCTGTTGTTGCTCGCTCAGTTGCTCGCGCCTCTGTTGTTGCTCGCTCAGTTGCTCGCGCCTCTGTTGCTGCTCGCGCCTCTGTTGTTGCTTGCTCAGTTGCTCGCGCCTCTGTTGATGCTCGCTCAGTTGCTCGCGCCTCTGTTGCTGCTCGCTCAGTTGCTCGCGCCTCTGTTGCTGCTCGCTGCTCGCTCAGTTGCTCGCGCCTCTGTTGCTGCTCGCTGCTCGCTCAGTTGCTCGCGCCTCTGTTGTTGCTCGCTCAGTTGCTCGCGCCTCTGTTGCTGCTCGCGCCTCTGTTGCTGCTCGCTCAGTTGCTCGCGCCTCTGTTGCTGCTCGCGCCTCTGTTGTTGCTTGCTCAGTTGCTCGCGCCTTTGTTGCTGCTCGCTCAGTTGCTCGCGCCTCTGTTGTTGCTCGCTCAGTTGCTCGCGCCTCTGTTGCTGCTCGCTCAGTTGCTCGCGCCTCTGTTGCTGCTCGCTCAGTTGCTCGCGCCTCTGTTGTTGCTCGCTCAGTTGCTCGCGCCTCTGTTGCTGCTCGCTCAGTTGCTCACGCCTCTGTTGCTGCTCGCGCCTCTGTTGTTGCTCGCTCAGTTGCTCGCGCCTCTGTTGTTGCTCGCTCAGTTGCTCGCGCCTCTGTTGCTGCTCGCGCCTCTGTTGTTGCTTGCTCAGTTGCTCGCGCCTCTGTTGATGCTCGCTCAGTTGCTCGCGCCTCTGTTGCTGCTCGCTCAGTTGCTCGCGCCTCTGTTGCTGCTCGCTGCTCGCTCAGTTGCTCGCGCCTCTGTTGCTGCTCGCTGCTCGCTCAGTTGCTCGCGCCTCTGTTGTTGCTTGCTCAGTTGCTCGCGCCTCTGTTGCTGCTCGCTCAGTTGCTCGCGCCTCTGTTGCTGCTCGCTCAGTTGCTCGCGCCTCTGTTGCTGCTCGCTGCTCGCTCAGTTGCTCGCGCCTCTGTTTCTGCTCGCTCAGTTGCTCGCGCCTCTGTTGCTGCTCGCGCCTCTGTTGCTGCTCGCTCAGTTGCTCGCGCCTCTGTTGCTGCTCGCGCCTCTGTTGTTGCTTGCTCAGTTGCTCGCGCCTTTGTTGCTGCTCGCTCAGTTGCTCGCGCCTCTGTTGCTGCTCGCTCAGTTGCTCGCGCCTCTGTTGTTGCTCGCTCAGTTGCTCGCGCCTCTGTTGCTGCTCGCTCAGTTGCTCGCGCCTCTGTTGTTGCTCGCTCAGTTGCTCGCGCCTCTGTTGTTGCTCGCTCAGTTGCTCGCGCCTCTGTTGTTGCTCGCTCAGTTGCTCGCGCCTCTGTTGTTGCTCGCTCAGTTGCTCACGCCTCTGTTGCTGCTCGCGCCTCTGTTGTTGCTCGCTCAGTTGCTCGCGCCTCTGTTGTTGCTCGCTCAGTTGCTCGCGCCTCTGTTGCTGCTCGCGCCTCTGTTGCTGCTCGCTCAGTTGCTCGCGCCTCTGTTGCTGCTCGCTCAGTTGCTCGCGCCTCTGTTGCTGTTCGCGCCTCTGTTGTTGCTTGCTCAGTTGCTCGCGCCTCTGTTGCTGATCGCTCAGTTGCTCGCGCCTCTGTTGTTGCTCGCTCAGTTGCTCGCGCCTCTGTTGCTGCTCGCGCCTCTGTTGCTGCTCGCTCAGTTGCTCGCGCCTCTGTTGCTGCTCGCTCAGTTGCTCGCGCCTCTGTTGCTGCTCGCGCCTCTGTTGTTGCTCGCTCAGTTGCTCGCGCCTCTGTTGCTGCTCGCTCAGTTGCTCGCGCCTCTGTTGCTGCTCGCTCAGTTGCTCGCGCCTCTGTTGCTGCTCGCTCAGTTGCTCGCGCCTCTGTTGCTGCTCGCTCAGTTGCTCGCGCCTCTGTTGTTGCTCGTTCAGTTGCTCGCGCCTCTGTTGCTGCTCGCTCAGTTGCTCGCGCCTCTGTTGCTGCTCGCGCCTCTGTTGCTGCTCGCTGCTCGCTCAGTTGCTCGCGCCTCTGTTGTTGCTCGCTCAGTTGCTCGCGCCTCTGTTGTTGCTCGCTCAGTTGCTCGCGCCTCTGTTGCTGCTCGCGCCTCTGTTGTTGCTTGCTCAGTTGCTCGCGCCTCTGTTGATGCTCGCTCAGTTGCTCGCGCCTCTGTTGCTGCTCGCTCAGTTGCTCGCGCCTCTGTTGCTGCTCGCTGCTCGCTCAGTTGCTCGCGCCTCTGTTGCTGCTCGCTGCTCGCTCAGTTGCTCGCGCCTCTGTTGTTGCTTGCTCAGTTGCTCGCGCCTCTGTTGCTGCTCGCTCAGTTGCTCGCGCCTCTGTTGCTGCTCGCTCAGTTGCTCGCGCCTCTGTTGCTGCTCGCTGCTCGCTCAGTTGCTCGCGCCTCTGTTGCTGTTCGCTCAGTTGCTCGCGCCTCTGTTGCTGCTCGCGCCTCTGTTGCTGCTCGCTCAGTTGCTCGCGCCTCTGTTGCTGCTCGCTCAGTTGCTCGCGCCTCTGTTGCTGCTCGCTCAGTTGCTCGCGCCTCTGTTGCTGCTCGCTCAGTTGCTCGCACCTCTGTTGCTGCTCGCTCAGTTGCTCGCGCCTCTGTTGTTGCTCTCTCAGTTGCTCGCGCCTCTGTTGTTGCTCGCTCAGTTGCTCGCGCCTCTGTTGCTGCTCGCGCCTCTGTTGTTGCTTGCTCAGTTGCTCGCGCCTTTGTTGCTGCTCGCTCAGTTGCTCGCGCCTCTGTTGCTGCTCGCTCAGTTGCTCGCGCCTCTGTTGCTGCACGCTCAGTTGCTCGCGCCTCTGTTGCTGCTCGCTCAGTTGCTCGCGCCTCTGTTGTTGCTCGCTCAGTTGCTCGCGCCTCTGTTGCTGCTCGCTCAGTTGCTCACGCCTCTGTTGCTGCTCGCGCCTCTGTTGTTGCTCGCTCAGTTGCTCGCGCCTCTGTTGTTGCTCGCTCAGTTGCTCGCGCCTCTGTTGCTGCTCGCGCCTCTGTTGCTGCTCGCTCAGTTGCTCGCGCCTCTGTTGCTGCTCGCTCAGTTGCTCGCGCCTCTGTTGCCTCTCGCGCCTCTTTTGTTGCTCGCTCAGTTGCTCCCGCCTCTGTTGTTGCTCGCTCAGTTGCTCGCGCCTCTGTTGCTGCTCGCGCCTCTGTTGTTGCTTGCTCAGTTGCTCGCGCCTCTGTTGCTGATCGCTCAGTTGCTCGCGCCTCTGTTGTTGCTCGCTCAGTTGCTCGCGCCTCTGTTGCTGCTCGCCCCTCTGTTGCTGCTCGCTCAGTTGCTCGCGCCTCTGTTGCTGCTCGCTCAGTTGCTCGCGCCTCTGTTGCTGCTCGCGCCTCTGTTGCTGCACGCTCAGTTGCTCGCGCCTCTGTTGCTGCTAGCTGCTCGCTCAGTTGCTCGCGCCTCTGTTGCTGCTCGCTCAGTTGCTCGCGCCTCTGTTGCTGCTCGCGCCTCTGTTGCTGCTCGCTCAGTTGCTCGCGCCTCTGTTGCTGCTCGCTCAGTTGCTCGCGCCTCTGTTGCTGCTCGCGCCTCTGTTGCTGCACGCTCAGTTGCTCGCGCCTCTGTTGCTGCTCGCTCAGTTGCTCGCGCCTCTGTTGTTGCTCGCTCAGTTGCTCGCGCCTCTGTTGTTGCTCGCTCAGTTGCTCGCGCCAATGTTGCTGCTCGTGCCTCTGTTGTTGCTTGCTCAGTTGCTTGCGCCTCTGTTGCTGCTCGCTCAGTTGCTCGCGCATCTGTTGTTGCTCGCTCAGTTGCTCGCGCCTCTGTTGCTGCTCGCGCCTCTGTTGTTGCTTGCTCAGTTGCTCGCGCCTCTGTTGCTGCTCGCTCAGTTGCTCGCGCCTCTGTTGCTGCTCGCTGCTCGCTCAGTTGCTCGCGCCTCTGTTGCTGCTCGCTGCTCGCTCAGTTGCTCGCGCCTCTGTTGTTGCTTGCTCAGTTGCTCGCGCCTCTGTTGCTGCTCGCTCAGTTGCTCGCGCCTCTGTTGCTGCTCGCTCAGTTGCTCGCGCCTCTGTTGCTGCTCGCTGCTCGCTCAGTTGCTCGCGCCTCTGTTGCTGCTCGCTCAGTTGCTCGCGCCTCTGTTGCTGCTCGCGCCTCTGTTGCTGCTCGCTCAGTTGCTCGCGCCTCTGTTGCTGCTCGCTCAGTTGCTCGCGCCTCTGTTGCTGCTCGCTCAGTTGCTCGCGCCTCTGTTGCTGCTCGCTCAGTTGCTCGCGCCTCTGTTGCTGCTCGCTCAGTTGCTCGCACCTCTGTTGCTGCTCGCTCAGTTGCTCGCGCCTCTGTTGTTGCTCTCTCAGTTGCTCGCGCCTCTGTTGTTGCTCGCTCAGTTGCTCGCGCCTCTGTTGCTGCTCGCGCCTCTGTTGTTGCTTGCTCAGTTGCTCGCGCCTTTGTTGCTGCTCGCTCAGTTGCTCGCGCCTCTGTTGCTGCTCGCTCAGTTGCTCGCGCCTCTGTTGCTGCTCGCTCAGTTGCTCGCGCCTCTGTTGCTGCTCGCTCAGTTGCTCGCGCCTCTGTTGTTGCTCGCTCAGTTGCTCGCGCCTCTGTTGCTGCTCGCTCAGTTGCTCACGCCTCTGTTGCTGCTCGCGCCTCTGTTGTTGCTCGCTCAGTTGCTCGCGCCTCTGTTGTTGCTCGCTCAGTTGCTCGCGCCTCTGTTGCTGCTCGCGCCTCTGTTGCTGCTCGCTCAGTTGCTCGCGCCTCTGTTGCTGCTCGCTCAGTTGCTCGCGCCTCTGTTGCTGCTCGCGCCTCTGTTGTTGCTCGCTCAGTTGCTCCCGCCTCTGTTGTTGCTCGCTCAGTTGCTCGCGCCTCTGTTGCTGTTCGCGCCTCTGTTGTTGCTTGCTCAGTTGCTTGCGCCTCTGTTGCTGATCGCTCAGTTGCTCGCGCCTCTGTTGTTGCTCGCTCAGTTGCTCGCGCCTCTGTTGCTGCTCGCGCCTCTGTTGCTGCTCGCTCAGTTGCTCGCGCCTCTGTTGCTGCTCGCTCAGTTGCTCGCGCCTCTGTTGCTGCTCGCTCAGTTGCTCGCGCCTCTGTTGCTGCTCGCTCAGTTGCTCGCGCCTCTGTTGCTGCTCGCTCAGTTGCTCACGCCTCTGTTGCTGCTCGCGCCTCTGTTGTTGCTCGCTCAGTTGCTCGCGCCTCTGTTGTTGCTCGCTCAGTTGCTCGCGCCTCTGTTGCTGCTCGCGCCTCTGTTGTTGCTTGCTCAGTTGCTCGCGCCTCTGTTGATGCTCGCTCAGTTGCTCGCGCCTCTGTTGCTGCTCGCTCAGTTGCTCGCGCCTCTGTTGCTGCTCGCTGCTCGCTCAGTTGCTCGCGCCTCTGTTGCTGCTCGCTGCTCGCTCAGTTGCTCGCGCCTCTGTTGTTGCTCGCTCAGTTGCTCGCGCCTCTGTTGCTGCTCGCGCCTCTGTTGCTGCTCGCTCAGTTGCTCGCGCCTCTGTTGCTGCTCACGCCTCTGTTGTTGCTTGCTCAGTTGCTCGCGCCTTTGTTGCTGCTCGCTCAGTTGCTCGCGCCTCTGTTGCTGCTCGCTCAGTTGCTCGCGCCTCTGTTGCTGCTCGCTCAGTTGCTCGCGCCTCTGTTGCTGCTCGCTCAGTTGCTCGCGCCTCTGTTGTTGCTCGCTCAGTTGCTCGCGCCTCTGTTGCTGCTCGCTCAGTTGCTCACGCCTCTGTTGCTGCTCGCGCCTCTGTTGTTGCTCGCTCAGTTGCTCGAGCCTCTGTTGTTGCTCGCTCAGTTGCTCGCGCCTCTGTTGCTGCTCGCGCCTCTGTTGCTGCTCGCTCAGTTGCTTGCGCCTCTGTTGCTGCTCGCTCAGTTGCTCGCGCCTCTGTTGCCTCTCGCGCCTCTGTTGTTGCTCGCTCAGTTGCTCGCGCCTCTGTTGTTGCTCGCTCAGTTGCTCGCGCCTCTGTTGCTGCTCGCGCCTCTGTTGCTGCTCGCTCAGTTGCTTGCGCCTCTGTTGCTGCTCGCTCAGTTGCTCGCGCCTCTGTTGCCTCTCGCGCCTCTGTTGTTGCTCGCTCAGTTGCTCCCGCCTCTGTTGTTGCTTGCTCAGTTGCTCGCGCCTCTGTTGCTGATCGCTCAGTTGCTCGCGCCTCTGTTGTTGCTCGCTCAGTTGCTCGCGCCTCTGTTGCTGCTCGCCCCTCTGTTGCTGCTCGCTTAGTTTCTCGCGCCTCTGTTGCTGCTCGCTCAGTTGCTCGCGCCTCTGTTGCTGCTCGCTGCTCGCTCAGTTGCTCGCGCCTCTGTTGCTGCTCGCTCAGTTGCTCGCGCCTCTGTTGCTGCTCGCGCCTCTGTTGCTGCTCGCTCAGTTGCTCGCGCCTCTGTTGCTGCTCGCTCAGTTGCTCGCGCCTCTGTTGCTGCTCGCGCCTCTGTTGCTGCACGCTCAGTTGCTCGCGCCTCTGTTGCTGCTTGCTCAGTTGCTCGCGCCTCTGTTGTTGCTCGCTCAGTTGCTCGCGCCTCTGTTGTTGCTCGCTCAGTTGCTCGCGCCAATGTTGCTGCTCGCGCCTCTGTTGTTGCTTGCTCAGTTGCTCGCGCCTCTGTTGCTGCTCGCTCAGTTGCTCGCGCCTCTGTTGCTGCTCGCTGCTCGCTCAGTTGCTCGCGCCTCTGTTGCTGCTCGCTGCTCGCTCAGTTGCTCGCTCCTCTGTTGTTGCTTGCTCAGTTGCTCGCGCCTCTGTTGCTGCTCGCTCAGTTGCTCGCGCCTCTGTTGCTGCTCGCTCAGTTGCTCGCGCCTCTGTTGCTGCTCGCTCAGTTGCTCGCGCCTCTGTTGTTGCTCGCTCAGTTGCTCGCGCCTCTGTTGCTGCTCGCTCAGTTGCTCACGCCTCTGTTGCTGCTCGCGCCTCTGTTGTTGCTCGCTCAGTTGCTCGCGCCTCTGTTGTTGCTCGCTCAGTTGCTCGCGCCTCTGTTGCTGCTCGCGCCTCTGTTGCTGCTCGCTCAGTTGCTCGCGCCTCTGTTGCTGCTCGCTCAGTTGCTAGCGCCTCTGTTGCTGCTCGCGCCTCTGTTGTTGCTCGCTCAGTTGCTCCCGCCTCTGTTGTTGCTCGCTCAGTTGCTCGCGCCTCTGTTGCTGTTCGCGCCTCTGTTGTTGCTTGCTCAGTTGCTCGCGCCTCTGTTGCTGATCGCTCAGTTGCTCGCGCCTCTGTTGTTGCTCGCTCAGTTGCTCGCGCCTCTGTTGCTGCTCGCGCCTCTGTTGCTGCTCGCTCAGTTGCTCGCGCCTCTGTTGCTGCTCGCTCAGTTGCTCGCGCCTCTGTTGCTGCTCGCTCAGTTGCTCGCGCCTCTGTTGTTGCTCGTTCAGTTGCTCGCGCCTCTGTTGCTGCTCGCTCAGTTGCTCACGCCTCTGTTGCTGCTCGCGCCTCTGTTGTTGCTCGCTCAGTTGCTCGCGCCTCTGTTGTTGCTCGCTCAGTTGCTCGCGCCTCTGTTGCTGCTCGCGCCTCTGTTGTTGCTTGCTCAGTTGCTCGCGCCTCTGTTGATGCTCGCTCAGTTGCTCGCGCCTCTGTTGCTGCTCGCTCAGTTGCTCGCGCCTCTGTTGCTGCTCGCTGCTCGCTCAGTTGCTCGCGCCTCTGTTGCTGCTCGCTGCTCGCTCAGTTGCTCGCGCCTCTGTTGTTGCTCGCTCAGTTGCTCGCGCCTCTGTTGCTGCTCGCGCCTCTGTTGCTGCTCGCTCAGTTGCTCGCGCCTCTGTTGCTGCTCACGCCTCTGTTGTTGCTTGCTCAGTTGCTCGCGCCTTTGTTGCTGCTCGCTCAGTTGCTCGCGCCTCTGTTGCTGCTCGCTCAGTTGCTCGCGCCTCTGTTGCTGCTCGCTCAGTTGCTCGCGCCTCTGTTGCTGCTCGCTCAGTTGCTCGCGCCTCTGTTGTTGCTCGCTCAGTTGCTCGCGCCTCTGTTGCTGCTCGCTCAGTTGCTCACGCCTCTGTTGCTGCTCGCGCCTCTGTTGTTGCTCGCTCAGTTGCTCGCGCCTCTGTTGTTGCTCGCTCAGTTGCTCGCGCCTCTGTTGCTGCTCCCGCCTCTGTTGTTGCTTGCTCAGTTGCTCGCGCCTCTGTTGCTGCTCGCTCAGTTGCTCGCGCCTCTGTTGCTGCTCGCTCAGTTGCTCGCGCCTCTGTTGTTGCTCGCTCAGTTGCTCGCGCCTCTGTTGCTGCTCGCTCAGTTGCTCACGCCTCTGTTGCTGCTCGCGCCTCTGTTGTTGCTCGCTCAGTTGCTCGCGCCTCTGTTGTTGCTCGCTCAGTTGCTCGCGCCTCTGTTGCTGCTCGCGCCTCTGTTGCTGATCGCTCAGTTGCTCGCGCCTCTGTTGTTGCTCGCTCAGTTGCTCGCGCCTCTGTTGCTGCTCGCCCCTCTGTTGCTGCTCGCTTAGTTTCTCGCGCCTCTGTTGCTGCTCGCTCAGTTGCTCGCGCCTCTGTTGCTGCTCGCTGCTCGCTCAGTTGCTCGCGCCTCTGTTGCTGCTCGCTCAGTTGCTCGCGCCTCTGTTGCTGCTCGCGCCTCTGTTGCTGCTCGCTCAGTTGCTCGCGCCTCTGTTGCTGCTCGCTCAGTTGCTCGCGCCTCTGTTGCTGCTCGCGCCTCTGTTGCTGCACGCTCAGTTGCTCACGCCTCTGTTGCTGCTCGCTCAGTTGCTCGCGCCTCTGTTGTTGCTCGCTCAGTTGCTCGCGCCTCTGTTGTTGCTCGCTCAGTTGCTCGCGCCTCTGTTGCTGCTCGCTCAGTTGCTCACGCCTCTGTTGCTGCTCGCGCCTCTGTTGTTGCTCGCTCAGTTGCTCGCGCCTCTGTTGTTGCTCGCTCAGTTGCTCGCGCCTCTGTTGCTGCTCGCGCCTCTGTTGCTGCTCGCTCAGTTGCTTGCGCCTCTGTTGCTGCTCGCTCAGTTGCTCGCGCCTCTGTTGCCTCTCGCGCCTCTGTTGTTGCTCGCTCAGTTGCTCCCGCCTCTGTTGTTGCTTGCTCAGTTGCTCGCGCCTCTGTTGCTGATCGCTCAGTTGCTCGCGCCTCTGTTGTTGCTCGCTCAGTTGCTCGCGCCTCTGTTGCTGCTCGCCCCTCTGTTGCTGCTCGCTTAGTTTCTCGCGCCTCTGTTGCTGCTCGCTCAGTTGCTCGCGCCTCTGTTGCTGCTCGCTGCTCGCTCAGTTGCTCGCGCCTCTGTTGCTGCTCGCTCAGTTGCTCGCGCCTCTGTTGCTGCTCGCGCCTCTGTTGCTGCTCGCTCAGTTGCTCGCGCCTCTGTTGCTGCTCGCTCAGTTGCTCGCGCCTCTGTTGCTGCTCGCGCCTCTGTTGCTGCACGCTCAGTTGCTCACGCCTCTGTTGCTGCTCGCTCAGTTGCTCGCGCCTCTGTTGTTGCTCGCTCAGTTGCTCGCGCCTCTGTTGTTGCTCGCTCAGTTGCTCGCGCCAATGTTGCTGCTCGTGCCTCTGTTGTTGCTTGCTCAGTTGCTTGCGCCTCTGTTGCTGCTCGCTCAGTTGCTCGCGCATCTGTTGTTGCTCGCTCAGTTGCTCGCGCCTCTGTTGCTGCTCGCGCCTCTGTTGTTGCTTGCTCAGTTGCTCGCGCCTCTGTTGCTGCTCGCTCAGTTGCTCGCGCCTCTGTTGCTGCTCGCTCAGTTGCTCGCGCCTCTGTTGTTGCTCGCTCAGTTGCTCGCGCCTCTGTTGCTGCTCGCGCCTCTGTTGTTGCTTGCTCAGTTGCTCTCGCCTCTGTTGCTGCTCGCTCAGTTGCTCGCGCCTCTGTTGCTGCTCGCGCCTCTGTTGTTTCTCGCTCAGTTGCTCGCGCCTTTGTTGCTGCTCGCTCAGTTGCTCGCGCCTCTGTTGCTGCTCGCTCAGTTGCTCGCGCCTCTGTTACTGCTCGCTGCTCGCTCAGTTGCTCGCGCCTCTGTTGCTGCTCGCTCAGTTGCTCGCGCCTCTGTTGCTGCTCGCGCCTCTGTTGCTGCTCGCTTAGTTGCTCGCGCCTCTGTTGCTGCTCGCTCAGTTGCTCGCGCCTCTGTTGCTGCTCGCGCCTCTGTTGCTGCTTGCTCAGCTGCTCGCGCCTCTGTTGCTGCTCGCGCCTCTGTTGCTGCTCGCGCCTCTGTTGCTGCTCGCTCAGTTGCTCGCGCCTCTGTTGCTGCTCGCTCAGTTGCTCGCGCCTCTGTTGTTGCTCGCTCAGTTTCTCGCGCCTCTGTTGCTGCTCGCGCCTCTGTTGTTGCTTGCTCAGTTGCTCGCGCCTCTGTTGCTGCTCGCGCCTCTGTTGCTGCTCGCTCAGTTGCTCGCGCCTCTGTTGCTGCTCGCTCAGTTGCTCGCGCCTCTGTTGCTGCTCGCGCCTCTGTTGCTGCTCGCTCAGTTGCTCGCGCTTCTGTTGCTGCTCGCTGCTCGCTCAGTTGCTCGCGCCTCTGTTGCTGCTCGCTCAGTTGCTCGCGCCTCTGTTGCTGCCCGCTCAGTTGCTCGCGCCTCTGTTGCTGCTCGCGCCTCTGTTGCTGCTCGCTCAGTTGCTCGCGCCTCTGTTGCTGCTCGCTCAGTTGCTCGCGCCTCTGTTGTTGCTCGCTCAGTTGCTCGCGCCTCTGTTGTTGCTCGCTCAGTTGCTCGCGCCTCTGTTGCTGCTCGCGCCTCTGTTGCTGCTCGCTCAGTTGCTCGCGCCTCTGTTGCTGCTCGCGCCTCTGTTGTTTCTCGCTCAGTTGCTCGCGCCTTTGTTGCTGCTCGCTCAGTTGCTCGCGCCTCTGTTGCTGCTCGCTCAGTTGCTCGCGCCTCTGTTGCTGCTCGCTGCTCGCTCAGTTGCTCGCGCCTCTGTTGCTGCTCGCTCAGTTGCTCGTGCCTCTGTTGCTGCTCGCTCAGTTGCTCGCGCCTCTGTTGCTGCTCGCTCAGTTGCTCGCGCCTCTGTTGCTGCTCGCTCAGTTGCTCGCGCCTCTGTTGCTGCTCGCGCCTCTGTTGCTGCTCGCGCCTCTGTTGCTGCTCGCTCAGTTGCTCGCGCCTCTGTTGCTGCACGTGCCTCTGTTGCTGCTCGCTCAGTTGCTCGCGCCTCTGTTGCTGCTCGCTCAGTTGCTCGCGCCTCTGTTGCTGCTCGCTGCTCGCTCAGTTGCTCGCGCCTCTGTTGCTGCTCGCTGCTCGCTCAGTTGCTCGCGCCTCTGTTGCTGCTTGCTCAGTTGCTCGCGCCTCTGTTGCTGCTCGCGCCTCTGTTGCTGCTCGCTCAGTTGCTCGCGCCTCTGTTGCGCCCGCTCAGTTGCTCGCGCCTCTGTTGCTGCTCGTGCCTCTGTTGCTGCTCGCTCAGTTGCTCGCGCCTCTGTTGCTGCTCGCTCAGTTGCTCGCGCCTCTGTTGCTGCTCGCTCAGTTGCTCGCGCCTCTGTTGCTGCTCGCGCCTCTGTTGCTGCTCGCTCAGTTGCTCGCGCCTCTGTTGCTGCTCGCTCAGCTGCTCGCGCCTCTGTTGCTGCTCGCTCAGTTGCTCGCGCCTCTGTTGCTGCTCGCGCCTCTGTTGCTGCTCGCTCAGTTGCTCGCGCCTCTGTTGCTGCTCGCTCAGCTGCTCGCGCCTCTGTTGCTGCTCACTCAGTCGCCCGCGCCTCTGTTGCTGCTCGCTCAGTTGCTGCTCGCTCAGTTGCTCGCGTCTCTGTTGCTGCTCGCTCAGTTGCTCGCGCCTCTGTTTCTGCTCGCGCCTCTGTTGCTGCTCGCTCAGTTGCTCGCGCCTCTGTTGTTGCTCGCTCAGTTGCTCGCGCCTCTGTTGCTGCTCGCGCCTCTGTTGTTGCTTGCTCAGTTGCTCGCGCCTCTGTTGTTGCTCGCTCAGTTGCTCGCGCCTCTGTTGTTGCTCGCTCAGTTGCTCGCGCCTCTGTTGCTGCTCGCGCCTCTGTTGTTGCTTGCTCAGTTGCTCGCGCCTCTGTTGCTGCTCGCTCAGTTGCTCGTGCCTCTGTTGCTGCTCGCTGCTCGCTCAGTTGCTCGCGCCTCTGTTGCTGATCGCTCAGTTGCTCGCGCCTCTGTTGCTGCTCGCGCCTCTGTTGCTGCTCGCTTAGTTGCTCGCGCCTCTGTTGCTGCTCGCTCAGTTGCTCGCGCCTCTGTTGCTGCTCGCGCCTCTGTTGCTGCTCGCTCAGCTGCTCGTGCCTCTGTTGCTGCTCGCGCCTCTGTTGCTGCTCGCTCAGTTGATCGCGCCTCTGTTGCTGCTCGCGCCTCTGTTGCTGCTCGCTCAGTTGCTCGCGCCTCTGTTGCTGCTCGCTCAGTTGCTCGCGCCTCTGTTGCTGCTCGCTCAGTTGCTCGCGCCTCTGTTGCTGCTCGTGCCTCTGTTGCTGCTCGCTCAGTTGCTCGCGCCTCTGTTGCTGCTCGCTGCTCGCTCAGTTGCTCGCGCCTCTGTTGCTGCTCGCTGCTCGCTCAGTTGCTCGCGCCTCTGTTGCTGCTCGCGCCTCTGTTGCTGCTCGCTCAGTTGCTCGCGCCTCTGTTGCTGCTCGCTCAGTTGCTCGCGCCTCTGTTGTTGCTCGCTCAGTTGCTCGCGCCTCTGTTGTTGCTCGCTCAGTTGCTTGCGCCTCTGTAGCTGCTCGCGCCTCTGTTGTTGCTTGCTCAGTTGCTCGCGCCTCTGTTGCTGCTCGCTCAGTTGCTCGCGCCTCTTGCTGCTCGCTCAGTTGCTCGCGCCTCTGTTGCTGCTCGCTGCTCGCTCAGTTGCTCGCGCCTCTGTTGCTGCTCGCTCAGTTGCTCGCGCCTCTGTTGCTGCTCGCGCCTCTGTTGCTGCTCGCTTAGTTGCTCGCGCCTCTGTTGCTGCTCACTCAGTTGCTCGCGCCTCTGTTGCTGCTTGCGCCTCTGTTGCTGCTCGCTCAGTTGCTCGCGCCTCTGTTGCTACTCGCGCCTCTGTTGCTGCTCGCTTAGTTGCTCACGCCTCTGTTGCTGCTCGCTGCTCGCTCAGTTGCTCGCGCCTCTGTTGCTGCTCGCTGCTCGCTCAGTTGCTCGCGCCTCTGTTGCTGCTTGCTCAGTTGCTCGCGCCTCTGTTGCTGCTCGCGCCTCTGTTGTTGCTTGCTCAGTTGCTCGCGCCTCTGTTGCTGCTTGCTCAGTTGCTCGTGCCTCTGTTGTTGCTCGCTCAGTTGCTCGCGCCTCTGTTGCTGCTCGCGCCTCTGTTGCTGCTCGCTCAGTTGCTCGCGCCTCTGTTGCTGCTCGCTCAGTTGCTCGCGCCTCTGTTGCTGCTCGCTGCTCGCTCAGTTGCTGGCGCCTCTGTTGCTGCTCGCTCAGTTGCTCGCGCCTCTGTTGCTGCTCGTGCCTCTGTTGCTGCTCGCTTAGTTGCTCGCGCCTCTGTTGCTGCTCGCTCAGTTGCTTGCGCCTCTGTTGCTGCTCGCGCCTCTGTTGCTGCTCGCTCAGCTGCTCGCGCCTCTGTTGCTGCTCGCGCCTCTGTTGCTGCTCGCTTAGTTGCTCGCGCCTCTGTTGCTGCTCGCTGCTCGCTCAGTTGCTCGCGCCTCTGTTGCTGCTCGCTGCTCGCTCAGTTGCTCGCGCCTCTGTTGCTGCTCGCTCAGTTGCTCGCGCCTCTGTTGCTGCTCGCGCCTCTGTTGCTGCTCGCTCAGTTGCTCGAGCCTCTGTTGTTGCTCGCTCAGTTGCTCGCGCCTCTGTTGCTGCTCGCGCCTCTGTTGTTGCTTGCTCAGTTGCTCGCGCCTCTGTTGCTGCTCGCTCAGTTGCTCGCGCCTCTTGCTGCTCGCTCAGTTGCTCGCGCCTCTGTTGCTGCTCGCTGCTCGCTCAGTTGCTCGCGCCTCTGTTGCTGCTCGCTCAGTTGCTCGCGCCTCTGTTGCTGCTCGCGCCTCTGTTGCTGCTCGCTTAGTTGCTCGCGCCTCTGTTGCTGCTCACTCAGTTGCTCGCGCCTCTGTTGCTGCTTGCGCCTCTGTTGCTGCTCGCTCAGCTGCTCGTGCCTCTGTTGCTGCTCGCGCCTCTGTTGCTGCTCGCTCAGTTGCTCGCGCCTCTGTTGCTACTCGCGCCTCTGTTGCTGCTCGCTTAGTTGCTCACGCCTCTGTTGCTGCTCGCTGCTCGCTCAGTTGCTCGCGCCTCTGTTGCTGCTCGCTGCTCGCTCAGTTGCTCGCGCCTCTGTTGCTGCTTGCTCAGTTGCTCGCGCCTCTGTTGCTGCTCGCGCCTCTGTTGTTGCTTGCTCAGTTGCTCGCGCCTCTGTTGCTGCTTGCTCAGTTGCTCGTGCCTCTGTTGTTGCTCGCTCAGTTGCTCGCGCCTCTGTTGCTGCTCGCGCCTCTGTTGCTGCTCGCTCAGTTGCTCGCGCCTCTGTTGCTGCTCGCTCAGTTGCTCGCGCCTCTGTTGCTGCTCGCTGCTCGCTCAGTTGCTGGCGCCTCTGTTGCTGCTCGCTCAGTTGCTCGCGCCTCTGTTGCTGCTCGTGCCTCTGTTGCTGCTCGCTTAGTTGCTCGCGCCTCTGTTGCTGCTCGCTCAGTTGCTTCCGCCTCTGTTGCTGCTCGCGCCTCTGTTGCTGCTCGCTCAGCTGCTCGCGCCTCTGTTGCTGCTCGCGCCTCTGTTGCTGCTCGCTTAGTTGCTCGCGCCTCTGTTGCTGCTCGCTGCTCGCTCAGTTGCTCGCGCCTCTGTTGCTGCTCGCTCAGTTGCTCGCGCCTCTGTTGCTGCTCGCTCAGTTGCTCGCGCCTCTGTTGCTGCTCGCGCCTCTGTTGCTGCTCGCTCAGTTGCTCGCGCCTCTGTTGTTGCTCGCTCAGTTGCTCGCGCCTCTGTTGCTGCTCGCGCCTCTGTTGTTGCTTGCTCAGTTGCTCGCGCCTCTGTTGCTGCTCGCTCAGTTGCTCGCGCCTCTGTTGCTGCTCGCTCAGTTGCTCGCGCCTCTGTTGCTGCTCGCGCCTCTGTTGCTGCTCGCTTAGTTGCTCGCGCCTCTGTTGCTGCTCACTCAGTTGCTCGCGCCTCTGTTGCTGCTCGCGCCTCTGTTGCTGCTCGCTCAGCTGCTCGCGCCTCTGTTGCTGCTCGCGCCTCTGTTGCTGCTCGCTCAGTTGCTCGCGCCTCTGTTGCTGCTCGCGCCTCTGTTGCTGCTCGCGCCTCTGTTGCTGCTCGCTTAGTTGCTCGCGCCTCTGTTGCTGCTCGCTGCTCGCTCAGTTGCTCGCGCCTCTGTTGCTGCTCGCTGCTCGCTCAGTTGCTCGCGCCTCTGTTGCTGCTCGCTCAGTTGCTCGCGCCTCTGTTGCTGCTCGCGCCTCTGTTGCTGCTCGCTCAGTTGCTCGCGCCTCTGTTGCTGCCCGCTCAGTTGCTCATGCCTCTGTTGCTGCTCGCGCCTCTGTTGCTGCTCGCTCAGTTGCTCGCGCCTCTGTTGCTGCTCGCTCAGTTGCTCGCGCCTCTGTTGCTGCTCGCTCAGTTGCTCGCGCCTCTGTTGCTGCTCGCGCCTCTGTTGCTGCTCGCGCCTCTGTTGCTGCTCGCTCAGTTTCTTGCGCCTCTGTTGCTGCTCGCTCAGCTGCTCGCGCCTCTGTTGCTGCTCGCTCAGTTGCTCGCGCCTCCGTTGCTGCTCGCGCCTCTGTTGCTGCTCGCTCAGTTGCTCGCGCCTCTGTTGCTGCTCGCTCAGTTGCTCGCGCCTCTGTTGCTGCTCGCGCCTCTGTTGCTGCTCGCTCAGTTGCTCGCGCCTCTGTTGCTGCTCGCTCAGTTGCTCGCGCCTCTGTTGCTGCTCGCTCAGTTGCTCGCGCCTCTGTTACTGCTCGCTCAGTTGCTCGTGCCTCTGTTGCTGCTCGCGCCTCTGTTGCTGCTCGCTCAGTTGCTCGCGCCTCTGTTGCTGCTCGCGCCTCTGTTGCTGCTCGCGCCTCTGTTGTTGCTTGCTCAGTTGCTCGCGCCTCTGTTGTTGCTCGCTCAGTTGCTCGCGCCTCTGTTGTTGCTCGTTCAGTTGCTCGCGCCTCTGTTGCTGCTCGCGCCTCTGTTGTTGCTTGCTCAGTTGCTCGCGCCTCTGTTGCTGCTCGCTCAGTTGCTCGCGCCTCTGTTGCTGCTCGCTGCTCGCTCAGTTGCTCGCGCCTCTGTTGCTGCTCGCTCAGTTGCTCGCGCCTCTGTTGCTGCTCGCGCCTCTGTTGCTGCTCGCTTAGTTGCTCGCGCCTCTGTTGCTGCTCGCTCAGTTGCTCGCGCCTCTGTTGCTGCTCGCGCCTCTGTTGCTGCTCGCTCAGTTGCTCGCGCCTCTGTTGCTGCTCGCTCAGTTGCTCGCGCCTCTGTTGTTGCTCGCTCAGTTGCTCGCGCCTCTGTTGTTTCTCGCTCAGTTGCTTGCGCCTCTGTTGCTGCTCGCGCCTCTGTTGTTGCTTGCTCAGTTGCTCGCGCCTCTGTTGTTGCTCGCTCAGTTGCTCGCGCCTCTGTTGTTGCTCGCTCAGTTGCTCGCGCCTCTGTTGCTGCTCGCGCCTCTGTTGTTGCTTGCTCAGTTGCTCGCGCCTCTGTTGCTGCTCGCTCAGTTGCTCGCGCCTCTGTTGCTGCTTGCTCAGTTGCTCGCGCCTCTGTTGCTGCTCGCTGCTCGCTCAGTTGCTTGCGCCTCTGTTGCTGCTCGCTAAGTTGCTCGCGCCTCTGTTGCTGCTCGCGCCTCTGTTGCTGCTCGCTTAGTTGCTCGCGCCTCTGTTGCTGCTCACTCAGTTGCTCGCGCCTCTGTTGCTGCTCGCGCCTCTGTTGCTGCTCGCTCAGCTGCTCGCGCCTCTGTTGCTGCTCGCGCCTCTGTTGCTGCTCGCTTAGTTGCTCGCGCCTCTGTTGCTGCTCGTTGCTCGCTCAGTTGCTCGCGCCTCTGTTGCTGCTCGCTCAGTTGCTCGCGCCTCTGTTGCTGCTCGCGCCTCTGTTGCTGCTCGCTCAGTTGCTCGCGCCTCTGTTGCTGCCCGCTCAGTTGCTCGTGCCTCTGTTGCTGCTCGCGCCTCTGTTGCTGCTCGCTCAGTTGCTCGCGCCTCTGTTGCTGCTCGCTCAGTTGCTCGCGCCTCTGTTGCTGCTCGCGCCTCTGTTGCTGCTCGCGCCTCTGTTGCTGCTCGCTCAGTTGCTCGCGCCTCTGTTGCTGCTCGCTCAGCTGCTCGCGCCTCTGTTGCTGCTCGCTCAGTTGCTCGCGCCTCCGTTGCTGCTCGCGCCTCTGTTGCTGCTCGCTCAGTTGCTCGCGCCTCTGTTGCTGCTCGCTCAGTTGCTCGCGCCTCTGTTGCTGCTCGCGCCTCTGTTGCTGCTCGCTCAGTTGCTCGCGCCTCTGTTGCTGCTCGCTCAGTTGCTCGCGCCTCTGTTGCTGCTCGCGCCTCTGTTGCTGCTCGCTCAGTTGCTCGCGCCTCTGTTGCTGCTCGCTCAGCTGCTCGCGCCTCTGTTGCTGCTCGCTCAGTTGCTCGCGCCTCTGTTGCTGCTCACTCAGCTGCTCGCGCCTCTGTTGCTGCTCGCTCAGTTGCTCGCGCCTCTGTTGCTGCTCGCTCAGTTGCTCGCGCCTCTGTTGCTGCTCGCTCAGTTGCTCGCGCCTCTGTTACTGCTCGCTCAGTTGCTCGTGCCTCTGTTGCTGCTCGCGCCTCTGTTGCTGCTCGCTCAGTTGCTCGCGCCTCTGTTGCTGCTCGCGCCTCTGTTGTTGCTCGCTCAGTTGCTGGCGCCTCTGTTGCTGCTCTCTCAGTTGCTCGCGCCTCTGTTGCTGCTCGCTCAGTTGCTGGCGCCTCTGTTGCTGCTCGCTCAGTTGCTCGCGCCTCTGTTGCTGCTCGTGCCTCTGTTGCTGCTCGCTTAGTTGCTCGCGCCTCTGTTGCTGCTCGCTCAGTTGCTTGCGCCTCTGTTGCTGCTCGCGCCTCTGTTGCTGCTCGCTCAGCTGCTCGCGCCTCTGTTGCTGCTCGCGCCTCTGTTGCTGCTCGCTTAGTTGCTCGCGCCTCTGTTGCTGCTCGCTGCTCGCTCAGTTGCTCGCGCCTCTGTTGCTGCTCGCTGCTCGCTCAGTTGCTCGCGCCTCTGTTGCTGCTCGCTCAGTTGCTCGCGCCTCTGTTGCTGCTCGCGCCTCTGTTGCTGCTCGCTCAGTTGCTCGCGCCTCTGTTGTTGCTCGCTCAGTTGCTCGCGCCTCTGTTGCTGCTCGCGCCTCTGTTGTTGCTTGCTCAGTTGCTCGCGCCTCTGTTGCTGCTCGCTCAGTTGCTCGCGCCTCTGTTGCTGCTCGCTCAGTTGCTCGCGCCTCTGTTGCTGCTCGCTGCTCGCTCAGTTGCTCGCGCCTCTGTTGCTGCTCGCTCAGTTGCTCGCGCCTCTGTTGCTGCTCGCGCCTCTGTTGCTGCTCGCTTAGTTGCTCGCGCCTCTGTTGCTGCTCACTCAGTTGCTCGCGCCTCTGTTGCTGCTCGCGCCTCTGTTGCTGCTCGCTCAGCTGCTCGCGCCTCTGTTGCTGCTCGCGCCTCTGTTGCTGCTCGCTCAGTTGCTCGCGCCTCTGTTGCTGCTCGCGCCTCTGTTGCTGCTCGCGCCTCTGTTGCTGCTCGCTTAGTTGCTCGCGCCTCTGTTGCTGCTCGCTGCTCGCTCAGTTGCTCGCGCCTCTGTTGCCGCTCGCTGCTCGCTCAGTTGCTCGCGCCTCTGTTGCTGCTCGCTCAGTTGCTCGCGCCTCTGTTGCTGCTCGCGCCTCTGTTGCTGCTCGCTCAGTTGCTCGCGCCTCTGTTGCTGCCCGCTCAGTTGCTCATGCCTCTGTTGCTGCTCGCGCCTCTGTTGCTGCTCGCTCAGTTGCTCGCGCCTCTGTTGCTGCTCGCTCAGTTGCTCGCGCCTCTGTTGCTGCTCGCTCAGTTGCTCGCGCCTCTGTTGCTGCTCGCGCCTCTGTTGCTGCTCGCGCCTCTGTTGCTGCTCGCTCAGTTGCTTGCGCCTCTGTTGCTGCTCGCTCAGCTGCTCGCGCCTCTGTTGCTGCTCGCTCAGTTGCTCGCGCCTCCGTTGCTGCTCGCGCCTCTGTTGCTGCTCGCTCAGTTGCTCGCGCCTCTGTTGCTGCTCGCTCAGTTGCTCGTGCCTCTGTTGCTGCTCGCGCCTCTGTTGCTGCTCGCTCAGTTGCTCGCGCCTCTGTTGCTGCTCGCTCAGTTGCTCGCGCCTCTGTTGCTGCTCGCTCAGTTGCTCGCGCCTCTGTTACTGCTCGCTCAGTTGCTCGTGCCTCTGTTGCTGCTCGCGCCTCTGTTGCTGCTCGCTCAGTTGCTCGCGCCTCTGTTGCTGCTCGCGCCTCTGTTGCTGCTCGCGCCTCTGTTGTTGCTTGCTCAGTTGCTCGCGCCTCTGTTGTTGCTCGCTCAGTTGCTCGCGCCTCTGTTGTTGCTCGTTCAGTTGCTCGCGCCTCTGTTGCTGCTCGCGTCTCTGTTGTTGCTTGCTCAGTTGCTCGCGCCTCTGTTGCTGCTCGCTCAGTTGCTCGCGCCTCTGTTGCTGCTCGCTGCTCGCTCAGTTGCTCGCGCCTCTGTTGCTGCTCGCTCAGTTGCTCGCGCCTCTGTTGCTGCTCGCGCCTCTGTTGCTGCTCGCTTAGTTGCTCGCGCCTCTGTTGCTGCTCGCTCAGTTGCTCGCGCCTCTGTTGCTGCTCGCGCCTCTGTTGCTGCACGCTCAGTTGCTCGCGCCTCTGTTGCTGCTCGCTCAGTTGCTCGCGCCTCTGTTGTTGCTCGCTCAGTTGCTCGCGCCTCTGTTGTTGCTCGCTCAGTTGCTCGCGCCTCTGTTGCTGCTCGCGCCTCTGTTGTTGCTTGCTCAGTTGCTCGCGCCTCTGTTGCTGCTCGCTCAGTTGCTCGCGCCTCTGTTGCTGCTCGCTCAGTTGCTCGCGCCTCTGTTGCTGCTCGCTGCTCGCTCAGTTGCTCGCGCCTCTGTTGCTGCTCGCTCAGTTGCTCGCGCCTCTGTTGCTGCTCGCGCCTCTGTTGCTGCTCGCTTAGTTGCTCGCGCCTCTGTTGCTGCTCACTCAGTTGCTCGCGCCTCTGTTGCTGCTCGCGCCTCTGTTGCTGCTCGCTCAGCTGCTCGCGCCTCTGTTGTTGCTCGCGCCTCTGTTGCTGCTCGCTTAGTTGCTCGCGCCTCTGTTGCTGCTCGTTGCTCGCTCAGTTGCTCGCGCCTCTGTTGCTGCTCGCTGCTCGCTCAGTTGCTCGCGCCTCTGTTGCTGCTCGCTCAGTTGCTCGCGCCTCTGTTGCTGTTCGCGCCTCTGTTGCTGCTCGCTCAGTTGCTCGCGCCTCTGTTGCTGCCCGCTCAGTTGCTCGTGCCTCTGTTGCTGCTCGCGCCTCTGTTGCTGCTCGCTCAGTTGCTCGCGCCTCTGTTGCTGCTCGCTCAGTTGCTCGCGCCTCTGTTGCTGCTCGCGCCTCTGTTGCTGCTCGCGCCTCTGTTGCTGCTCGCTCAGTTGCTCGCGCCTCTGTTGCTGCTCGCTCAGCTGCTCGCGCCTCTGTTGCTGCTCGCTCAGTTGCTCGCGCCTCCGTTGCTGCTCGCGCCTCTGTTGCTGCTCGCTCAGTTGCTCGCGCCTCTGTTGCTGCTCGCTCAGTTGCTCGCGCCTCTGTTGCTGCTCGCGCCTCTGTTGCTGCTCGCTCAGTTGCTCGCGCCTCTGTTGCTGCTCGCTCAGTTGCTCGCGCCTCTGTTGCTGCTCGCGCCTCTGTTGCTGCTCGCTCAGTTGCTCGCGCCTCTGTTGCTGCTCGCTCAGCTGCTCGCGCCTCTGTTGCTGCTCGCTCAGTTGCTCGCGCCTCTGTTGCTGCTCACTCAGCTGCTCGCGCCTCTGTTGCTGCTCGCTCAGTTGCTCGCGCCTCTGTTGCTGCTCGCTCAGTTGCTCGCGCCTCTGTTGCTGCTCGCGCCTCTGTTGTTGCTCGCTCAGTTGCTCCCGCCTCTGTTGTTGCTCGCTCAGTTGCTCGCGCCTCTGTTGCTGTTCGCGCCTCTGTTGTTGCTTGCTCAGTTGCTCGCGCCTCTGTTGCTGATCGCTCAGTTGCTCGTGCCTCTGTTGTTGCTCGCTCAGTTGCTCGCGCCTCTGTTGCTGCTCGCGCCTCTGTTGCTGCTCGCTCAGTTGCTCGCGCCTCTGTTGCTGCTCGCTCAGTTGCTCGCGCCTCTGTTGCTGCTCGCTCAGTTGCTCGCGCCTCTGTTGTTGCTCGTTCAGTTGCTCGCGCCTCTGTTGCTGCTCGCTCAGTTGCTCACGCCTCTGTTGCTGCTCGCGCCTCTGTTGTTGCTCGCTCAGTTGCTCGCGCCTCTGTTGTTGCTCGCTCAGTTGCTCGCGCCTCTGTTGCTGCTCGCGCCTCTGTTGTTGCTTGCTCAGTTGCTCGCGCCTCTGTTGATGCTCGCTCAGTTGCTCGCGCCTCTGTTGCTGCTCGCTCAGTTGCTCGCGCCTCTGTTGCTGCTCGCTGCTCGCTCAGTTGCTCGCGCCTCTGTTGCTGCTCGCTGCTCGCTCAGTTGCTCGCGCCTCTGTTGTTGCTCGCTCAGTTGCTCGCGCCTCTGTTGCTGCTCGCGCCTCTGTTGCTGCTCGCTCAGTTGCTCGCGCCTCTGTTGCTGCTCGCGCCTCTGTTGTTGCTTGCTCAGTTGCTCGCGCCTTTGTTGCTGCTCGCTCAGTTGCTCGCGCCTCTGTTGTTGCTCGCTCAGTTGCTCGCGCCTCTGTTGCTGCTCGCTCAGTTGCTCGCGCCTCTGTTGCTGCTCGCTCAGTTGCTCGCGCCTCTGTTGTTGCTCGCTCAGTTGCTCGCGCCTCTGTTGCTGCTCGCTCAGTTGCTCACGCCTCTGTTGCTGCTCGCGCCTCTGTTGTTGCTCGCTCAGTTGCTCGCGCCTCTGTTGTTGCTCGCTCAGTTGCTCGCGCCTCTGTTGCTGCTCGCGCCTCTGTTGTTGCTTGCTCAGTTGCTCGCGCCTCTGTTGATGCTCGCTCAGTTGCTCGCGCCTCTGTTGCTGCTCGCTCAGTTGCTCGCGCCTCTGTTGCTGCTCGCTGCTCGCTCAGTTGCTCGCGCCTCTGTTGCTGCTCGCTGCTCGCTCAGTTGCTCGCGCCTCTGTTGTTGCTTGCTCAGTTGCTCGCGCCTCTGTTGCTGCTCGCTCAGTTGCTCGCGCCTCTGTTGCTGCTCGCTCAGTTGCTCGCGCCTCTGTTGCTGCTCGCTGCTCGCTCAGTTGCTCGCGCCTCTGTTGCTGCTCGCTCAGTTGCTCGCGCCTCTGTTGCTGCTCGCGCCTCTGTTGCTGCTCGCTCAGTTGCTCGCGCCTCTGTTGCTGCTCGCGCCTCTGTTGTTGCTTGCTCAGTTGCTCGCGCCTTTGTTGCTGCTCGCTCAGTTGCTCGCGCCTCTGTTGCTGCTCGCTCAGTTGCTCGCGCCTCTGTTGTTGCTCGCTCAGTTGCTCGCGCCTCTGTTGCTGCTCGCTCAGTTGCTCGCGCCTCTGTTGTTGCTCGCTCAGTTGCTCGCGCCTCTGTTGTTGCTCGCTCAGTTGCTCACGCCTCTGTTGCTGCTCGCGCCTCTGTTGTTGCTCGCTCAGTTGCTCGCGCCTCTGTTGTTGCTCGCTCAGTTGCTCGCGCCTCTGTTGCTGCTCGCGCCTCTGTTGCTGCTCGCTCAGTTGCTCGCGCCTCTGTTGCTGCTCGCTCAGTTGCTCGCGCCTCTGTTGCTGTTCGCACCTCTGTTGTTGCTTGCTCAGTTGCTCGCGCCTCTGTTGCTGATCGCTCAGTTGCTCGCGCCTCTGTTGTTGCTCGCTCAGTTGCTCGCGCCTCTGTTGCTGCTCGCGCCTCTGTTGCTGCTCGCTCAGTTGCTCGCGCCTCTGTTGCTGCTCGCTCAGTTGCTCGCGCCTCTGTTGCTGCTCGCGCCTCTGTTGTTGCTCGCTCAGTTGCTCGCGCCTCTGTTGCTGCTCGCTCAGTTGCTCGCGCCTCTGTTGCTGCTCGCTCAGTTGCTCGCGCCTCTGTTGCTGCTCGCTCAGTTGCTCGCGCCTCTGTTGCTGCTCGCTCAGTTGCTCGCGCCTCTGTTGTTGCTCGTTCAGTTGCTCGCGCCTCTGTTGCTGCTCGCTCAGTTGCTCGCGCCTCTGTTGCTGCTCGCGCCTCTGTTGCTGCTCGCTGCTCGCTCAGTTGCTCGCGCCTCTGTTGTTGCTCGCTCAGTTGCTCGCGCCTCTGTTGTTGCTCGCTCAGTTGCTCGCGCCTCTGTTGCTGCTCGCGCCTCTGTTGTTGCTTGCTCAGTTGCTCGCGCCTCTGTTGATGCTCGCTCAGTTGCTCGCGCCTCTGTTGCTGCTCGCTCAGTTGCTCGCGCCTCTGTTGCTGCTCGCTGCTCGCTCAGTTGCTCGCGCCTCTGTTGCTGCTCGCTGCTCGCTCAGTTGCTCGCGCCTCTGTTGTTGCTTGCTCAGTTGCTCGCGCCTCTGTTGCTGCTCGCTCAGTTGCTCGCGCCTCTGTTGCTGCTCGCTCAGTTGCTCGCGCCTCTGTTGCTGCTCGCTGCTCGCTCAGTTGCTCGCGCCTCTGTTGCTGTTCGCTCAGTTGCTCGCGCCTCTGTTGCTGCTCGCGCCTCTGTTGCTGCTCGCTCAGTTGCTCGCGCCTCTGTTGCTGCTCGCTCAGTTGCTCGCGCCTCTGTTGCTGCTCGCTCAGTTGCTCGCGCCTCTGTTGCTGCTCGCTCAGTTGCTCGCACCTCTGTTGCTGCTCGCTCAGTTGCTCGCGCCTCTGTTGTTGCTCTCTCAGTTGCTCGCGCCTCTGTTGTTGCTCGCTCAGTTGCTCGCGCCTCTGTTGCTGCTCGCGCCTCTGTTGTTGCTTGCTCAGTTGCTCGCGCCTTTGTTGCTGCTCGCTCAGTTGCTCGCGCCTCTGTTGCTGCTCGCTCAGTTGCTCGCGCCTCTGTTGCTGCACGCTCAGTTGCTCGCGCCTCTGTTGCTGCTCGCTCAGTTGCTCGCGCCTCTGTTGTTGCTCGCTCAGTTGCTCGCGCCTCTGTTGCTGCTCGCTCAGTTGCTCACGCCTCTGTTGCTGCTCGCGCCTCTGTTGTTGCTCGCTCAGTTGCTCGCGCCTCTGTTGTTGCTCGCTCAGTTGCTCGCGCCTCTGTTGCTGCTCGCGCCTCTGTTGCTGCTCGCTCAGTTGCTCGCGCCTCTGTTGCTGCTCGCTCAGTTGCTCGCGCCTCTGTTGCCTCTCGCGCCTCTTTTGTTGCTCGCTCAGTTGCTCCCGCCTCTGTTGTTGCTCGCTCAGTTGCTCGCGCCTCTGTTGCTGCTCGCGCCTCTGTTGTTGCTTGCTCAGTTGCTCGCGCCTCTGTTGCTGATCGCTCAGTTGCTCGCGCCTCTGTTGTTGCTCGCTCAGTTGCTCGCGCCTCTGTTGCTGCTCGCCCCTCTGTTGCTGCTCGCTCAGTTGCTCGCGCCTCTGTTGCTGCTCGCTCAGTTGCTCGCGCCTCTGTTGCTGCTCGCGCCTCTGTTGCTGCACGCTCAGTTGCTCGCGCCTCTGTTGCTGCTAGCTGCTCGCTCAGTTGCTCGCGCCTCTGTTGCTGCTCGCTCAGTTGCTCGCGCCTCTGTTGCTGCTCGCGCCTCTGTTGCTGCTCGCTCAGTTGCTCGCGCCTCTGTTGCTGCTCGCTCAGTTGCTCGCGCCTCTGTTGCTGCTCGCGCCTCTGTTGCTGCACGCTCAGTTGCTCGCGCCTCTGTTGCTGCTCGCTCAGTTGCTCGCGCCTCTGTTGTTGCTCGCTCAGTTGCTCGCGCCTCTGTTGTTGCTCGCTCAGTTGCTCGCGCCAATGTTGCTGCTCGTGCCTCTGTTGTTGCTTGCTCAGTTGCTTGCGCCTCTGTTGCTGCTCGCTCAGTTGCTCGCGCATCTGTTGTTGCTCGCTCAGTTGCTCGCGCCTCTGTTGCTGCTCGCGCCTCTGTTGTTGCTTGCTCAGTTGCTCGCGCCTCTGTTGCTGCTCGCTCAGTTGCTCGCGCCTCTGTTGCTGCTCGCTGCTCGCTCAGTTGCTCGCGCCTCTGTTGCTGCTCGCTGCTCGCTCAGTTGCTCGCGCCTCTGTTGTTGCTTGCTCAGTTGCTCGCGCCTCTGTTGCTGCTCGCTCAGTTGCTCGCGCCTCTGTTGCTGCTCGCTCAGTTGCTCGCGCCTCTGTTGCTGCTCGCTGCTCGCTCAGTTGCTCGCGCCTCTGTTGCTGCTCGCTCAGTTGCTCGCGCCTCTGTTGCTGCTCGCGCCTCTGTTGCTGCTCGCTCAGTTGCTCGCGCCTCTGTTGCTGCTCGCTCAGTTGCTCGCGCCTCTGTTGCTGCTCGCTCAGTTGCTCGCGCCTCTGTTGCTGCTCGCTCAGTTGCTCGCGCCTCTGTTGCTGCTCGCTCAGTTGCTCGCACCTCTGTTGCTGCTCGCTCAGTTGCTCGCGCCTCTGTTGTTGCTCTCTCAGTTGCTCGCGCCTCTGTTGTTGCTCGCTCAGTTGCTCGCGCCTCTGTTGCTGCTCGCGCCTCTGTTGTTGCTTGCTCAGTTGCTCGCGCCTTTGTTGCTGCTCGCTCAGTTGCTCGCGCCTCTGTTGCTGCTCGCTCAGTTGCTCGCGCCTCTGTTGCTGCTCGCTCAGTTGCTCGCGCCTCTGTTGCTGCTCGCTCAGTTGCTCGCGCCTCTGTTGTTGCTCGCTCAGTTGCTCGCGCCTCTGTTGCTGCTCGCTCAGTTGCTCACGCCTCTGTTGCTGCTCGCGCCTCTGTTGTTGCTCGCTCAGTTGCTCGCGCCTCTGTTGTTGCTCGCTCAGTTGCTCGCGCCTCTGTTGCTGCTCGCGCCTCTGTTGCTGCTCGCTCAGTTGCTCGCGCCTCTGTTGCTGCTCGCTCAGTTGCTCGCGCCTCTGTTGCTGCTCGCGCCTCTGTTGTTGCTCGCTCAGTTGCTCCCGCCTCTGTTGTTGCTCGCTCAGTTGCTCGCGCCTCTGTTGCTGTTCGCGCCTCTGTTGTTGCTTGCTCAGTTGCTTGCGCCTCTGTTGCTGATCGCTCAGTTGCTCGCGCCTCTGTTGTTGCTCGCTCAGTTGCTCGCGCCTCTGTTGCTGCTCGCGCCTCTGTTGCTGCTCGCTCAGTTGCTCGCGCCTCTGTTGCTGCTCGCTCAGTGGCTCGCGCCTCTGTTGCTGCTCGCTCAGTTGCTCGCGCCTCTGTTGCTGCTCGCTCAGTTGCTCGCGCCTCTGTTGCTGCTCGCTCAGTTGCTCACGCCTCTGTTGCTGCTCGCGCCTCTGTTGTTGCTCGCTCAGTTGCTCGCGCCTCTGTTGTTGCTCGCTCAGTTGCTCGCGCCTCTGTTGCTGCTCGCGCCTCTGTTGTTGCTTGCTCAGTTGCTCGCGCCTCTGTTGATGCTCGCTCAGTTGCTCGCGCCTCTGTTGCTGCTCGCTCAGTTGCTCGCGCCTCTGTTGCTGCTCGCTGCTCGCTCAGTTGCTCGCGCCTCTGTTGCTGCTCGCTGCTCGCTCAGTTGCTCGCGCCTCTGTTGTTGCTCGCTCAGTTGCTCGCGCCTCTGTTGCTGCTCGCGCCTCTGTTGCTGCTCGCTCAGTTGCTCGCGCCTCTGTTGCTGCTCACGCCTCTGTTGTTGCTTGCTCAGTTGCTCGCGCCTTTGTTGCTGCTCGCTCAGTTGCTCGCGCCTCTGTTGCTGCTCGCTCAGTTGCTCGCGCCTCTGTTGCTGCTCGCTCAGTTGCTCGCGCCTCTGTTGCTGCTCGCTCAGTTGCTCGCGCCTCTGTTGTTGCTCGCTCAGTTGCTCGCGCCTCTGTTGCTGCTCGCTCAGTTGCTCACGCCTCTGTTGCTGCTCGCGCCTCTGTTGTTGCTCGCTCAGTTGCTCGCGCCTCTGTTGTTGCTCGCTCAGTTGCTCGCGCCTCTGTTGCTGCTCGCGCCTCTGTTGCTGCTCGCTCAGTTGCTTGCGCCTCTGTTGCGCCTCTGTTGCTGCTCACGCCTCTGTTGTTGCTTGCTCAGTTGCTCGCGCCTTTGTTGCTGCTCGCTCAGTTGCTCGCGCCTCTGTTGCTGCTCGCTCAGTTGCTCGCGCCTCTGTTGCTGCTCGCTCAGTTGCTCGCGCCTCTGTTGCTGCTCGCTCAGTTGCTCGCACCTCTGTTGCTGCTCGCTCAGTTGCTCGCGCCTCTGTTGTTGCTCTCTCAGTTGCTCGCGCCTCTGTTGTTGCTCGCTCAGTTGCTCGCGCCTCTGTTGCTGCTCGCGCCTCTGTTGTTGCTTGCTCAGTTGCTCGCGCCTTTGTTGCTGCTCGCTCAGTTGCTCGCGCCTCTGTTGCTGCTCGCTCAGTTGCTCGCGCCTCTGTTGCTGCTCGCTCAGTTGCTCGCGCCTCTGTTGCTGCTCGCTCAGTTGCTCGCGCCTCTGTTGTTGCTCGCTCAGTTGCTCGCGCCTCTGTTGCTGCTCGCTCAGTTGCACGCGCCTCTGTTGCTGCTCGCTGCTCGCTCAGTTGCTCGCGCCTCTGTTGCTGCTCGCTGCTCGCTCAGTTGCTCGCGCCTCTGTTGTTGCTCGCTCAGTTGCTCGCGCCTCTGTTGCTGCTCGCGCCTCTGTTGCTGCTCGCTCAGTTGCTCGCGCCTCTGTTGCTGCTCACGCCTCTGTTGTTGCTTGCTCAGTTGCTCGCGCCTTTGTTGCTGCTCGCTCAGTTGCTCGCGCCTCTGTTGCTGCTCGCTCAGTTGCTCGCGCCTCTGTTGCTGCTCGCTCAGTTGCTCGCGCCTCTGTTGCTGCTCGCTCAGTTGCTCGCGCCTCTGTTGTTGCTCGCTCAGTTGCTCGCGCCTCTGTTGCTGCTCGCTCAGTTGCTCACGCCTCTGTTGCTGCTCGCGCCTCTGTTGTTGCTCGCTCAGTTGCTCGCGCCTCTGTTGTTGCTCGCTCAGTTGCTCGCGCCTCTGTTGCTGCTCGCGCCTCTGTTGCTGCTCGCTCAGTTGCTTGCGCCTCTGTTGCTGCTCGCTCAGTTGCTCGCGCCTCTGTTGCCTCTCGCGCCTCTGTTGTTGCTCGCTCAGTTGCTCGCGCCTCTGTTGTTGCTCGCTCAGTTGCTCGCGCCTCTGTTGCTGCTCGCGCCTCTGTTGCTGCTCGCTCAGTTGCTTGCGCCTCTGTTGCTGCTCGCTCAGTTGCTCGCGCCTCTGTTGCCTCTCGCGCCTCTGTTGTTGCTCGCTCAGTTGCTCCCGCCTCTGTTGTTGCTTGCTCAGTTGCTCGCGCCTCTGTTGCTGATCGCTCAGTTGCTCGCGCCTCTGTTGTTGCTCGCTCAGTTGCTCGCGCCTCTGTTGCTGCTCGCCCCTCTGTTGCTGCTCGCTTAGTTTCTCGCGCCTCTGTTGCTGCTCGCTCAGTTGCTCGCGCCTCTGTTGCTGCTCGCTGCTCGCTCAGTTGCTCGCGCCTCTGTTGCTGCTCGCTCAGTTGCTCGCGCCTCTGTTGCTGCTCGCGCCTCTGTTGCTGCTCGCTCAGTTGCTCGCGCCTCTGTTGCTGCTCGCTCAGTTGCTCGCGCCTCTGTTGCTGCTCGCGCCTCTGTTGCTGCACGCTCAGTTGCTCGCGCCTCTGTTGCTGCTCGCTCAGTTGCTCGCGCCTCTGTTGTTGCTCGCTCAGTTGCTCGCGCCTCTGTTGTTGCTCGCTCAGTTGCTCGCGCCAATGTTGCTGCTCGTGCCTCTGTTGTTGCTTGCTCAGTTGCTTGCGCCTCTGTTGCTGCTCGCTCAGTTGCTCGCGCATCTGTTGTTGCTCGCTCAGTTGCTCGCGCCTCTGTTGCTGCTCGCGCCTCTGTTGTTGCTTGCTCAGTTGCTCGCGCCTCTGTTGCTGCTCGCTCAGTTGCTCGCGCCTCTGTTGCTGCTCGCTGCTCGCTCAGTTGCTCGCGCCTCTGTTGCTGCTCGCTGCTCGCTCAGTTGCTCGCGCCTCTGTTGTTGCTTGCTCAGTTGCTCGCGCCTCTGTTGCTGCTCGCTCAGTTGCTCGCGCCTCTGTTGCTGCTCGCTCAGTTGCTCGCGCCTCTGTTGCTGCTCGCTCAGTTGCTCGCGCCTCTGTTGTTGCTCGCTCAGTTGCTCGCGCCTCTGTTGCTGCTCGCTCAGTTGCTCACGCCTCTGTTGCTGCTCGCGCCTCTGTTGTTGCTCGCTCAGTTGCTCGCGCCTCTGTTGTTGCTCGCTCAGTTGCTCGCGCCTCTGTTGCTGCTCGCGCCTCTGTTGCTGCTCGCTCAGTTGCTCGCGCCTCTGTTGCTGCTCGCTCAGTTGCTCGCGCCTCTGTTGCTGCTCGCGCCTCTGTTGTTGCTCGCTCAGTTGCTCCCGCCTCTGTTGTTGCTCGCTCAGTTGCTCGCGCCTCTGTTGTTGCTCGCTCAGTTGCTCGCGCCTCTGTTGCTGCTCGCCCCTCTGTTGCTGCTCGCTTAGTTTCTCGCGCCTCTGTTGCTGCTCGCTCAGTTGCTCGCGCCTCTGTTGCTGCTCGCTGCTCGCTCAGTTGCTCGCGCCTCTGTTGCTGCTCGCTCAGTTGCTCGCGCCTCTGTTGCTGCTCGCGCCTCTGTTGCTGCTCGCTCAGTTGCTCGCGCCTCTGTTGCTGCTCGCTCAGTTGCTCGCGCCTCTGTTGCTGCTCGCGCCTCTGTTGCTGCACGCTCAGTTGCTCGCGCCTCTGTTGCTGCTCGCTCAGTTGCTCGCGCCTCTGTTGTTGCTCGCTCAGTTGCTCGCGCCTCTGTTGTTGCTCGCTCAGTTGCTCGCGCCAATGTTGCTGCTCGTGCCTCTGTTGTTGCTTGCTCAGTTGCTTGCGCCTCTGTTGCTGCTCGCTCAGTTGCTCGCGCATCTGTTGTTGCTCGCTCAGTTGCTCGCGCCTCTGTTGCTGCTCGCGCCTCTGTTGTTGCTTGCTCAGTTGCTCGCGCCTCTGTTGCTGCTCGCTCAGTTGCTCGCGCCTCTGTTGCTGCTCGCTGCTCGCTCAGTTGCTCGCGCCTCTGTTGCTGCTCGCTGCTCGCTCAGTTGCTCGCGCCTCTGTTGTTGCTTGCTCAGTTGCTCGCGCCTCTGTTGCTGCTCGCTCAGTTGCTCGCGCCTCTGTTGCTGCTCGCTCAGTTGCTCGCGCCTCTGTTGCTGCTCGCTCAGTTGCTCGCGCCTCTGTTGTTGCTCGCTCAGTTGCTCGCGCCTCTGTTGCTGCTCGCTCAGTTGCTCACGCCTCTGTTGCTGCTCGCGCCTCTGTTGTTGCTCGCTCAGTTGCTCGCGCCTCTGTTGTTGCTCGCTCAGTTGCTCGCGCCTCTGTTGCTGCTCGCGCCTCTGTTGCTGCTCGCTCAGTTGCTCGCGCCTCTGTTGCTGCTCGCTCAGTTGCTCGCGCCTCTGTTGCTGCTCGCGCCTCTGTTGTTGCTCGCTCAGTTGCTCCCGCCTCTGTTGTTGCTCGCTCAGTTGCTCGCGCCTCTGTTGCTGTTCGCGCCTCTGTTGTTGCTTGCTCAGTTGCTCGCGCCTCTGTTGCTGATCGCTCAGTTGCTCGCGCCTCTGTTGTTGCTCGCTCAGTTGCTCGCGCCTCTGTTGCTGCTCGCGCCTCTGTTGCTGCTCGCTCAGTTGCTCGCGCCTCTGTTGCTGCTCGCTCAGTTGCTCGCGCCTCTGTTGCTGCTCGCTCAGTTGCTCGCGCCTCTGTTGTTGCTCGTTCAGTTGCTCGCGCCTCTGTTGCTGCTCGCTCAGTTGCTCACGCCTCTGTTGCTGCTCGCGCCTCTGTTGTTGCTCGCTCAATTGCTCGCGCCTCTGTTGTTGCTCGCTCAGTTGCTCGCGCCTCTGTTGCTGCTCGCGCCTCTGTTGTTGCTTGCTCAGTTGCTCACGCCTCTGTTGATGCTCGCTCAGTTGCTCGCGCCTCTGTTGCTGCTCGCTCAGTTGCTCGCGCCTCTGTTGCTGCTCGCTGCTCGCTCAGTTGCTCGCGCCTCTGTTGCTGCTCGCTGCTCGCTCAGTTGCTCGCGCCTCTGTTGTTGCTCGCTCAGTTGCTCGCGCCTCTGTTGCTGCTCGCGCCTCTGTTGCTGCTCGCTCAGTTGCTCGCGCCTCTGTTGCTGCTCACGCCTCTGTTGTTGCTTGCTCAGTTGCTCGCGCCTTTGTTGCTGCTCGCTCAGTTGCTCGCGCCTCTGTTGCTGCTCGCTCAGTTGCTCGCGCCTCTGTTGCTGCTCGCTCAGTTGCTCGCGCCTCTGTTGCTGCTCGCTCAGTTGCTCGCGCCTCTGTTGTTGCTCGCTCAGTTGCTCGCGCCTCTGTTGCTGCTCGCTCAGTTGCTCACGCCTCTGTTGCTGCTCGCGCCTCTGTTGTTGCTCGCTCAGTTGCTCGCGCCTCTGTTGTTGCTCGCTCAGTTGCTCGCGCCTCTGTTGCTGCTCGCGCCTCTGTTGCTGCTCGCTCAGTTGCTTGCGCCTCTGTTGCTGCTCGCTCAGTTGCTCGCGCCTCTGTTGCCTCTCGCGCCTCTGTTGTTGCTCGCTCAGTTGCTCCCGCCTCTGTTGTTGCTTGCTCAGTTGCTCGCGCCTCTGTTGCTGATCGCTCAGTTGCTCGCGCCTCTGTTGTTGCTCGCTCAGTTGCTCGCGCCTCTGTTGCTGCTCGCCCCTCTGTTGCTGCTCGCTTAGTTTCTCGCGCCTCTGTTGCTGCTCGCTCAGTTGCTCGCGCCTCTGTTGCTGCTCGCTGCTCGCTCAGTTGCTCGCGCCTCTGTTGCTGCTCGCTCAGTTGCTCGCGCCTCTGTTGCTGCTCGCGCCTCTGTTGCTGCTCGCTCAGTTGCTCGCGCCTCTGTTGCTGCTCGCTCAGTTGCTCGCGCCTCTGTTGCTGCTCGCGCCTCTGTTGCTGCACGCTCAGTTGCTCACGCCTCTGTTGCTGCTCGCTCAGTTGCTCGCGCCTCTGTTGTTGCTCGCTCAGTTGCTCGCGCCTCTGTTGTTGCTCGCTCAGTTGCTCGCGCCTCTGTTGCTGCTCGCTCAGTTGCTCACGCCTCTGTTGCTGCTCGCGCCTCTGTTGTTGCTCGCTCAGTTGCTCGCGCCTCTGTTGTTGCTCGCTCAGTTGCTCGCGCCTCTGTTGCTGCTCGCGCCTCTGTTGCTGCTCGCTCAGTTGCTTGCGCCTCTGTTGCTGCTCGCTCAGTTGCTCGCGCCTCTGTTGCCTCTCGCGCCTCTGTTGTTGCTCGCTCAGTTGCTCCCGCCTCTGTTGTTGCTTGCTCAGTTGCTCGCGCCTCTGTTGCTGATCGCTCAGTTGCTCGCGCCTCTGTTGTTGCTCGCTCAGTTGCTCGCGCCTCTGTTGCTGCTCGCCCCTCTGTTGCTGCTCGCTTAGTTTCTCGCGCCTCTGTTGCTGCTCGCTCAGTTGCTCGCGCCTCTGTTGCTGCTCGCTGCTCGCTCAGTTGCTCGCGCCTCTGTTGCTGCTCGCTCAGTTGCTCGCGCCTCTGTTGCTGCTCGCGCCTCTGTTGCTGCTCGCTCAGTTGCTCGCGCCTCTGTTGCTGCTCGCTCAGTTGCTCGCGCCTCTGTTGCTGCTCGCGCCTCTGTTGCTGCACGCTCAGTTGCTCACGCCTCTGTTGCTGCTCGCTCAGTTGCTCGCGCCTCTGTTGTTGCTCGCTCAGTTGCTCGCGCCTCTTTTGTTGCTCGCTCAGTTGCTCGCGCCAATGTTGCTGCTCGTGCCTCTGTTGTTGCTTGCTCAGTTGCTTGCGCCTCTGTTGCTGCTCGCTCAGTTGCTCGCGCATCTGTTGTTGCTCGCTCAGTTGCTCGCGCCTCTGTTGCTGCTCGCGCCTCTGTTGTTGCTTGCTCAGTTGCTCGCGCCTCTGTTGCTGCTCGCTCAGTTGCTCGCGCCTCTGTTGCTGCTCGCTCAGTTGCTCGCGCCTCTGTTGTTGCTCGCTCAGTTGCTCGCGCCTCTGTTGCTGCTCGCGCCTCTGTTGTTGCTTGCTCAGTTGCTCTCGCCTCTGTTGCTGCTCGCTCAGTTGCTCGCGCCTCTGTTGCTGCTCGCGCCTCTGTTGTTTCTCGCTCAGTTGCTCGCGCCTTTGTTGCTGCTCGCTCAGTTGCTCGCGCCTCTGTTGCTGCTCGCTCAGTTGCTCGCGCCTCTGTTACTGCTCGCTGCTCGCTCAGTTGCTCGCGCCTCTGTTGCTGCTCGCTCAGTTGCTCGCGCCTCTGTTGCTGCTCGCGCCTCTGTTGCTGCTCGCTTAGTTGCTCGCGCCTCTGTTGCTGCTCGCTCAGTTGCTCGCGCCTCTGTTGCTGCTCGCGCCTCTGTTGCTGCTTGCTCAGCTGCTCGCGCCTCTGTTGCTGCTCGCGCCTCTGTTGCTGCTCGCGCCTCTGTTGCTGCTCGCTCAGTTGCTCGCGCCTCTGTTGCTGCTCGCTCAGTTGCTCGCGCCTCTGTTGTTGCTCGCTCAGTTTCTCGCGCCTCTGTTGCTGCTCGCGCCTCTGTTGTTGCTTGCTCAGTTGCTCGCGCCTCTGTTGCTGCTCGCGCCTCTGTTGCTGCTCGCTCAGTTGCTCGCGCCTCTGTTGCTGCTCGCTCAGTTGCTCGCGCCTCTGTTGCTGCTCGCGCCTCTGTTGCTGCTCGCTCAGTTGCTCGCGCTTCTGTTGCTGCTCGCTGCTCGCTCAGTTGCTCGCGCCTCTGTTGCTGCTCGCTCAGTTGCTCGCGCCTCTGTTGCTGCCCGCTCAGTTGCTCGCGCCTCTGTTGCTGCTCGCGCCTCTGTTGCTGCTCGCTCAGTTGCTCGCGCCTCTGTTGCTGCTCGCTCAGTTGCTCGCGCCTCTGTTGTTGCTCGCTCAGTTGCTCGCGCCTCTGTTGTTGCTCGCTCAGTTGCTCGCGCCTCTGTTGCTGCTCGCGCCTCTGTTGCTGCTCGCTCAGTTGCTCGCGCCTCTGTTGCTGCTCGCGCCTCTGTTGTTTCTCGCTCAGTTGCTCGCGCCTTTGTTGCTGCTCGCTCAGTTGCTCGCGCCTCTGTTGCTGCTCGCTCAGTTGCTCGCGCCTCTGTTGCTGCTCGCTGCTCGCTCAGTTGCTCGCGCCTCTGTTGCTGCTCGCTCAGTTGCTCGTGCCTCTGTTGCTGCTCGCTCAGTTGCTCGCGCCTCTGTTGCTGCTCGCTCAGTTGCTCGCGCCTCTGTTGCTGCTCGCTCAGTTGCTCGCGCCTCTGTTGCTGCTCGCGCCTCTGTTGCTGCTCGCGCCTCTGTTGCTGCTCGCTCAGTTGCTCGCGCCTCTGTTGCTGCACGTGCCTCTGTTGCTGCTCGCTCAGTTGCTCGCGCCTCTGTTGCTGCTCGCTCAGTTGCTCGCGCCTCTGTTGCTGCTCGCTGCTCGCTCAGTTGCTCGCGCCTCTGTTGCTGCTCGCTGCTCGCTCAGTTGCTCGCGCCTCTGTTGCTGCTTGCTCAGTTGCTCGCGCCTCTGTTGCTGCTCGCGCCTCTGTTGCTGCTCGCTCAGTTGCTCGCGCCTCTGTTGCGCCCGCTCAGTTGCTCGCGCCTCTGTTGCTGCTCGTGCCTCTGTTGCTGCTCGCTCAGTTGCTCGCGCCTCTGTTGCTGCTCGCTCAGTTGCTCGCGCCTCTGTTGCTGCTCGCGCCTCTGTTGCTGCTTGCTCAGCTGCTCGCGCCTCTGTTGCTGCTCGCGCCTCTGTTGCTGCTCGCGCCTCTGTTGCTGCTCGCTCAGTTGCTCGCGCCTCTGTTGCTGCTCGCTCAGTTGCTCGCGCCTCTGTTGTTGCTCGCTCAGTTTCTCGCGCCTCTGTTGCTGCTCGCGCCTCTGTTGTTGCTTGCTCAGTTGCTCGCGCCTCTGTTGCTGCTCGCGCCTCTGTTGCTGCTCGCTCAGTTGCTCGCGCCTCTGTTGCTGCTCGCTCAGTTGCTCGCGCCTCTGTTGCTGCTCGCGCCTCTGTTGCTGCTCGCTCAGTTGCTCGCGCTTCTGTTGCTGCTCGCTGCTCGCTCAGTTGCTCGCGCCTCTGTTGCTGCTCGCTCAGTTGCTCGCGCCTCTGTTGCTGCCCGCTCAGTTGCTCGCGCCTCTGTTGCTGCTCGCGCCTCTGTTGCTGCTCGCTCAGTTGCTCGCGCCTCTGTTGCTGCTCGCTCAGTTGCTCGCGCCTCTGTTGTTGCTCGCTCAGTTGCTCGCGCCTCTGTTGTTGCTCGCTCAGTTGCTCGCGCCTCTGTTGCTGCTCGCGCCTCTGTTGCTGCTCGCTCAGTTGCTCGCGCCTCTGTTGCTGCTCGCGCCTCTGTTGTTTCTCGCTCAGTTGCTCGCGCCTTTGTTGCTGCTCGCTCAGTTGCTCGCGCCTCTGTTGCTGCTCGCTCAGTTGCTCGCGCCTCTGTTGCTGCTCGCTGCTCGCTCAGTTGCTCGCGCCTCTGTTGCTGCTCGCTCAGTTGCTCGTGCCTCTGTTGCTGCTCGCTCAGTTGCTCGCGCCTCTGTTGCTGCTCGCTCAGTTGCTCGCGCCTCTGTTGCTGCTCGCTCAGTTGCTCGCGCCTCTGTTGCTGCTCGCGCCTCTGTTGCTGCTCGCGCCTCTGTTGCTGCTCGCTCAGTTGCTCGCGCCTCTGTTGCTGCACGTGCCTCTGTTGCTGCTCGCTCAGTTGCTCGCGCCTCTGTTGCTGCTCGCTCAGTTGCTCGCGCCTCTGTTGCTGCTCGCTGCTCGCTCAGTTGCTCGCGCCTCTGTTGCTGCTCGCTGCTCGCTCAGTTGCTCGCGCCTCTGTTGCTGCTTGCTCAGTTGCTCGCGCCTCTGTTGCTGCTCGCGCCTCTGTTGCTGCTCGCTCAGTTGCTCGCGCCTCTGTTGCGCCCGCTCAGTTGCTCGCGCCTCTGTTGCTGCTCGTGCCTCTGTTGCTGCTCGCTCAGTTGCTCGCGCCTCTGTTGCTGCTCGCTCAGTTGCTCGCGCCTCTGTTGCTGCTCGCTCAGTTGCTCGCGCCTCTGTTGCTGCTCGCGCCTCTGTTGCTGCTCGCTCAGTTGCTCGCGCCTCTGTTGCTGCTCGCTCAGCTGCTCGCGCCTCTGTTGCTGCTCGCTCAGTTGCTCGCGCCTCTGTTGCTGCTCGCGCCTCTGTTGCTGCTCGCTCAGTTGCTCGCGCCTCTGTTGCTGCTCGCTCAGCTGCTCGCGCCTCTGTTGCTGCTCACTCAGTCGCCCGCGCCTCTGTTGCTGCTCGCTCAGTTGCTGCTCGCTCAGTTGCTCGCGTCTCTGTTGCTGCTCGCTCAGTTGCTCGCGCCTCTGTTTCTGCTCGCGCCTCTGTTGCTGCTCGCTCAGTTGCTCGCGCCTCTGTTGTTGCTCGCTCAGTTGCTCGCGCCTCTGTTGCTGCTCGCGCCTCTGTTGTTGCTTGCTCAGTTGCTCGCGCCTCTGTTGTTGCTCGCTCAGTTGCTCGCGCCTCTGTTGTTGCTCGCTCAGTTGCTCGCGCCTCTGTTGCTGCTCGCGCCTCTGTTGTTGCTTGCTCAGTTGCTCGCGCCTCTGTTGCTGCTCGCTCAGTTGCTCGTGCCTCTGTTGCTGCTCGCTGCTCGCTCAGTTGCTCGCGCCTCTGTTGCTGATCGCTCAGTTGCTCGCGCCTCTGTTGCTGCTCGCGCCTCTGTTGCTGCTCGCTTAGTTGCTCGCGCCTCTGTTGCTGCTCGCTCAGTTGCTCGCGCCTCTGTTGCTGCTCGCGCCTCTGTTGCTGCTCGCTCAGCTGCTCGTGCCTCTGTTGCTGCTCGCGCCTCTGTTGCTGCTCGCTCAGTTGATCGCGCCTCTGTTGCTGCTCGCGCCTCTGTTGCTGCTCGCTCAGTTGCTCGCGCCTCTGTTGCTGCTCGCTCAGTTGCTCGCGCCTCTGTTGCTGCTCGCTCAGTTGCTCGCGCCTCTGTTGCTGCTCGTGCCTCTGTTGCTGCTCGCTCAGTTGCTCGCGCCTCTGTTGCTGCTCGCTGCTCGCTCAGTTGCTCGCGCCTCTGTTGCTGCTCGCTGCTCGCTCAGTTGCTCGCGCCTCTGTTGCTGCTCGCGCCTCTGTTGCTGCTCGCTCAGTTGCTCGCGCCTCTGTTGCTGCTCGCTCAGTTGCTCGCGCCTCTGTTGTTGCTCGCTCAGTTGCTCGCGCCTCTGTTGTTGCTCGCTCAGTTGCTTGCGCCTCTGTAGCTGCTCGCGCCTCTGTTGTTGCTTGCTCAGTTGCTCGCGCCTCTGTTGCTGCTCGCTCAGTTGCTCGCGCCTCTGTTGCTGCTCGCTCAGTTGCTCGCGCCTCTGTTGTTGCTCGCTCAGTTGCTCGCGCCTCTGTTGTTGCTCGCTCAGTTGCTCGCGCCTCTGTTGCTGCTCGCGCCTCTGTTGCTGCTCGCTCAGTTGCTCGCGCCTCTGTTGCTGCTCGCGCCTCTGTTGTTTCTCGCTCAGTTGCTCGCGCCTTTGTTGCTGCTCGCTCAGTTGCTCGCGCCTCTGTTGCTGCTCGCTCAGTTGCTCGCGCCTCTGTTGCTGCTCGCTGCTCGCTCAGTTGCTCGCGCCTCTGTTGCTGCTCGCTCAGTTGCTCGTGCCTCTGTTGCTGCTCGCTCAGTTGCTCGCGCCTCTGTTGCTGCTCGCTCAGTTGCTCGCGCCTCTGTTGCTGCTCGCTCAGTTGCTCGCGCCTCTGTTGCTGCTCGCGCCTCTGTTGCTGCTCGCGCCTCTGTTGCTGCTCGCTCAGTTGCTCGCGCCTCTGTTGCTGCACGTGCCTCTGTTGCTGCTCGCTCAGTTGCTCGTGCCTCTGTTGCTGCTCGCTCAGTTGCTCGCGCCTCTGTTGCTGCTCGCTCAGTTGCTCGCGCCTCTGTTGCTGCTCGCTCAGTTGCTCGCGCCTCTGTTGCTGCTCGCGCCTCTGTTGCTGCTCGCGCCTCTGTTGCTGCTCGCTCAGTTGCTCGCGCCTCTGTTGCTGCACGTGCCTCTGTTGCTGCTCGCTCAGTTGCTCGCGCCTCTGTTGCTGCTCGCTCAGTTGCTCGCGCCTCTGTTGCTGCTCGCTCAGTTGCTCGCGCCTCTGTTGTTGCTCGCTCAGTTTCTCGCGCCTCTGTTGCTGCTCGCGCCTCTGTTGTTGCTTGCTCAGTTGCTCGCGCCTCTGTTGCTGCTCGCGCCTCTGTTGCTGCTCGCTCAGTTGCTCGCGCCTCTGTTGCTGCTCGCTCAGTTGCTCGCGCCTCTGTTGCTGCTCGCGCCTCTGTTGCTGCTCGCTCAGTTGCTCGCGCTTCTGTTGCTGCTCGCTGCTCGCTCAGTTGCTCGCGCCTCTGTTGCTGCTCGCTCAGTTGCTCGCGCCTCTGTTGCTGCCCGCTCAGTTGCTCGCGCCTCTGTTGCTGCTCGCGCCTCTGTTGCTGCTCGCTCAGTTGCTCGCGCCTCTGTTGCTGCTCGCTCAGTTGCTCGCGCCTCTGTTGTTGCTCGCTCAGTTGCTCGCGCCTCTGTTGTTGCTCGCTCAGTTGCTCGCGCCTCTGTTGCTGCTCGCGCCTCTGTTGCTGCTCGCTCAGTTGCTCGCGCCTCTGTTGCTGCTCGCGCCTCTGTTGTTTCTCGCTCAGTTGCTCGCGCCTTTGTTGCTGCTCGCTCAGTTGCTCGCGCCTCTGTTGCTGCTCGCTCAGTTGCTCGCGCCTCTGTTGCTGCTCGCTGCTCGCTCAGTTGCTCGCGCCTCTGTTGCTGCTCGCTCAGTTGCTTGTGCCTCTGTTGCTGCTCGCTCAGTTGCTCGCGCCTCTGTTGCTGCTCGCTCAGTTGCTCGCGCCTCTGTTGCTGCTCGCTCAGTTGCTCGCGCCTCTGTTGCTGCTCGCGCCTCTGTTGCTGCTCGCGCCTCTGTTGCTGCTCGCTCAGTTGCTCGCGCCTCTGTTGCTGCACGTGCCTCTGTTGCTGCTCGCTCAGTTGCTCGCGCCTCTGTTGCTGCTCGCTCAGTTGCTCGCGCCTCTGTTGCTGCTCGCTGCTCGCTCAGTTGCTCGCGCCTCTGTTGCTGCTCGCTGCTCGCTCAGTTGCTCGCGCCTCTGTTGCTGCTTGCTCAGTTGCTCGCGCCTCTGTTGCTGCTCGCTCAGTTGCTCGCGCCTCTGTTGTTGCTCGCTCAGTTTCTCGCGCCTCTGTTGCTGCTCGCGCCTCTGTTGTTGCTTGCTCAGTTGCTCGCGCCTCTGTTGCTGCTCGCGCCTCTGTTGCTGCTCGCTCAGTTGCTCGCGCCTCTGTTGCTGCTCGCGCCTCTGTTGCTGCTCGCTCAGTTGCTCGCGCTTCTGTTGCTGCTCGCTGCTCGCTCAGTTGCTCGCGCCTCTGTTGCTGCTCGCTCAGTTGCTCGCGCCTCTGTTGCTGCCCGCTCAGTTGCTCGCGCCTCTGTTGCTGCTCGCGCCTCTGTTGCTGCTCGCTCAGTTGCTCGCGCCTCTGTTGCTGCTCGCTCAGTTGCTCGCGCCTCTGTTGTTGCTCGCTCAGTTGCTCGCGCCTCTGTTGTTGCTCGCTCAGTTGCTCGCGCCTCTGTTGCTGCTCGCGCCTCTGTTGCTGCTCGCTCAGTTGCTCGCGCCTCTGTTGCTGCTCGCGCCTCTGTTGTTTCTCGCTCAGTTGCTCGCGCCTTTGTTGCTGCTCGCTCAGTTGCTCGCGCCTCTGTTGCTGCTCGCTCAGTTGCTCGCGCCTCTGTTGCTGCTCGCTGCTCGCTCAGTTGCTCGCGCCTCTGTTGCTGCTCGCTCAGTTGCTCGTGCCTCTGTTGCTGCTCGCTCAGTTGCTCGCGCCTCTGTTGCTGCTCGCTCAGTTGCTCGCGCCTCTGTTGCTGCTCGCTCAGTTGCTCGCGCCTCTGTTGCTGCTCGCGCCTCTGTTGCTGCTCGCGCCTCTGTTGCTGCTCGCTCAGTTGCTCGCGCCTCTGTTGCTGCACGTGCCTCTGTTGCTGCTCGCTCAGTTGCTCGCGCCTCTGTTGCTGCTCGCTCAGTTGCTCGCGCCTCTGTTGCTGCTCGCTGCTCGCTCAGTTGCTCGCGCCTCTGTTGCTGCTCGCTGCTCGCTCAGTTGCTCGCGCCTCTGTTGCTGCTTGCTCAGTTGCTCGCGCCTCTGTTGCTGCTCGCGCCTCTGTTGCTGCTCGCTCAGTTGCTCGCGCCTCTGTTGCGCCCGCTCAGTTGCTCGCGCCTCTGTTGCTGCTCGTGCCTCTGTTGCTGCTCGCTCAGTTGCTCGCGCCTCTGTTGCTGCTCGCTCAGTTGCTCGCGCCTCTGTTGCTGCTCGCGCCTCTGTTGCTGCTTGCTCAGCTGCTCGCGCCTCTGTTGCTGCTCGCGCCTCTGTTGCTGCTCGCGCCTCTGTTGCTGCTCGCTCAGTTGCTCGCGCCTCTGTTGCTGCTCGCTCAGTTGCTCGCGCCTCTGTTGTTGCTCGCTCAGTTTCTCGCGCCTCTGTTGCTGCTCGCGCCTCTGTTGTTGCTTGCTCAGTTGCTCGCGCCTCTGTTGCTGCTCGCGCCTCTGTTGCTGCTCGCTCAGTTGCTCGCGCCTCTGTTGCTGCTCGCTCAGTTGCTCGCGCCTCTGTTGCTGCTCGCGCCTCTGTTGCTGCTCGCTCAGTTGCTCGCGCTTCTGTTGCTGCTCGCTGCTCGCTCAGTTGCTCGCGCCTCTGTTGCTGCTCGCTCAGTTGCTCGCGCCTCTGTTGCTGCCCGCTCAGTTGCTCGCGCCTCTGTTGCTGCTCGCGCCTCTGTTGCTGCTCGCTCAGTTGCTCGCGCCTCTGTTGCTGCTCGCTCAGTTGCTCGCGCCTCTGTTGTTGCTCGCTCAGTTGCTCGCGCCTCTGTTGTTGCTCGCTCAGTTGCTCGCGCCTCTGTTGCTGCTCGCGCCTCTGTTGCTGCTTGCTCAGCTGCTCGCGCCTCTGTTGCTGCTCGCGCCTCTGTTGCTGCTCGCGCCTCTGTTGCTGCTCGCTCAGTTGCTCGCGCCTCTGTTGCTGCTCGCTCAGTTGCTCGCGCCTCTGTTGTTGCTCGCTCAGTTTCTCGCGCCTCTGTTGCTGCTCGCGCCTCTGTTGTTGCTTGCTCAGTTGCTCGCGCCTCTGTTGCTGCTCGCGCCTCTGTTGCTGCTCGCTCAGTTGCTCGCGCCTCTGTTGCTGCTCGCTCAGTTGCTCGCGCCTCTGTTGCTGCTCGCGCCTCTGTTGCTGCTCGCTCAGTTGCTCGCGCTTCTGTTGCTGCTCGCTGCTCGCTCAGTTGCTCGCGCCTCTGTTGCTGCTCGCTCAGTTGCTCGCGCCTCTGTTGCTGCCCGCTCAGTTGCTCGCGCCTCTGTTGCTGCTCGCGCCTCTGTTGCTGCTCGCTCAGTTGCTCGCGCCTCTGTTGCTGCTCGCTCAGTTGCTCGCGCCTCTGTTGTTGCTCGCTCAGTTGCTCGCGCCTCTGTTGTTGCTCGCTCAGTTGCTCGCGCCTCTGTTGCTGCTCGCGCCTCTGTTGCTGCTCGCTCAGTTGCTCGCGCCTCTGTTGCTGCTCGCGCCTCTGTTGTTTCTCGCTCAGTTGCTCGCGCCTTTGTTGCTGCTCGCTCAGTTGCTCGCGCCTCTGTTGCTGCTCGCTCAGTTGCTCGCGCCTCTGTTGCTGCTCGCTGCTCGCTCAGTTGCTCGCGCCTCTGTTGCTGCTCGCTCAGTTGCTCGTGCCTCTGTTGCTGCTCGCTCAGTTGCTCGCGCCTCTGTTGCTGCTCGCTCAGTTGCTCGCGCCTCTGTTGCTGCTCGCTCAGTTGCTCGCGCCTCTGTTGCTGCTCGCGCCTCTGTTGCTGCTCGCGCCTCTGTTGCTGCTCGCTCAGTTGCTCGCGCCTCTGTTGCTGCACGTGCCTCTGTTGCTGCTCGCTCAGTTGCTCGCGCCTCTGTTGCTGCTCGCTCAGTTGCTCGCGCCTCTGTTGCTGCTCGCTGCTCGCTCAGTTGCTCGCGCCTCTGTTGCTGCTCGCTGCTCGCTCAGTTGCTCG
Source organism: Eucyclogobius newberryi (assembly GCF_026437365.1). Taxonomy (NCBI): domain Eukaryota; kingdom Metazoa; phylum Chordata; class Actinopteri; order Gobiiformes; family Gobiidae; genus Eucyclogobius; species Eucyclogobius newberryi. Next base: position 35,322,688 of record NW_027315779.1, read on the forward strand.
CGCCTCTGTTGCTGCTTGCTCAGTTGCTCGCGCCTCTGTTGCTGCTCGCGCCTCTGTTGCTGCTCGCTCAGTTGCTCGCGCCTCTGTTGCGCCCGCTCAGTTGCTCGCGCCTCTGTTGCTGCTCGTGCCTCTGTTGCTGCTCGCTCAGTTGCTCGCGCCTCTGTTGCTGCTCGCTCAGTTGCTCGCGCCTCTGTTGCTGCTCGCGCCTCTGTTGCTGCTTGCTCAGCTGCTCGCGCCTCTGTTGCTGCTCGCGCCTCTGTTGCTGCTCGCGCCTCTGTTGCTGCTCGCTCAGTTGCTCGCGCCTCTGTTGCTGCTCGCTCAGTTGCTCGCGCCTCTGTTGTTGCTCGCTCAGTTTCTCGCGCCTCTGTTGCTGCTCGCGCCTCTGTTGTTGCTTGCTCAGTTGCTCGCGCCTCTGTTGCTGCTCGCGCCTCTGTTGCTGCTCGCTCAGTTGCTCGCGCCTCTGTTGCTGCTCGCTCAGTTGCTCGCGCCTCTGTTGCTGCTCGCGCCTCTGTTGCTGCTCGCTCAGTTGCTCGCGCTTCTGTTGCTGCTCGCTGCTCGCTCAGTTGCTCGCGCCTCTGTTGCTGCTCGCTCAGTTGCTCGCGCCTCTGTTGCTGCCCGCTCAGTTGCTCGCGCCTCTGTTGCTGCTCGCGCCTCTGTTGCTGCTCGCTCAGTTGCTCGCGCCTCTGTTGCTGCTCGCTCAGTTGCTCGCGCCTCTGTTGTTGCTCGCTCAGTTGCTCGCGCCTCTGTTGTTGCTCGCTCAGTTGCTCGCGCCTCTGTTGCTGCTCGCGCCTCTGTTGCTGCTCGCTCAGTTGCTCGCGCCTCTGTTGCTGCTCGCGCCTCTGTTGTTTCTCGCTCAGTTGCTCGCGCCTTTGTTGCTGCTCGCTCAGTTGCTCGCGCCTCTGTTGCTGCTCGCTCAGTTGCTCGCGCCTCTGTTGCTGCTCGCTGCTCGCTCAGTTGCTCGCGCCTCTGTTGCTGCTCGCTCAGTTGCTCGTGCCTCTGTTGCTGCTCGCTCAGTTGCTCGCGCCTCTGTTGCTGCTCGCTCAGTTGCTCGCGCCTCTGTTGCTGCTCGCTCAGTTGCTCGCGCCTCTGTTGCTGCTCGCGCCTCTGTTGCTGCTCGCGCCTCTGTTGCTGCTCGCTCAGTTGCTCGCGCCTCTGTTGCTGCACGTGCCTCTGTTGCTGCTCGCTCAGTTGCTCGCGCCTCTGTTGCTGCTCGCTCAGTTGCTCGCGCCTCTGTTGCTGCTCGCTGCTCGCTCAGTTGCTCGCGCCTCTGTTGCTGCTCGCTGCTCGCTCAGTTGCTCGCGCCTCTGTTGCTGCTTGCTCAGTTGCTCGCGCCTCTGTTGCTGCTCGCGCCTCTGTTGCTGCTCGCTCAGTTGCTCGCGCCTCTGTTGCGCCCGCTCAGTTGCTCGCGCCTCTGTTGCTGCTCGTGCCTCTGTTGCTGCTCGCTCAGTTGCTCGCGCCTCTGTTGCTGCTCGCTCAGTTGCTCGCGCCTCTGTTGCTGCTCGCTCAGTTGCTCGCGCCTCTGTTGCTGCTCGCGCCTCTGTTGCTGCTCGCTCAGTTGCTCGCGCCTCTGTTGCTGCTCGCTCAGCTGCTCGCGCCTCTGTTGCTGCTCGCTCAGTTGCTCGCGCCTCTGTTGCTGCTCGCGCCTCTGTTGCTGCTCGCTCAGTTGCTCGCGCCTCTGTTGCTGCTCGCTCAGCTGCTCGCGCCTCTGTTGCTGCTCACTCAGTCGCCCGCGCCTCTGTTGCTGCTCGCTCAGTTGCTGCTCGCTCAGTTGCTCGCGTCTCTGTTGCTGCTCGCTCAGTTGCTCGCGCCTCTGTTTCTGCTCGCGCCTCTGTTGCTGCTCGCTCAGTTGCTCGCGCCTCTGTTGTTGCTCGCTCAGTTGCTCGCGCCTCTGTTGCTGCTCGCGCCTCTGTTGTTGCTTGCTCAGTTGCTCGCGCCTCTGTTGTTGCTCGCTCAGTTGCTCGCGCCTCTGTTGTTGCTCGCTCAGTTGCTCGCGCCTCTGTTGCTGCTCGCGCCTCTGTTGTTGCTTGCTCAGTTGCTCGCGCCTCTGTTGCTGCTCGCTCAGTTGCTCGTGCCTCTGTTGCTGCTCGCTGCTCGCTCAGTTGCTCGCGCCTCTGTTGCTGATCGCTCAGTTGCTCGCGCCTCTGTTGCTGCTCGCGCCTCTGTTGCTGCTCGCTTAGTTGCTCGCGCCTCTGTTGCTGCTCGCTCAGTTGCTCGCGCCTCTGTTGCTGCTCGCGCCTCTGTTGCTGCTCGCTCAGCTGCTCGTGCCTCTGTTGCTGCTCGCGCCTCTGTTGCTGCTCGCTCAGTTGATCGCGCCTCTGTTGCTGCTCGCGCCTCTGTTGCTGCTCGCTCAGTTGCTCGCGCCTCTGTTGCTGCTCGCTCAGTTGCTCGCGCCTCTGTTGCTGCTCGCTCAGTTGCTCGCGCCTCTGTTGCTGCTCGTGCCTCTGTTGCTGCTCGCTCAGTTGCTCGCGCCTCTGTTGCTGCTCGCTGCTCGCTCAGTTGCTCGCGCCTCTGTTGCTGCTCGCTGCTCGCTCAGTTGCTCGCGCCTCTGTTGCTGCTCGCGCCTCTGTTGCTGCTCGCTCAGTTGCTCGCGCCTCTGTTGCTGCTCGCTCAGTTGCTCGCGCCTCTGTTGTTGCTCGCTCAGTTGCTCGCGCCTCTGTTGTTGCTCGCTCAGTTGCTTGCGCCTCTGTAGCTGCTCGCGCCTCTGTTGTTGCTTGCTCAGTTGCTCGCGCCTCTGTTGCTGCTCGCTCAGTTGCTCGCGCCTCTTGCTGCTCGCTCAGTTGCTCGCGCCTCTGTTGCTGCTCGCTGCTCGCTCAGTTGCTCGCGCCTCTGTTGCTGCTCGCTCAGTTGCTCGCGCCTCTGTTGCTGCTCGCGCCTCTGTTGCTGCTCGCTTAGTTGCTCGCGCCTCTGTTGCTGCTCACTCAGTTGCTCGCGCCTCTGTTGCTGCTTGCGCCTCTGTTGCTGCTCGCTCAGCTGCTCGTGCCTCTGTTGCTGCTCGCGCCTCTGTTGCTGCTCGCTCAGTTGCTCGCGCCTCTGTTGCTGCTCGCTCAGTTGCTCGCGCCTCTGTTGTTGCTCGCTCAGTTGCTCGCGCCTCTGTTGTTGCTCGCTCAGTTGCTCGCGCCTCTGTTGCTGCTCGCGCCTCTGTTGCTGCTCGCTCAGTTGCTCGCGCCTCTGTTGCTGCTCGCGCCTCTGTTGTTTCTCGCTCAGTTGCTCGCGCCTTTGTTGCTGCTCGCTCAGTTGCTCGCGCCTCTGTTGCTGCTCGCTCAGTTGCTCGCGCCTCTGTTGCTGCTCGCTGCTCGCTCAGTTGCTCGCGCCTCTGTTGCTGCTCGCTCAGTTGCTCGTGCCTCTGTTGCTGCTCGCTCAGTTGCTCGCGCCTCTGTTGCTGCTCGCTCAGTTGCTCGCGCCTCTGTTGCTGCTCGCTCAGTTGCTCGCGCCTCTGTTGCTGCTCGCGCCTCTGTTGCTGCTCGCGCCTCTGTTGCTGCTCGCTCAGTTGCTCGCGCCTCTGTTGCTGCACGTGCCTCTGTTGCTGCTCGCTCAGTTGCTCGTGCCTCTGTTGCTGCTCGCTCAGTTGCTCGCGCCTCTGTTGCTGCTCGCTCAGTTGCTCGCGCCTCTGTTGCTGCTCGCTCAGTTGCTCGCGCCTCTGTTGCTGCTCGCGCCTCTGTTGCTGCTCGCGCCTCTGTTGCTGCTCGCTCAGTTGCTCGCGCCTCTGTTGCTGCACGTGCCTCTGTTGCTGCTCGCTCAGTTGCTCGCGCCTCTGTTGCTGCTCGCTCAGTTGCTCGCGCCTCTGTTGCTGCTCGCTGCTCGCTCAGTTGCTCGCGCCTCTGTTGCTGCTCGCTGCTCGCTCAGTTGCTCGCGCCTCTGTTGCTGCTTGCTCAGTTGCTCGCGCCTCTGTTGCTGCTCGCGCCTCTGTTGCTGCTCGCTCAGTTGCTCGCGCCTCTGTTGCGCCCGCTCAGTTGCTCGCGCCTCTGTTGCTGCTCGTGCCTCTGTTGCTGCTCGCTCAGTTGCTCGCGCCTCTGTTGCTGCTCGCTCAGTTGCTCGCGCCTCTGTTGCTGCTCGCTCAGTTGCTCGCGCCTCTGTTGCTGCTCGCGCCTCTGTTGCTGCTCGCTCAGTTGCTCGCGCCTCTGTTGCCGCTCGCTCAGCTGCTCGCGCCTCTGTTGCTGCTCGCTCAGTTGCTCGCGCCTCTGTTGCTGCTCGCGCCTCTGTTGCTGCTCGCTCAGTTGCTCGCGCCTCTGTTGCTGCTCGCTCAGCTGCTCGCGCCTCTGTTGCTGCTCACTCAGTCGCCCGCGCCTCTGTTGCTGCTCGCTCAGTTGCTGCTCGCTCAGTTGCTCGCGTCTCTGTTGCTGCTCGCTCAGTTGCTCGCGCCTCTGTTTCTGCTCGCGCCTCTGTTGCTGCTCGCTCAGTTGCTCGCGCCTCTGTTGTTGCTCGCTCAGTTGCTCGCGCCTCTGTTGCTGCTCGCGCCTCTGTTGTTGCTTGCTCAGTTGCTCGCGCCTCTGTTGTTGCTCGCTCAGTTGCTCGCGCCTCTGTTGTTGCTCGCTCAGTTGCTCGCGCCTCTGTTGCTGCTCGCGCCTCTGTTGTTGCTTGCTCAGTTGCTCGCGCCTCTGTTGCTGCTCGCTCAGTTGCTCGTGCCTCTGTTGCTGCTCGCTGCTCGCTCAGTTGCTCGCGCCTCTGTTGCTGATCGCTCAGTTGCTCGCGCCTCTGTTGCTGCTCGCGCCTCTGTTGCTGCTCGCTTAGTTGCTCGCGCCTCTGTTGCTGCTCGCTCAGTTGCTCGCGCCTCTGTTGCTGCTCGCGCCTCTGTTGCTGCTCGCTCAGCTGCTCGTGCCTCTGTTGCTGCTCGCGCCTCTGTTGCTGCTCGCTCAGTTGATCGCGCCTCTGTTGCTGCTCGCGCCTCTGTTGCTGCTCGCTCAGTTGCTCGCGCCTCTGTTGCTGCTCGCTCAGTTGCTCGCGCCTCTGTTGCTGCTCGCTCAGTTGCTCGCGCCTCTGTTGCTGCTCGTGCCTCTGTTGCTGCTCGCTCAGTTGCTCGCGCCTCTGTTGCTGCTCGCTGCTCGCTCAGTTGCTCGCGCCTCTGTTGCTGCTCGCTGCTCGCTCAGTTGCTCGCGCCTCTGTTGCTGCTCGCGCCTCTGTTGCTGCTCGCTCAGTTGCTCGCGCCTCTGTTGCTGCTCGCTCAGTTGCTCGCGCCTCTGTTGTTGCTCGCTCAGTTGCTCGCGCCTCTGTTGTTGCTCGCTCAGTTGCTTGCGCCTCTGTAGCTGCTCGCGCCTCTGTTGTTGCTTGCTCAGTTGCTCGCGCCTCTGTTGCTGCTCGCTCAGTTGCTCGCGCCTCTTGCTGCTCGCTCAGTTGCTCGCGCCTCTGTTGCTGCTCGCTGCTCGCTCAGTTGCTCGCGCCTCTGTTGCTGCTCGCTCAGTTGCTCGCGCCTCTGTTGCTGCTCGCGCCTCTGTTGCTGCTCGCTTAGTTGCTCGCGCCTCTGTTGCTGCTCACTCAGTTGCTCGCGCCTCTGTTGCTGCTTGCGCCTCTGTTGCTGCTCGCTCAGCTGCTCGTGCCTCTGTTGCTGCTCGCGCCTCTGTTGCTGCTCGCTCAGTTGCTCGCGCCTCTGTTGCTACTCGCGCCTCTGTTGCTGCTCGCTTAGTTGCTCACGCCTCTGTTGCTGCTCGCTGCTCGCTCAGTTGCTCGCGCCTCTGTTGCTGCTTGCTCAGTTGCTCGCGCCTCTGTTGCTGCTCGCGCCTCTGTTGCTGCTTGCTCAGTTGCTCGTGCCTCTGTTGTTGCTCGCTCAGTTGCTCGCGCCTCTGTTGCTGCTCGCGCCTCTGTTGCTGCTCGCTCAGTTGCTCGCCCCTCTGTTGCTGCTCGCTCAGTTGCTGGCGCCTCTGTTGCTGCTCGCTGCTCGCTCAGTTGCTGGCGCCTCTGTTGCTGCTCGCTCAGTTGCTCGCGCCTCTGTTGCTGCTCGTGCCTCTGTTGCTGCTCGCTTAGTTGCTCGCGCCTCTGTTGCTGCTCGCTCAGTTGCTTGCGCCTCTGTTGCTGCTCGCGCCTCTGTTGCTGCTCGCTCAGCTGCTCGCGCCTCTGTTGCTGCTCGCGCCTCTGTTGCTGCTCGCTTAGTTGCTCGCGCCTCTGTTGCTGCTCGCTGCTCGCTCAGTTGCTCGCGCCTCTGTTGCTGCTCGCTGCTCGCTCAGTTGCTCGCGCCTCTGTTGCTGCTCGCTCAGTTGCTCGCGCCTCTGTTGCTGCTCGCGCCTCTGTTGCTGCTCGCTCAGTTGCTCGCGCCTCTGTTGTTGCTCGCTCAGTTGCTCGCGCCTCTGTTGCTGCTCGCGCCTCTGTTGTTGCTTGCTCAGTTGCTCGCGCCTCTGTTGCTGCTCGCTCAGTTGCTCGCGCCTCTTGCTGCTCGCTCAGTTGCTCGCGCCTCTGTTGCTGCTCGATGCTCGCTCAGTTGCTCGCGCCTCTGTTGCTGCTCGCTCAGTTGCTCGCGCCTCTGTTGCTGCTCGCGCCTCTGTTGCTGCTCGCTCAGCTGCTCGCGCCTCTGTTGCTGCTCGCGCCTCTGTTGCTGCTCGCTTAGTTGCTCGCGCCTCTGTTGCTGCTCGCTGCTCGCTCAGTTGCTCGCGCCTCTGTTGCTGCTCGCTGCTCGCTCAGTTGCTCGCGCCTCTGTTGCTGCTCGCTCAGTTGCTCGCGCCTCTGTTGCTGCTCGCGCCTCTGTTGCTGCTCGCTCAGTTGCTCGCGCCTCTGTTGTTGCTCGCTCAGTTGCTCGCGCCTCTGTTGCTGCTCGCGCCTCTGTTGTTGCTTGCTCAGTTGCTCGCGCCTCTGTTGCTGCTCGCTCAGTTGCTCGCGCCTCTTGCTGCTCGCTCAGTTGCTCGCGCCTCTGTTGCTGCTCGCTGCTCGCTCAGTTGCTCGCGCCTCTGTTGCTGCTCGCTCAGTTGCTCGCGCCTCTGTTGCTGCTCGCGCCTCTGTTGCTGCTCGCTTAGTTGCTCGCGCCTCTGTTGCTGCTCACTCAGTTGCTCGCGCCTCTGTTGCTGCTTGCGCCTCTGTTGCTGCTCGCTCAGCTGCTCGTGCCTCTGTTGCTGCTCGCGCCTCTGTTGCTGCTCGCTCAGTTGCTCGCGCCTCTGTTGCTACTCGCGCCTCTGTTGCTGCTCGCTTAGTTGCTCACGCCTCTGTTGCTGCTCGCTGCTCGCTCAGTTGCTCGCGCCTCTGTTGCTGCTCGCTGCTCGCTCAGTTGCTCGCGCCTCTGTTGCTGCTTGCTCAGTTGCTCGCGCCTCTGTTGCTGCTCGCGCCTCTGTTGTTGCTTGCTCAGTTGCTCGCGCCTCTGTTGTTGCTCGCTCAGTTGCTCGTGCCTCTGTTGTTGCTCGCTCAGTTGCTCGCGCCTCTGTTGCTGCTCGCGCCTCTGTTGCTGCTCGCTCAGTTGCTCGCGCCTCTGTTGCTGCTCGCTCAGTTGCTCGCGCCTCTGTTGCTGCTCGCTGCTCGCTCAGTTGCTGGCGCCTCTGTTGCTGCTCGCTCAGTTGCTCGCGCCTCTGTTGCTGCTCGTGCCTCTGTTGCTGCTCGCTTAGTTGCTCGCGCCTCTGTTGCTGCTCGCTCAGTTGCTTCCGCCTCTGTTGCTGCTCGCGCCTCTGTTGCTGCTCGCTCAGCTGCTCGCGCCTCTTTTGCTGCTCGCGCCTCTGTTGCTGCTCGCTTAGTTGCTCGCGCCTCTGTTGCTGCTCGCTGCTCGCTCAGTTGCTCGCGCCTCTGTTGCTGCTCGCTCAGTTGCTCGCGCCTCTGTTGCTGCTCGCTCAGTTGCTCGCGCCTCTGTTGCTGCTCGCGCCTCTGTTGCTGCTCGCTCAGTTGCTCGCGCCTCTGTTGTTGCTCGCTCAGTTGCTCGCGCCTCTGTTGCTGCTCGCGCCTCTGTTGTTGCTTGCTCAGTTGCTCGCGCCTCTGTTGCTGCTCGCTCAGTTGCTCGCGCCTCTGTTGCTGCTCGCTCAGTTGCTCGCGCCTCTGTTGCTGCTCGCGCCTCTGTTGCTGCTCGCTTAGTTGCTCGCGCCTCTGTTGCTGCTCACTCAGTTGCTCGCGCCTCTGTTGCTGCTCGCGCCTCTGTTGCTGCTCGCTCAGCTGCTCGCGCCTCTGTTGCTGCTCGCGCCTCTGTTGCTGCTCGCTCAGTTGCTCGCGCCTCTGTTGCTGCTCGCGCCTCTGTTGCTGCTCGCGCCTCTGTTGCTGCTCGCTTAGTTGCTCGCGCCTCTGTTGCTGCTCGCTGCTCGCTCAGTTGCTCGCGCCTCTGTTGCTGCTCGCTGCTCGCTCAGTTGCTCGCGCCTCTGTTGCTGCTCGCTCAGTTGCTCGCGCCTCTGTTGCTGCTCGCGCCTCTGTTGCTGCTCGCTCAGTTGCTCGCGCCTCTGTTGCTGCCCGCTCAGTTGCTCATGCCTCTGTTGCTGCTCGCGCCTCTGTTGCTGCTCGCTCAGTTGCTCGCGCCTCTGTTGCTGCTCGCTCAGTTGCTCGCGCCTCTGTTGCTGCTCGCTCAGTTGCTCGCGCCTCTGTTGCTGCTCGCGCCTCTGTTGCTGCTCGCGCCTCTGTTGCTGCTCGCTCAGTTGCTTGCGCCTCTGTTGCTGCTCGCTCAGCTGCTCGCGCCTCTGTTGCTGCTCGCTCAGTTGCTCGCGCATCCGTTGCTGCTCGCGCCTCTGTTGCTGCTCGCTCAGTTGCTCGCGCCTCTGTTGCTGCTCGCTCAGTTGCTCGCGCCTCTGTTGCTGCTCGCGCCTCTGTTGCTGCTCGCTCAGTTGCTCGCGCCTCTGTTGCTGCTCGCTCAGTTGCTCGCGCCTCTGTTGCTGCTCGCTCAGTTGCTCGCGCCTCTGTTACTGCTCGCTCAGTTGCTCGTGCCTCTGTTGCTGCTCGCGCCTCTGTTGCTGCTCGCTCAGTTGCTCGCGCCTCTGTTGCTGCTCGCGCCTCTGTTGCTGCTCGCGCCTCTGTTGTTGCTTGCTCAGTTGCTCGCGCCTCTGTTGTTGCTCGCTCAGTTGCTCGCGCCTCTGTTGTTGCTCGTTCAGTTGCTCGCGCCTCTGTTGCTGCTCGCGCCTCTGTTGTTGCTTGCTCAGTTGCTCGCGCCTCTGTTGCTGCTCGCTCAGTTGCTCGCGCCTCTGTTGCTGCTCGCTGCTCGCTCAGTTGCTCGCCCCTCTGTTGCTGCTCGCTCAGTTGCTCGCGCCTCTGTTGCTGCTCGCGCCTCTGTTGCTGCTCGCTTAGTTGCTCGCGCCTCTGTTGCTGCTCGCTCAGTTGCTCGCGCCTCTGTTGCTGCTCGCGCCTCTGTTGCTGCTCGCTCAGTTGCTCGCGCCTCTGTTGCTGCTCGCTCAGTTGCTCGCGCCTCTGTTGTTGCTCGCTCAGTTGCTCGCGCCTCTGTTGTTTCTCGCTCAGTTGCTTGCGCCTCTGTTGCTGCTCGCGCCTCTGTTGTTGCTTGCTCAGTTGCTCGCGCCTCTGTTGTTGCTCGCTCAGTTGCTCGCGCCTCTGTTGTTGCTCGCTCAGTTGCTCGCGCCTCTGTTGCTGCTCGCGCCTCTGTTGTTGCTTGCTCAGTTGCTCGCGCCTCTGTTGCTGCTCGCTCAGTTGCTCGCGCCTCTGTTGCTGCTTGCTCAGTTGCTCGCGCCTCTGTTGCTGCTCGCTGCTCGCTCAGTTGCTTGCGCCTCTGTTGCTGCTCGCTAAGTTGCTCGCGCCTCTGTTGCTGCTCGCGCCTCTGTTGCTGCTCGCTTAGTTGCTCGCGCCTCTGTTGCTGCTCACTCAGTTGCTCGCGCCTCTGTTGCTGCTCGCGCCTCTGTTGCTGCTCGCTCAGCTGCTCGCGCCTCTGTTGCTGCTCGCGCCTCTGTTGCTGCTCGCTTAGTTGCTCGCGCCTCTGTTGCTGCTCGTTGCTCGCTCAGTTGCTCGCGCCTCTGTTGCTGCTCGCTCAGTTGCTCGCGCCTCTGTTGCTGCTCGCTCAGTTGCTCGCGCCTCTGTTGCTGCTCGCGCCTCTGTTGCTGCTCGCTCAGTTGCTCGTGCCTCTGTTGCTGCTCGCGCCTCTGTTGCTGCTCGCTCAGTTGCTCGCGCCTCTGTTGCTGCTCGCTCAGTTGCTCGCGCCTCTGTTGCTGCTCGCGCCTCTGTTGCTGCTCGCGCCTCTGTTGCTGCTCGCTCAGTTGCTCGCGCCTCTGTTGCTGCTCGCTCAGCTGCTCGCGCCTCTGTTGCTGCTCGCTCAGTTGCTCGCGCCTCCGTTGCTGCTCGCGCCTCTGTTGCTGCTCGCTCAGTTGCTCGCGCCTCTGTTGCTGCTCGCTCAGTTGCTCGCGCCTCTGTTGCTGCTCGCGCCTCTGTTGCTGCTCGCTCAGTTGCTCGCGCCTCTGTTGCTGCTCGCTCAGTTGCTCGCGCCTCTGTTGCTACTCGCGCCTCTGTTGCTGCTCGCTCAGTTGCTCGCGCCTCTGTTGCTGCTCGCTCAGCTGCTCGCGCCTCTGTTGCTGCTCGCTCAGTTGCTCGCGCCTCTGTTGCTGCTCACTCAGCTGCTCGCGCCTCTGTTGCTGCTCGCTCAGTTGCTCGCGCCTCTGTTGCTGCTCGCTCAGTTGCTCGCGCCTCTGTTGCTGCTCGCTCAGTTGCTCGCGCCTCTGTTACTGCTCGCTCAGTTGCTCGTGCCTCTGTTGCTGCTCGCGCCTCTGTTGCTGCTCGCTCAGTTGCTCGCGCCTCTGTTGCTGCTCGCGCCTCTGTTGTTGCTCGCTCAGTTGCTGGCGCCTCTGTTGCTGCTCGCTCAGTTGCTCGCGCCTCTGTTGCTGCTCGCTCAGTTGCTGGCGCCTCTGTTGCTGCTCGCTCAGTTGCTCGCGCCTCTGTTGCTGCTCGTGCCTCTGTTGCTGCTCGCTTAGTTGCTCGCGCCTCTGTTGCTGCTCGCTCAGTTGCTTGCGCCTCTGTTGCTGCTCGCGCCTCTGTTGCTGCTCGCTCAGCTGCTCGCGCCTCTGTTGCTGCTCGCGCCTCTGTTGCTGCTCGCTTAGTTGCTCGCGCCTCTGTTGCTGCTCGCTGCTCGCTCAGTTGCTCGCGCCTCTGTTGCTGCTCGCTGCTCGCTCAGTTGCTCGCGCCTCTGTTGCTGCTCGCTCAGTTGCTCGCGCCTCTGTTGCTGCTCGCGCCTCTGTTGCTGCTCGCTCAGTTGCTCGCGCCTCTGTTGTTGCTCGCTCAGTTGCTCGCGCCTCTGTTGCTGCTCGCGCCTCTGTTGTTGCTTGCTCAGTTGCTCGCGCCTCTGTTGCTGCTCGCTCAGTTGCTCGCGCCTCTGTTGCTGCTCGCTCAGTTGCTCGCGCCTCTGTTGCTGCTCGCTGCTCGCTCAGTTGCTCGCGCCTCTGTTGCTGCTCGCTCAGTTGCTCGCGCCTCTGTTGCTGCTCGCGCCTCTGTTGCTGCTCGCTTAGTTGCTCGCGCCTCTGTTGCTGCTCACTCAGTTGCTCGCGCCTCTGTTGCTGCTCGCGCCTCTGTTGCTGCTCGCTCAGCTGCTCGCGCCTCTGTTGCTGCTCGCGCCTCTGTTGCTGCTCGCTCAGTTGCTCGCGCCTCTGTTGCTGCTCGCGCCTCTGTTGCTGCTCGCGCCTCTGTTGCTGCTCGCTTAGTTGCTCGCGCCTCTGTTGCTGCTCGCTGCTCGCTCAGTTGCTCGCGCCTCTGTTGCTGCTCGCTGCTCGCTCAGTTGCTCGCGCCTCTGTTGCTGCTCGCTCAGTTGCTCGCGCCTCTGTTGCTGCTCGCGCCTCTGTTGCTGCTCGCTCAGTTGCTCGCGCCTCTGTTGCTGCCCGCTCAGTTGCTCATGCCTCTGTTGCTGCTCGCGCCTCTGTTGCTGCTCGCTCAGTTGCTCGCGCCTCTGTTGCTGCTCGCTCAGTTGCTCGCGCCTCTGTTGCTGCTCGCTCAGTTGCTCGCGCCTCTGTTGCTGCTCGCGCCTCTGTTGCTGCTCGCGCCTCTGTTGCTGCTCACTCAGTTGCTTGCGCCTCTGTTGCTGCTCGCTCAGCTGCTCGCGCCTCTGTTGCTGCTCGCTCAGTTGCTCGCGCCTCCGTTGCTGCTCGCGCCTCTGTTGCTGCTCGCTCAGTTGCTCGCGCCTCTGTTGCTGCTCGCTCAGTTGCTCGCGCCTCTGTTGCTGCTCGCGCCTCTGTTGCTGCTCGCTCAGTTGCTCGCGCCTCTGTTGCTGCTCGCTCAGTTGCTCGCGCCTCTGTTGCTGCTCGCTCAGTTGCTCGCGCCTCTGTTACTGCTCGCTCAGTTGCTCGTGCCTCTGTTGCTGCTCGCGCCTCTGTTGCTGCTCGCTCAGTTGCTCGCGCCTCTGTTGCTGCTCGCGCCTCTGTTGCTGCTCGCGCCTCTGTTGTTGCTTGCTCAGTTGCTCGCGCCTCTGTTGTTGCTCGCTCAGTTGCTCGCGCCTCTGTTGTTGCTCGTTCAGTTGCTCGCGCCTCTGTTGCTGCTCGCGTCTCTGTTGTTGCTTGCTCAGTTGCTCGCGCCTCTGTTGCTGCTCGCTCAGTTGCTCGCGCCTCTGTTGCTGCTCGCTGCTCGCTCAGTTGCTCGCGCCTCTGTTGCTGCTCGCTCAGTTGCTCGCGCCTCTGTTGCTGCTCGCGCCTCTGTTGCTGCTCGCTTAGTTGCTCGCGCCTCTGTTGCTGCTCGCTCAGTTGCTCGCGCCTCTGTTGCTGCTCGCGCCTCTGTTGCTGCTCGCTCAGTTGCTCGCGCCTCTGTTGCTGCTCGCTCAGTTGCTCGCGCCTCTGTTGTTGCTCGCTCAGTTGCTCGCGCCTCTGTTGTTGCTCGCTCAGTTGCTCGCGCCTCTGTTGCTGCTCGCGCCTCTGTTGTTGCTTGCTCAGTTGCTCGCGCCTCTGTTGCTGCTCGCTCAGTTGCTCGCGCCTCTGTTGCTGCTCGCTCAGTTGCTCGCGCCTCTGTTGCTGCTCGCTGCTCGCTCAGTTGCTCGCGCCTCTGTTGCTGCTCGCTCAGTTGCTCGCGCCTCTGTTGCTGCTCGCGCCTCTGTTGCTGCTCGCTTAGTTGCTCGCGCCTCTGTTGCTGCTCACTCAGTTGCTCGCGCCTCTGTTGCTGCTCGCGCCTCTGTTGCTGCTCGCTCAGCTGCTCGCGCCTCTGTTGCTGCTCGCGCCTCTGTTGCTGCTCGCTTAGTTGCTCGCGCCTCTGTTGCTGCTCGTTGCTCGCTCAGTTGCTCGCGCCTCTGTTGCTGCTCGCTGCTCGCTCAGTTGCTCGCGCCTCTGTTGCTGCTCGCTCAGTTGCTCGCGCCTCTGTTGCTGCTCGCGCCTCTGTTGCTGCTCGCTCAGTTGCTCGCGCCTCTGTTGCTGCCCGCTCAGTTGCTCGTGCCTCTGTTGCTGCTCGCGCCTCTGTTGCTGCTCGCTCAGTTGCTCGCGCCTCTGTTGCTGCTCGCTCAGTTGCTCGCGCCTCTGTTCCTGCTCGCGCCTCTGTTGCTGCTCGCGCCTCTGTTGCTGCTCGCTCAGTTGCTCGCGCCTCTGTTGCTGCTCGCTCAGCTGCTCGCGCCTCTGTTGCTGCTCGCTCAGTTGCTCGCGCCTCCGTTGCTGCTCGCGCCTCTGTTGCTGCTCGCTCAGTTGCTCGCGCCTCTGTTGCTGCTCGCTCAGTTGCTCGCGCCTCTGTTGCTGCTCGCGCCTCTGTTGCTGCTCGCTCAGTTGCTCGCGCCTCTGTTGCTGCTCGCTCAGTTGCTCGCGCCTCTGTTGCTGCTCGCGCCTCTGTTGCTGCTCGCTCAGTTGCTCGCGCCTCTGTTGCTGCTCGCTCAGCTGCTCGCGCCTCTGTTGCTGCTCGCTCAGTTGCTCGCGCCTCTGTTGCTGCTCACTCAGCTGCTCGCGCCTCTGTTGCTGCTCGCTCAGTTGCTCGCGCCTCTGTTGCTGCTCGCTCAGTTGCTCGCGCCTCTGTTGCTGCTCGCTCAGTTGCTCGCGCCTCTGTTACTGCTCGCTCAGTTGCTCGTGCCTCTGTTGCTGCTCGCGCCTCTGTTGCTGCTCGCTCAGTTGCTCGCGCCTCTGTTGCTGCTCGCGCCTCTGTTGTTGCTCGCTCAGTTGCTCGCGCCTCTGTTGCTGCTCGCTCAGTTGCTCGCGCCTCTGTTGCTGCTCGCTCAGCTGCTCGCGCCTCTGTTGCTGCTCGCTCAGTTGCTCGTGCCTCTGTTGCTGCTCGCTCAGTTGCTCGCGCCTCTGTTGCTGCTCGCTCAGTTGCTCGCGCCTCTGTTACTGCTCGCTCAGTTGCTCGTGCCTCTGTTGCTGCTCGCGCCTCTGTTGCTGCTCGCTCAGTTGCTCGCGCCTCTGTTGCTGCTCGCGCCTCTGTTGCTGCTCGCGCCTCTGTTGTTGCTTGCTCAGTTGCTCGCGCCTCTGTTGTTGCTCGCTCAGTTGCTCGCGCCTCTGTTGTTGCTCGTTCAGTTGCTCGCGCCTCTGTTGCTGCTCGCGTCTCTGTTGTTGCTTGCTCAGTTGCTCGCGCCTCTGTTGCTGCTCGCTCAGTTGCTCGCGCCTCTGTTGCTGCTCGCTGCTCGCTCAGTTGCTCGCGCCTCTGTTGCTGCTCGCTCAGTTGCTCGCGCCTCTGTTGCTGCTCGCGCCTCTGTTGCTGCTCGCTTAGTTGCTCGCGCCTCTGTTGCTGCTCGCTCAGTTGCTCGCGCCTCTGTTGCTGCTCGCGCCTCTGTTGCTGCTCGCTCAGTTGCTCGCGCCTCTGTTGCTGCTCGCTCAGTTGCTCGCGCCTCTGTTGTTGCTCGCTCAGTTGCTCGCGCCTCTGTTGTTGCTCGCTCAGTTGCTCGCGCCTCTGTTGCTGCTCGCGCCTCTGTTGTTGCTTGCTCAGTTGCTCGCGCCTCTGTTGCTGCTCGCTCAGTTGCTCGCGCCTCTGTTGCTGCTCGCTCAGTTGCTCGCGCCTCTGTTGCTGCTCGCTGCTCGCTCAGTTGCTCGCGCCTCTGTTGCTGCTCGCTCAGTTGCTCGCGCCTCTGTTGCTGCTCGCGCCTCTGTTGCTGCTCGCTTAGTTGCTCGCGCCTCTGTTGCTGCTCACTCAGTTGCTCGCGCCTCTGTTGCTGCTCGCGCCTCTGTTGCTGCTCGCTCAGCTGCTCGCGCCTCTGTTGCTGCTCGCGCCTCTGTTGCTGCTCGCTTAGTTGCTCGCGCCTCTGTTGCTGCTCGTTGCTCGCTCAGTTGCTCGCGCCTCTGTTGCTGCTCGCTGCTCGCTCAGTTGCTCGCGCCTCTGTTGCTGCTCGCTCAGTTGCTCGCGCCTCTGTTGCTGCTCGCGCCTCTGTTGCTGCTCGCTCAGTTGCTCGCGCCTCTGTTGCTGCCCGCTCAGTTGCTCGTGCCTCTGTTGCTGCTCGCGCCTCTGTTGCTGCTCGCTCAGTTGCTCGCGCCTCTGTTGCTGCTCGCTCAGTTGCTCGCGCCTCTGTTGCTGCTCGCGCCTCTGTTGCTGCTCGCGCCTCTGTTGCTGCTCGCTCAGTTGCTCGCGCCTCTGTTGCTGCTCGCTCAGCTGCTCGCGCCTCTGTTGCTGCTCGCTCAGTTGCTCGCGCCTCCGTTGCTGCTCGCGCCTCTGTTGCTGCTCGCTCAGTTGCTCGCGCCTCTGTTGCTGCTCGCTCAGTTGCTCGCGCCTCTGTTGCTGCTCGCGCCTCTGTTGCTGCTCGCTCAGTTGCTCGCGCCTCTGTTGCTGCTCGCTCAGTTGCTCGCGCCTCTGTTGCTGCTCGCGCCTCTGTTGCTGCTCGCTCAGTTGCTCGCGCCTCTGTTGCTGCTCGCTCAGCTGCTCGCGCCTCTGTTGCTGCTCGCTCAGTTGCTCGCGCCTCTGTTACTGCTCGCTCAGTTGCTCGTGCCTCTGTTGCTGCTCGCGCCTCTGTTGCTGCTCGCTCAGTTGCTCGCGCCTCTGTTGCTGCTCGCGCCTCTGTTGTTGCTCGCTCAGTTGCTCGCGCCTCTGTTGCTGCTCGCTCAGTTGCTCGCGCCTCTGTTGCTGCTCGCTCAGCTGCTCGCGCCTCTGTTGCTGCTCGCTCAGTTGCTCGTGCCTCTGTTGCTGCTCGCTCAGTTGCTCGCGCCTCTGTTGCTGCTCGCTCAGTTGCTCGCGCCTCTGTTACTGCTCGCTCAGTTGCTCGTGCCTCTGTTGCTGCTCGCGCCTCTGTTGCTGCTCGCTCAGTTGCTCGCGCCTCTGTTGCTGCTCGCGCCTCTGTTGCTGCTCGCGCCTCTGTTGTTGCTTGCTCAGTTGCTCGCGCCTCTGTTGTTGCTCGCTCAGTTGCTCGCGCCTCTGTTGTTGCTCGCTCAGTTGCTCGCGCCTCTGTTGCTGCTCGCGCCTCTGTTGTTGCTTGCTCAGTTGCTCGCGCCTCTGTTGCTGCTCGCTCAGTTGCTCGCGCCTCTGTTGCTGCTCGCTGCTCGCTCAGTTGCTCGCGCCTCTGTTGCTGCTCGCTCAGTTGCTCGCGCCTCTGTTGCTGCTCGCTCAGTTGCTCGCGCCTCTGTTGCTGCTCGCGCCTCTGTTGCTGCTCGCTCAGTTGCTCGCGCCTCTGTTGCTGCTCGCTCAGTTGCTCGCGCCTCTGTTGTTGCTCGCTCAGTTGCTCGCGCCTCTGTTGTTTCTCGCTCAGTTGCTTGCGCCTCTGTTGCTGCTCGCGCCTCTGTTGTTGCTTGCTCAGTTGCTCGCGCCTCCGTTGTTGCTCGCTCAGTTGCTCGCGCCTCTGTTGTTGCTCGCTCAGTTGCTCGCGCCTCTGTTGCTGCTCGCGCCTCTGTTGTTGCTTGCTCAGTTGCTCGCGCCTCTGTTGCTGCTCGCTCAGTTGCTCGCGCCTCTGTTGCTGCTCGCTCAGTTGCTCGCGCCTCTGTTGCTGCTCGCTGCTCGCTCAGTTGCTCGCGCCTCTGTTGCTGCTCGCTCAGTTGCTCGCGCCTCTGTTGCTGCTCGCGCCTCTGTTGCTGCTCGCTTAGTTGCTCGCGCCTCTGTTGCTGCTCACTCAGTTGCTCGCGCCTCTGTTGCTGCTCGCGCCTCTGTTGCTGCTCGCTCAGCTGCTCGCGCCTCTGTTGCTGCTCGCGCCTCTGTTGCTGCTCGCTCAGTTGCTCGCGCCTCTGTTGCTGCTCGCGCCTCTGTTGCTGCTCGCTTAGTTGCTCGCGCCTCTGTTGCTGCTCGCTGCTCGCTCAGTTGCTCGCGCCTCTGTTGCTGCTCGCTGCTCGCTCAGTTGCTCGCGCCTCTGTTGCTGCTCGCTCAGTTGCTCGCGCCTCTGTTGCTGCTCGCGCCTCTGTTGCTGCTCGCTCAGTTGCTCGCGCCTCTGTTGCTGCCCGCTCAGTTGCTCGTGCCTCTGTTGCTGCTCGCGCCTCTGTTGCTGCTCGCTCAGTTGCTCGCGCCTCTGTTGCTGCTCGCTCAGTTGCTCGCGCCTCTGTTGCTGCTCGCTCAGTTGCTCGCGCCTCTGTTGCTGCTCGCGCCTCTGTTGCTGCTCGCGCCTCTGTTGCTGCTCGCTCAGTTGCTCGCGCCTCTGTTGCTGCTCGCTCAGCTGCTCGCGCCTCTGTTGCTGCTCGCTCAGTTGCTCGCGCCTCCGTTGCTGCTCGCGCCTCTGTTGCTGCTCGCTCAGTTGCTCGCGCCTCTGTTGCTGCTCGCTCAGTTGCTCGCCCCTCTGTTGCTGCTCGCGCCTCTGTTGCTGCTCGCTCAGTTGCTCGCGCCTCTGTTGCTGCTCGCTCAGTTGCTCGCGCCTCTGTTGCTGCTCGCGCCTCTGTTGCTGCTCGCGCCTCTGTTGCTGCTCGCTCAGTTGCTCGCGCCTCTGTTGCTGCTCGCTCAGCTGCTCGCGCCTCTGTTGCTGCTCGCTCAGTTGCTCGCGCCTCTGTTGCTGCTCACTCAGCTGCTCGCGCCTCTGTTGCTGCTCGCTCAGTTTCTCGCGCCTCTGTTGCTGCTCGCTCAGTTTCTCGCGCCTCTGTTGCTGCTCGCTCAGTTGCTCGCGCCTCTGTTGCTGCTCGCTCAGTTGCTCGCGCCTCTGTTACTGCTCGCTCAGTTGCTCGTGCCTCTGTTGCTGCTCGCGCCTCTGTTGCTGCTCGCTCAGTTGCTCGCGCCTCTGTTGCTGCTCGCGCCTCTGTTGTTGCTCGCTCAGTTGCTCGCGCCTCCGTTGCTGCTCGCGCCTCTGTTGCTGCTCGCTCAGTTGCTCGCGCCTCTGTTGCTGCTCGCTCAGTTGCTCGCGCCTCTGTTGCTGCTCGCGCCTCTGTTGCTGCTCGCTCAGTTGCTCGCGCCTCTGTTGCTGCTCGCTCAGTTGCTCGCGCCTCTGTTGCTGCTCGCGCCTCTGTTGCTGCTCGCTCAGTTGCTCGCGCCTCTGTTGCTGCTCGCTCAGCTGCTCGCGCCTCTGTTGCTGCTCGCTCAGTTGCTCGCGCCTCTGTTGCTGCTCACTCAGCTGCTCGCGCCTCTGTTGCTGCTCGCTCAGTTGCTCGCGCCTCTGTTGCTGCTCGCTCAGTTGCTCGCGCCTCTGTTACTGCTCGCTCAGTTGCTCGTGCCTCTGTTGCTGCTCGCGCCTCTGTTGCTGCTCGCTCAGTTGCTCGCGCCTCTGTTGCTGCTCGCGCCTCTGTTGTTGCTCGCTCAGTTGCTCGCGCCTCTGTTGCTGCTCGCTCAGTTGCTCGCGCCTCTGTTGCTGCTCGCTCAGCTGCTCGCGCCTCTGTTGCTGCTCGCTCAGTTGCTCGCGCCTCTGTTGCTGCTCGCTCAGCTGTTCGCGCCTCTGTTGCTGCTCGCGCCTCTGTTGCTGCTCGCTCAGTTGCTCGCGCCTCTGTTGCTGCTCGCTCAGTTGCTCGCGCCTCTGTTGCTGCTCGCGCCTCTGTTGCTGCTCTCTCAGTTGCTTGCGCCTCTGTTGCTGCTCGCGCCTCTGTTGCTGCTCGCTCAGTTGCTCGCGCCTCAGTTGCTGCTCGCTCAGTTGCTCGCGCCTCTGTTGCTGCTCGCGCCTCTGTTGCTGCTCGCTCAGCTGCTCGCGCCTCTGTTGCTGCTCGCGCCTCTGTTGCTGCTCGCTTAGTTGATCGCGCCTCTGTTGCTGCTCGCTCAGTTGCTCGCGCCTCTGTTGCTGCTCGCGCCTCTGTTGCTGCTCGCTCAGCTGCTCGCGCCTCTGTTGCTGCTCGCGCTTCTGTTGCTGCTCGCTCAGTTGCTCGCGCCTCTGTTGCTGCTCACGGCTCTGTTGCTGCTCGCTTAGTTGCTCGCGCCTCTGTTGCTGCTCGCTGCTCGCTCAGTTGCTCGCGCCTCTGTTGCTTTTCGCTGCTCGCTCAGTTGCTCGCGCCTCTGTTGCTGCTCGCTCAGTTGCTCGCACCTCTGTTGCTGCTCGCGCCTCTGTTGCTGCTCGCTCAGTTGCTCGCGCCTCTGTTGCTGCTCGCGCCTCTGTTGCTGCTCGCGCCTCTGTTGCTGCTCGCTTAGTTGCTCGCGCCTCTGTTGCTGCTCGCTCAGTTGCTCGCGCCTCTGTTGCTGCTCGCTCAGCTGCTCGCGCCTCTGTTGCTGCTCGCGCCTCTGTTGCTGCTCGCTCAGTTGCTCGCGCCTCTGTTGCTGCTCGCACCTCTGTTGCTGCTCGCTTAGTTGCTCGCGCCTCTGTTGCTGCTCGCTGCTCGCTCAGTTGCTCGCGCCTCTGTTGCTGCTCGCTGCTCGCTCAGTTGCTCGCGCCTCTGTTGCTGCTCGCTCAGTTGCTCCCGCCTCTCTTGCTGCTCGCGCCTCTGTTGCTGCTCGCTCAGTTGCTCGCGCCTCTGTTGCTGCTCGCTCAGTTGCTCGCGCCTCTGTTGTTGCTCGCTCAGTTGCTCGCGCCTCTGTTGTTGCTCGCTCAGTTGCTCGCGCCTCTGTTGCTGCTCGCGCCTCTGTTGTTGCTTGCTCAGTTGCTCGCGCCTCTGTTGCTGCTCGCTCAGTTGCTCGCGCCTCTGTTGTTGCTCGCTCAGTTGCTCGCGCCTCTGTTGCTGCTCGCGCCTCTGTTGTTGCTCGCTCAGTTGCTTGCGCCTCTGTTGCTGCTCGCTCAGTTGCTCGCGCCTCTGTTGCTGCTCGCTCAGTTGCTCGCGCCTCTGTTGCTGCTCGCTGCCCGCTCAGTTGCTCGCGCCTCTGTTGCTGCTCGCTCAGTTGCTCGCGCCTCTGTTGCTGCTCGCTGCTCGCTCAGTTGCTCGCGCCTCTGTTGATGCTCGCTCAGTTGCTCGCGCCTCTGTTGCTGCTCGCGCATCTGTTGCTTCTCGCTTAGTTGCTCGCGCCTCTGTTGCTGCTCGCTCAGTTGCTCGCGCCTCTGTTGCTGCTAGCGCCTCTGTTGCTGCTCGCTCAGCTGTTCGCGCCTCTGTTGCTGCTCGCGCCTCTGTTGCTGCTCGCTCAGTTGCTCGCGCCTCTGTTGCTGCTCGCTCAGTTGCTCGCGCCTCTGTTGCTGCTCGCGCCTCTGTTGCTGCTCTCTCAGTTGCTCGCGCCTCTGTTGCTGCTCGCGCCTCTGTTGCTGCTCGCTCAGTTGCTCGCGCCTCAGTTGCTGCTCGCTCAGTTGCTCGCGCCTCTGTTGCTGCTCGCGCCTCTGTTGCTGCGCGCTTAGTTGATCGCGCCTCTGTTGCTGCTCGCTGCTCGCTCAGTTGCTCGCGCCTCTGTTGCTGCTCGCTGCTCGCTCAGTTGCTCGCGCCTCTGTTGCTGCTCGCGCCTCTGTTGCTGCTCGCTCAGTTGCTCGCGCCTCTGTTGCTGCTCGCACCTCTGTTGCTGCTCGCTTAGTTGCTTGCGCCTCTGTTGCTGCTCGCTGCTCGCTCAGTTGCTCGCGCCTCTGTTGCTGCTCGCTGCTCGCTCAGTTGCTCGCGCCTCTGTTGCTGCTCGCTCAGTTGCTCCCGCCTCTCTTGCTGCTCGCGCCTCTGTTGCTGCTCGCTCAGTTGCTCGCGCCTCTGTTGCTGCTCGCTCAGTTGCTCGCGCCTCTGTTGTTGCTCGCTCAGTTGCTCGCGCCTCTGTTGTTGCTCGCTCAGTTGCTCGCGCCTCTGTTGCTGCTCGCGCCTCTGTTGTTGCTTGCTCAGTTGCTCGCGCCTCTGTTGCTGCTCGCTCAGTTGCTCGCGCCTCTGTTGTTGCTCGCTCAGTTGCTCGCGCCTCTGTTGCTGCTCGCGCCTCTGTTGTTGCTCGCTCAGTTGCTTGCGCCTCTGTTGCTGCTCGCTCAGTTGCTCGCGCCTCTGTTGCTGCTCGCTCAGTTGCTCGCGCCTCTGTTGCTGCTCGCTGCCCGCTCAGTTGCTCGCGCCTCTGTTGCTGCTCGCTCAGTTGCTCGCGCCTCTGTTGCTGCTCGCTGCTCGCTCAGTTGCTCGCGCCTCTGTTGATGCTCGCTCAGTTGCTCGCGCCTCTGTTGCTGCTCGCGCATCTGTTGCTTCTCGCTTAGTTGCTCGCGCCTCTGTTGCTGCTCGCTCAGTTGCTCGCGCCTCTGTTGCTGCTCGCGCCTCTGTTGCTGCTCGCTCAGCTGTTCGCGCCTCTGTTGCTGCTCGCGCCTCTGTTACTGCTCGCTCAGTTGCTCGCGCCTCTGTTGCTGCTCGCTCAGTTGCTCGCGCCTCTGTTGCTGCTCGCGCCTCTGTTGCTGCTCTCTCAGTTGCTCGCGCCTCTGTTGCTGCTCGCGCCTCTGTTGCTGCTCGCTCAGTTGCTCGCGCCTCAGTTGCTGCTCGCTCAGTTGCTCGCGCCTCTGTTGCTGCTCGCGCCTCTGTTGCTGCTCGCTTAGTTGATCGCGCCTCTGTTGCTGCTCGCTCAGTTGCTCGCGCCTCTGTTGCTGCTCGCGCCTCTGTTGCTGCTCGCTCAGTTGCTCACGCCTCTGTTGCTGCTCGCTCAGTTGCTCGCGCCTCTGTTGCTGCTCGCGCCTCTGTTGCTGCTCGCTCAGTTGCTCGCGCCTCTGTTGCTGCTCGCGCCTCTGTTGCTGCTCGCTCAGTTGCTCGCGCCTCTGTTGCTGCTCGCTTAGTTGCTCGCGCCTCTGTTGCTGCTCGCTCAGTTGCTCGCGCCTCTGTTGCTGCTCGCTGCTCGCTCAGTTGCTCGCGCCTCTGTTGCTGCTCGCTCAGTTGCTCGCACCTCTGTTGCTGCTCGCGCCTCTGTTGCTGCTCGCTCAGTTGCTCGCGCCTCATTTGCTGCTCGCTCAGTTGCTCGCGCCTCTGTTGCTGCTCGCGCCTCTGTTGCTGCTCGCTCAGTTGCTCGCGCCTCTGTTGCTGCTCGCTCAGTTGCTCGCTTCTCTGTTGCTGCTCGCGCCTCTGTTGCTGCTCGCTCAGTTGCTCGCGCCTCTGTTGCTGCTCGCTCAGTTGCTCCCGCCTCTCTTGCTGCTCGCGCCTCTGTTGCTGCTCGCTCAGTTGCTCGCGCCTCTGTTGCTGCTCGCTCAGTTGCTCGCGCCTCTGTTGTTGCTCGCTCAGTTGCTCGCGCCTCTGTTGTTGCTCGCTCAGTTGCTCGCGCCTCTGTTGCTGCTCGCGCCTCTGTTGTTGCTTGCTCAGTTGCTCGCGCCTCTGTTGCTGCTCGCTCAGTTGCTCGCGCCTCTGTTGTTGCTCGCTCAGTTGCTCGCGCCTCTGTTGCTGCTCGCGCCTCTGTTGTTGCTCGCTCAGTTGCTTGCGCCTCTGTTGCTGCTCGCTCAGTTGCTCGCGCCTCTGTTGCTGCTCGCTCAGTTGCTCGCGCCTCTGTTGCTGCTCGCTGCCCGCTCAGTTGCTCGCGCCTCTGTTGCTGCTCGCTCAGTTGCTCGCGCCTCTGTTGCTGCTCGCTGCTCGCTCAGTTGCTCGCGCCTCTGTTGATGCTCGCTCAGTTGCTCGCGCCTCTGTTGCTGCTCGCGCATCTGTTGCTTCTCGCTTAGTTGCTCGCGCCTCTGTTGCTGCTCGCTCAGTTGCTCGCGCCTCTGTTGCTGCTCGCGCCTCTGTTGCTGCTCGCTCAGCTGTTCGCGCCTCTGTTGCTGCTCGCGCCTCTGTTGCTGCTCGCTCAGTTGCTCGCGCCTCTGTTGCTGCTCGCTCAGTTGCTCGCGCCTCTGTTGCTGCTCGCGCCTCTGTTGCTGCTCTCTCAGTTGCTCGCGCCTCTGTTGCTGCTCGCGCCTCTGTTGCTGCTCGCTGCCCGCTCAGTTGCTCGCGCCTCTGTTGCTGCTCGCTCAGTTGCTCGCGCCTCTGTTGCTGCTCGCTGCTCGCTCAGTTGCTCGCGCCTCTGTTGATGCTCGCTCAGTTGCTCGCGCCTCTGTTGCTGCTCGCGCATCTGTTGCTTCTCGCTTAGTTGCTCGCGCCTCTGTTGCTGCTCGCTCAGTTGCTCGCGCCTCTGTTGCTGCTCGCGCCTCTGTTGCTGCTCGCTTAGTTGATCGCGCCTCTGTTGCTGCTCGCTCAGTTGCTCGCGCCTCTGTTGCTGCTCGCGCCTCTGTTGCTGCTCGCTCAGTTGCTCACGCCTCTGTTGCTGCTCGCTCAGTTGCTCGCGCCTCTGTTGCTGCTCGCGCCTCTGTTGCTGCTCGCTCAGTTGCTCGCGCCTCTGTTGCTGCTCGCGCCTCTGTTGCTGCTCGCTCAGTTGCTCGCGCCTCTGTTGCTGCTCGCTTAGTTGCTCGCGCCTCTGTTGCTGCTCGCTCAGTTGCTCGCGCCTCTGTTGCTGCTCGCTGCTCGCTCAGTTGCTCGCGCCTCTGTTGCTGCTCGCTCAGTTGCTCGCACCTCTGTTGCTGCTCGCGCCTCTGTTGCTGCTCGCTCAGTTGCTCGCGCCTCATTTGCTGCTCGCTCAGTTGCTCGCGCCTCTGTTGCTGCTCGCGCCTCTGTTGCTGCTCGCTCAGTTGCTCGCGCCTCTGTTGCTGCTCGCTCAGTTGCTCGCTTCTCTGTTGCTGCTCGCGCCTCTGTTGCTGCTCGCTCAGTTGCTCGCGCCTCTGTTGCTGCTCGCGCCGCTGTTGCTGCTCGCTCAGTTGCTCGCGCCTCTGTTGCTGCTCGCTCAGTTGCTCGCGCCTCTGTTGCTGCTCGCGCCTCTGTTGCTGCTCGCTCAGTTGCTCGCGCCTCTGTTGCTGCTCGCTCAGTTGCTCGCGCCTCTGTTGCTGCTCGCTGCTCGCTCAGTTGCTCGCGCCTCTGTTGCTGCTCGCACCTCTGTTGCTGCTCGCGCCTCTGTTGCTGCTCGCTTAGTTGCTCGCGCCTCTGTTGCTGCTCGCTCAGTTGCTCGCGCCTCTGTTGCTGCTCGCGCCTCTGTTGCTGCTCGCTCAGTTGCTCGCGCCTCTGTTGCTGCTCGCGCCTCTGTTGCTGCTCGAGCCTCTGTTGCTGCTCGCTTAGTTGCTCGCGCCTCTGTTGCTGCTCGCTGCTCGCTCAGTTGCTCGCGCCTCTGTTGCTGCTCGCTGCTCGCTCAGTTGCTCGCGCCTCTGTTGCTGCTCGCGCCTCTGTTGCTGCTCGCTCAGTTGCTCGCGCCTCTGTTGCTGCTCGCTCAGTTGCTCGCGCCTCTGTTGCTGCTCGCTCAGTTGCTCGCGCCTCTGTTGCTGCTCGCTCAGTTTCTCGCGCCTCTGTTGCTGCTCGCGCCTCTGTTGCTGCTCGCTCAGTTGCTCGCGCCTCTGTTGTTGCTCGCTCAGTTGCTCGCGCCTCTGTTGCTGCTCGCGCCTCTGTTGCTGCTCGCTCAGTTGCTCGCGCCTCTGTTGCTGCTCGCTCAGTTGCTCGCGCCTCTGTTGCTGCTCGCTGCTCGCTCAGTTGCTCGCGCCTCTGTTGCTGCTCGCTCAGTTGCTCGCGCCTCTGTTGCTGCTCGCTCCTCTGTTGCTGCTCGCTCAGTTGCTCGCGCCTCTGTTGTTGCTCGCTCAGTTGCTCGCGCCTCTGTTGTTGCTCGCTCAGTTGCTCGCGCCTCTGTTGTTGCTCGCTCAGTTGCTCGCGCCTCTGTTGCTGCTCGCGCCTCTGTTGTTGCTCGCTTAGTTGCTCGCGCCTCTGTTGCTGCTCGCTCAGTTGCTCGCGCCTCTGTTGTTGCTCGCTCAGTTGCTCGCGCCTCTGTTGCTGCTCGCGCCTCTGTTGTTGCTCGCTCAGTTGCTCGCGCCTCTGTTGCTGCTCGCTCAGTTGCTCGCGCCTCTGTTGCTGCTCGCTCAGTTGCTCGCGCCTCTGTTGCTGCTCGCTCAGTTGCTCGCGCCTCTGTTGCTGCTCGCTCAGTTGCTCGCGCCTCTGTTGCTGCTCGCGCCTCTGTTGCTGCTCGCGCCTCTGTTGCTGCTCGCTTAGTTGCTCGCGCCTCTGTTGCTGCTCGCTCAGTTGCTCGCGCCTCTGTTGCTGCTCGCTCAGCTGCTCGCGCCTCTGTTGCTGCTCGCGCCTCTGTTGCTGCTCGCTCAGTTGCTCGCGCCTCTGTTGCTGCTCGCGCCTCTGTTGCTGCTCGCTTAGTTGCTCGCGCCTCTGTTGCTGCTCGCTGCTCGCTCAGTTGCTCGCGCCTCTGTTGCTGCTCGCTGCTCGCTCAGTTGCTCGCGCCTCTGTTGCTGCTCGCTCAGTTGCTCCCGCCTCTCTTGCTGCTCGCGCCTCTGTTGCTGCTCGCTCAGTTGCTCGCGCCTCTGTTGCTGCTCGCTCAGTTGCTCGCGCCTCTGTTGTTGCTCGCTCAGTTGCTCGCGCCTCTGTTGTTGCTCGCTCAGTTGCTCGCGCCTCTGTTGCTGCTCGCGCCTCTGTTGTTGCTTGCTCAGTTGCTCGCGCCTCTGTTGCTGCTCGCTCAGTTGCTCGCGCCTCTGTTGTTGCTCGCTCAGTTGCTCGCGCCTCTGTTGCTGCTCGCGCCTCTGTTGTTGCTCGCTCAGTTGCTCGCGCCTCTGTTGCTGCTCGCTCAGTTGCTCGCGCCTCTGTTGCTGCTCGCTCAGTTGCTCGCGCCTCTGTTGCTGCTCGCTGCTCGCTCAGTTGCTCGCGCCTCTGTTGATGCTCGCTCAGTTGCTCGCGCCTCTGTTGCTGCTCGCGCCTCTGTTGCTTCTCGCTTAGTTGCTCGCGCCTCTGTTGCTGCTCGCTCAGTTGCTCGCGCCTCTGTTGCTGCTCGCTGCTCGCTCAGTTGCTCGCGCCTCTGTTGATGCTCGCTCAGTTGCTCGCGCCTCTGTTGCTGCTCGCGCCTCTGTTGCTGCTCGCTCAGTTGCTCGCGCCTCTGTTGCTGCTCGCGCCTCTGTTGCTGCTCGCGCCTCTGTTGCTGCTCGCTTAGTTGCTCGCGCCTCTGTTGCTGCTCGCTCAGTTGCTCGCGCCTCTGTTGCTGCTCGCGCCTCTGTTGCTGCTCGCTCAGTTGCTCGCGCCTCTGTTGCTGCTCACGCCTCTGTTGCTGCTCGAGCCTCTGTTGCTGCTCGCTTAGTTGCTCGCGCCTCTGTTGCTGCTCGCTGCTCGCTCAGTTGCTCGCGCCTCTGTTGCTGCTCGCTGCTCGCTCAGTTGCTCGCGCCTCTGTTGCTGCTCGCGCCTCTGTTGCTGCTCGCTCAGTTGCTCGCGCCTCTGTTGCTGCTCGCTCAGTTGCTCGCGCCTCTGTTGCTGCTCGCTCAGTTGCTCGCGCCTCTGTTGCTGCTCGCGCCTCTGTTGCTGCTCGCTCAGTTGCTCGCGCCTCTGTTGTTGCTCGCTCAGTTGCTCGCGCCTCTGTTGCTGCTCGCGCCTCTGTTGCTGCTCGCTCAGTTGCTCGCGCCTCTGTTGCTGCTCGCTCAGTTGCTCGCGCCTCTGTTGCTGCTCGCTGCTCGCTCAGTTGCTCGCGCCTCTGTTGCTGCTCGCTCAGTTGCTCGCGCCTCTGTTGCTGCTCGCTCCTCTGTTGCTGCTCGCTCCTCTGTTGCTGCTCGCTCAGTTGCTCGCGCCTCTGTTGTTGCTCGCTCAGTTGCTCGCGCCTCTGTTGTTGCTCGCTCAGTTGCTCGCGCCTCTGTTGTTGCTCGCTCAGTTGCTCGCGCCTCTGTTGCTGCTCGCGCCTCTGTTGTTGCTTGCTCAGTTGCTCGCGCCTCTGTTGCTGCTCGCTCAGTTGCTCGCGCCTCTGTTGTTGCTCGCTCAGTTGCTCGCGCCTCTGTTGCTGCTCGCGCCTCTGTTGTTGCTAGCTCAGTTGCTCGCGCCTCTGTTGCTGCTCGCTCAGTTGCTCGCGCCTCTGTTGCTGCTCGCTCAGTTGCTCGCGCCTCTGTTGCTGCTCGCTCAGTTGCTCGCGCCTCTGTTGCTGCTCGCTCAGTTGCTCGCGCCTCTGTTGCTGCTCGCGCCTCTGTTGCTGCTCGCGCCTCTGTTGCTGCTCGCTTAGTTGCTCGCGCCTCTGTTGCTGCTCGCTCAGTTGCTCGCGCCTCTGTTGCTGCTCGCTCAGCTGCTCGCGCCTCTGTTGCTGCTCGCGCCTCTGTTGCTGCTCGCTCAGTTGCTCGCGCCTCTGTTGCTGCTCGCGCCTCTGTTGCTGCTCGCTTAGTTGCTCGCGCCTCTGTTGCTGCTCGCTGCTCGCTCAGTTGCTCGCGCCTCTGTTGCTGCTCGCTGCTCGCTCAGTTGCTCGCGCCTCTGTTGCTGCTCGCTCAGTTGCTCCCGCCTCTCTTGCTGCTCGCGCCTCTGTTGCTGCTCGCTCAGTTGCTCGCGCCTCTGTTGCTGCTCGCTCAGTTGCTCGCGCCTCTGTTGTTGCTCGCTCAGTTGCTCGCGCCTCTGTTGTTGCTCGCTCAGTTGCTCGCGCCTCTGTTGCTGCTCGCGCCTCTGTTGCTGCTCGCGCCTCTGTTGTTGCTTGCTCAGTTGCTCGCGCCTCTGTTGCTGCTCGCTCAGTTGCTCGCGCCTCTGTTGTTGCTCGCTCAGTTGCTCGCGCCTCTGTTGCTGCTCGCGCCTCTGTTGTTGCTCGCTCAGTTGCTCGCGCCTCTGTTGCTGCTCGCTCAGTTGCTTGCGCCTCTGTTGCTGCTCGCTCAGTTGCTCGCGCCTCTGTTGCTGCTCGCTGCTCGCTCAGTTGCTCGCGCCTCTGTTGATGCTCGCTCAGTTGCTCGCGCCTCTGTTGCTGCTCGCGCCTCTGTTGCTTCTCGCTTAGTTGCTCGCGCCTCTGTTGCTGCTCGCTCAGTTGCTCGCGCCTCTGTTGCTGCTCGCTGCTCGCTCAGTTGCTCGCGCCTCTGTTGATGCTCGCTCAGTTGCTCGCGCCTCTGTTGCTGCTCGCGCCTCTGTTGCTTCTCGCTTAGTTGCTCGCGCCTCTGTTGCTGCTCGCTCAGTTGCTCGCGCCTCTGTTGCTGCTCGCGCCTCTGTTGCTGCTCTCTCAGTTGCTCGCGCCTCTGTTGCTGCTCGCTCAGTTGCTCGCGCCTCTGTTGCTGCTCGCTCAGTTGCTCGCGCCTCTGTTGCTGCTCGCGCCTCTGTTGCTGCTCTCTCAGTTGCTCGCGCCTCTGTTGCTGTTCGCTCAGTTGCTCGCGCCTCTGTTGCTGCTCGCGCCTCTGTTGCTGCTCGCTCAGTTGCTCGCGCCTCTGTTGCTGCTCGCTCAGTTGCTCGCGCCTCTGTTGCTGCTCGCTCAGTTGCTCGCGCCTCTGTTGCTGCTCGCGCCTCTGTTGCTGCTCGCTCAGTTGCTCGCGCCTCTGTTGCTGCTCGCTCAGTTGCTTGCGCCTCTGTTGCTGCTCGCGCCTCTGTTTCTGCTCGCGCCTCTGTTGCTGCTCGCTCAGCTGCTCGCGCCTCTGTTGCTGCTCGCGCCTCTTGCTGCTCGCTCAGTTGCTCGCGCCTCTGTTGCTGCTCGCGCCTCTGTTGCTGCTCGCGCCTCTGTTGCTGCTCGCTTAGTTGCTCGCGCCTCTGTTGCTGCTCGCGCCTCTGTTGCTGCTCGCTCAGTTGCTCGCGCCTCTGTTGCTGCTCGCTCAGTTGCTCGCGCCTCTGTTGCTGCTCGCGCCTCTGTTTCTGCTCGCGCCTCTGTTGCTGCTCGCTCAGCTGCTCGCGCCTCTGTTGCTGCTCGCGCCTCTGTTGCTGCTCGCTCAGTTTCTCGCGCCTCTGTTGCTGCTCGCGCCTCTGTTGCTGCTCGCTTAGTTGCTCGCGCCTCTGTTGCTGCTCGCTGCTCGCTCAGTTGCTCGCGCCTCTGTTGCTGCTCGCTGCTCGCTCAGTTGCTCTCGCCTCTGTTGCTGCTCGCCCAGTTGCTTGCACCTCTGTTGCTGCTCGCGCCTCTGTTGCTGCTCGCTCAGTTGCTCGCGCCTCTGTTGCTGCTCGCGCCTCTGTTGCTGCTCGCTCAGTTGCTCGCGCCTCTGTTGCTGCTCGCTCAGTTGCTCGCGCCTCTGTTGCTGCTCGCGCCTCTGTTGCTGTTCGCTCAGTTGCTCGCGCCTCTGTTGCTGCTCGCGCCGCTGTTGCTGCTCGCTCAGTTGCTCGCGCCTCTGTTGCTGCTCGCGCCTCTGTTGCTGCTCGCTCAGTTGCTCGCGCCTCTGTTGCTGCTCGCGCCTCTGTTGCTGCTCGCTCAGTTGCTCGCGCCTCTGTTGCTGCTCGCTCAGTTGCTCGCGCCTCTGTTGCTGCTCGCGCCTCTGTTGCTGCTCGCTCAGTTGCTCGCGCCTCTGTTGCTGCTCGCGCCTCTGTTGTTGCTCGCTCAGTTGCTTGCGCCTCTGTTGCTGCTCGCTCAGTTGCTCGCGCCTCTGTTGCTGCTCGCTGCTCGCTCAGTTGCTCGCGCCTCTGTTGATGCTCGCTCAGTTGCTCGCGCCTCTGTTGCTGCTCGCGCCTCTGTTGCTTCTCGCTTAGTTGCTCGCGCCTCTGTTGCTGCTCGCTCAGTTGCTCGCGCCTCTGTTGCTGCTCGCTGCTCGCTCAGTTGCTCGCGCCTCTGTTGATGCTCGCTCAGTTGCTCGCGCCTCTGTTGCTGCTCGCGCCTCTGTTGCTTCTCGCTTAGTTGCTCGCGCCTCTGTTGCTGCTCGCTCAGTTGCTCGCGCCTCTGTTGCTGCTCGCGCCTCTGTTGCTGCTCTCTCAGTTGCTCGCGCCTCTGTTGCTGCTCGCTCAGTTGCTCGCGCCTCTGTTGCTGCTCGCTCAGTTGCTCGCGCCTCTGTTGCTGCTCGCGCCTCTGTTGCTGCTCTCTCAGTTGCTCGCGCCTCTGTTGCTGTTCGCTCAGTTGCTCGCGCCTCTGTTGCTGCTCGCGCCTCTGTTGCTGCTCGCTCAGTTGCTCGCGCCTCTGTTGCTGCTCGCTCAGTTGCTCGCGCCTCTGTTGCTGCTCGCTCAGTTGCTCGCGCCTCTGTTGCTGCTCGCGCCTCTGTTGCTGCTCGCTCAGTTGCTCGCGCCTCTGTTGCTGCTCGCTCAGTTGCTTGCGCCTCTGTTGCTGCTCGCGCCTCTGTTTCTGCTCGCGCCTCTGTTGCTGCTCGCTCAGCTGCTCGCGCCCCTGTTGCTGCTCGCGCCTCTTGCTGCTCGCTCAGTTGCTCGCGCCTCTGTTGCTGCTCGCGCCTCTGTTGCTGCTCGCGCCTCTGTTGCTGCTCGCTTAGTTGCTCGCGCCTCTGTTGCTGCTCGCGCCTCTGTTGCTGCTCGCTCAGTTGCTCGCGCCTCTGTTGCTGCTCGCTCAGTTGCTCGCGCCTCTGTTGCTGCTCGCGCCTCTGTTTCTGCTCGCGCCTCTGTTGCTGCTCGCTCAGCTGCTCGCGCCTCTGTTGCTGCTCGCGCCTCTGTTGCTGCTCGCTCAGTTTCTCGCGCCTCTGTTGCTGCTCGCGCCTCTGTTGCTGCTCGCTTAGTTGCTCGCGCCTCTGTTGCTGCTCGCTGCTCGCTCAGTTGCTCGCGCCTCTGTTGCTGCTCGCTGCTCGCTCAGTTGCTCTCGCCTCTGTTGCTGCTCGCCCAGTTGCTTGCACCTCTGTTTCTGCTCGCGCCTCTGTTGCTGCTCGCTCAGTTGCTCGCGCCTCTGTTGCTGCTCGCGCCTCTGTTGCTGCTCGCTCAGTTGCTCGCGCCTCTGTTGCTGCTCGCTCAGTTGCTCGCGCCTCTGTTGCTGCTCGCGCCTCTGTTGCTGTTCGCTCAGTTGCTCGCGCCTCTGTTGCTGCTCGCGCCGCTGTTGCTGCTCGCTCAGTTGCTCGCGCCTCTGTTGCTGCTCGCTGCTCGCTCAGTTGCTCGCGCCTCTGTTGCTGCTCGCGCCTCTGTTGCTGCTCGCTGCTCGCTCAGTTGCTCGCGCCTCTGTTGCTGCTCGCGCCTCTGTTGCTGCTCGCGCCTCTGTTGCTGCTCGCTCAGTTGCTCGCGCCTCTGTTGCTGCTCGCTCAGTTGCTCGCGCCTCTGTTGCTGCTCGTTCAGTTGCTCGCGCTTCTGTTGTTGCTCGCTCAGTTGCTCGCGCCTCTGTTGCTGCTCGCGCCTCTGTTGCTGCTCGCTTAGTTGCTCGCGCCTCTGTTGCTGCTCGCTCAGTTGCTCGCGCCTCTGTTGCCGCTCGCTGCTCGCTCAGTTGCTCGCGCCTCTGTTGCTGCTCGCTCAGTTGCTCGCGCCTCTGTTGCTGCTCGCTCAGTTGCTCGCGCCTCTGTTGCTGCTCTCGCCTCTGTTGCTGCTCGCTCAGTTGCTCGCGCCTCTGTTGCTGCTCGCTCAGCTGCTCGCGCCTCTGTTGCTGCTCGCTCAGTTGCTCGCGCCTCTGTTGCTGCTCGCTCAGTTGCTCGCGCCTCTGTTGCTGCTCGCTCAGTTGCTCGCGCCTCTGTTGCTGCTCGCGCCTCTGTTGCTGCTCGCTCAGTTGCTCGCGCCTCTGTTGCTGCTCGCGCCTCTGTTGCTGCTCGCTCAGTTGCTCGCGCCTCTGTTGCTGCTCGCGCCTCTGTTGCTGCTCGCTCAGTTGCTCGCGCCTCTGTTGCTGCTCGCGCCTCTGTTGCCGCTCGCTCAGTTGCTCGCGCCTCTGTTGCTGCTTGCGCCTCTGTTGCTGCTCGCTCAGTTGCTCGCGCCTCTGTTGCTGCTCGCTCAGTTGCTCGCGCCTCTGTTGCTGCTCGCGCCTCTGTTGCTGCTCGCTCAGTTGCTCGCGCCTCTGTTGCTGCTCGCTCAGTTGCTCGCGCCTCTGTTGCTGCTCGCGCCTCTGTTGCTGCTTGCTCAGTTGCTCGCGCCTCTGTTGCTGCTCGCTCAGTTGCTCGCGCCTCTGTTGCTGCTCGCTCAGTTGCTCGCGCCTCTGTTGCTGCTCGCTCAGTATCTCGCGCCTCTGTTGCTGCTCGCGCCTCTGTTGCTGCTCGCGCCGCTGTTGCTGCTCGCTCAGTTGCTCGCGCCTCTGTTGCTGCTCGCTCAGTTGCTCGCGCCTTTGTTGCTGCTCGCGCCTCTGTTGCTGCTCGCTCAGTTGCTCGCGCCTCTGTTGCTGCTAGCTCAGTTGCTCGCGCCTCTGTTGTTGCTCGCTCAGTTGCTCGCGCCTCTGTTGCTGCTCGCTCAGTTGCTCGCGCCTCTGTTGCTTCTCGCTGCTCGCTCAGTTGCTCGCGCCTCTGTTGCTGCTCGCGCCTCTGTTGCTGCTCGCGCCTCTGTTGCTGCTCGCTTAGTTGCTCGCGCCTCTGTTGCTGCTCGTGCCTCTGTTGCTGCTCGCTTAGTTGCTCGCGCCTCTGTTGCTGCTCGCTCAATTGCTCGCGCCTCTGTTGCTGTTCGCTGCTCGCTCAGTTGCTCGCGCCTCTGTTGCTGCTCGCTCAGTTGCTCGCGCCTCTGTTGCTGCTCGCGCCTCTGTTGCTGCTCGCTTAGTTGCTCGCGCCTCTGTTGCTGCTCGCTGCTCGCTCAGTTGCTCGCGCCTCTGTTGCTGCTCGCTGCTCGCTCAGTTGCTCGCGCCTCTGTTGCTGCTCGCGCCTCTGTTGCTGCTCGCTCAGTTGCTCGCGCCTCTGTTGCTGCTCGCTCAGTTGCTCGCGCCTCTGTTGCTGCTCGTTCAGTTGCTCGCGCTTCTGTTGTTGCTCGCTCAGTTGCTCGCGCCTCTGTTGCTGCTCGCGCCTCTGTTGCTGCTCGCTTAGTTGCTCGCGCCTCTGTTGCTGCTCGCTCAGTTGCTCGCGCCTCTGTTGCCGCTCGCTGCTCGCTCAGTTGCTCGCGCCTCTGTTGCTGCTCGCTCAGTTGCTCGCGCCTCTGTTGCTGCTCGCTCAGTTGCTCGCGCCTCTGTTGCTGCTCTCGCCTCTGTTGCTGCTCGCTCAGTTGCTCGCGCCTCTGTTGCTGCTCGCTCAGCTGCTCGCGCCTCTGTTGCTGCTCGCTCAGTTGCTCGCGCCTCTGTTGCTGCTCGCTCAGTTGCTCGCGCCTCTGTTGCTGCTCGCTCAGTTGCTCGCGCCTCTGTTGCTGCTCGCGCCTCTGTTGCTGCTCGCTCAGTTGCTCGCGCCTCTGTTGCTGCTCGCGCCTCTGTTGCTGCTCGCTCAGTTGCTCGCGCCTCTGTTGCTGCTCGCGCCTCTGTTGCTGCTCGCTCAGTTGCTCGCGCCTCTGTTGCTGCTCGCGCCTCTGTTGCCGCTCGCTCAGTTGCTCGCGCCTCTGTTGCTGCTTGCGCCTCTGTTGCTGCTCGCTCAGTTGCTCGCGCCTCTGTTGCTGCTCGCTCAGTTGCTCGCGCCTCTGTTGCTGCTCGCGCCTCTGTTGCTGCTCGCTCAGCTGCTCGCGCCTCTGTTGCTACTCGCGCCTCTGTTGCTGCTCGCTCAGTTGCTCGCGCCTCTGTTGCTGCTCGCGCCTCTGTTGCTGCTCGCTCAGCTGCTCGCGCCTCTGTTGCTGCTCGCGCCTCTGTTGCTGCTCGCTCAGTTGCTCGCGCCTCTGTTGCTGCTCGCGCCTCTGTTGCTGCTCGCTCAGTTGCTCGCTCCTCTGTTGCTGCTCGCTCAGTTGCTCGCGCCTCTGTTGCTGCTCGCTCAGTTGCTCGCGCCTCTGTTGCTGCTCGCGCCTCTGTTGCTGCTCGCTCAGTTGCTCGCGCCTCTGTTGCTGCTCGCGCCTCTGTTGCTGCTCGCTCAGTTGCTCGCGCCTCTGTTGCTGCTCGCTCAGTTGCTCGCGCCTCTGTTGCTGCTCGCGTCTCTGTTGCTGCTTGCTCAGTTGCTCGCGCCTCTGTTGCTGCTCGCTCAGTTGCTCGCGCCTCTGTTGCTGCTCGCTCAGTTGCTCGCGCCTCTGTTGCTGCTCGCGCATCTGTTGCTGCTCGCTCAGTTGCTCGCGCCTCTGTTGCTGCTCGCTCAGCTGCTCGCGCCTCTGTTGCTGCTCGCTCAGTTGCTCGCGCCTCTGTTGCTGCTCGCTCAGTTGCTCGCGCCTCTGTTGCTGCTCGCTCAGTTGCTCGCGCCTCTGTTGCTGCTCGCTCAGTTGCTCGCGCCTCTGTTGCTGCTCGCGCCTCTGTTGCTGTTCGCTCAGTTGCTCGCGCCTCTGTTGCTGCTCGCGCCTCTGTTGCTGCTCGCTCAGTTGCTCGCGCCTCTGTTGCTGCTCGCTCAGTTGCTCGCGCCTCTGTTGCTGCTCGCGCCTCTGTTGCTGCTCGCTCAGCTGCTCGTGCCTCTGTTGCTACTCGCGCCTCTGTTGCTGCTCGCTCAGTTGCTCGCGCCTCTGTTGCTGCTCGCGCCTCTGTTGCTGCTCGCTGCTCGCTCAGTTGCTCGCGCCTCTGTTGCTGCTCGCTGCTCGCTCAATTGCTCGCGCCTCTGTTGCTGCTCGCTCAGTTGCTCGCGCCTCTGTTGCTGCTCGCGCCTCTGTTGCTGCTCGCTCAGTTGCTCGCGCCTCTGTTGCTGCTCGCTCAGTTGCTCGCGCCTCTGTTGCTGCTCGCTTCTCTGTTGCTGCTCGCTCAGTTGCTCGCGCCTCGGTTGCTGCTCGTTCAGTTGCTCGCGCCTCTGTTGCTGCTCGCGCCTCTGTTGCTGCTCGCTCAGTTGCTCGCGCCTCTGTTGCTGCTCGCTCAGTTGCTCGCGCCTCTGTTGCTGCTTGCGCCTCTGTTGCTGCTCGCGCCTCTGTTGCTGCTCGCGCCTCTGTTGCTGCTCGCGCATCTGTTGCTGCTCGCGCCTCTGTTGCTGCTCGCTTAGTTGCTCGCGCCTCTTTTGCTGCTCGCGCCTCTGTTGCTGCTCGCGCATCTGTTGCTGCTCGCGCCTCTGTTGCTGCTCGCTTAGTTGCTCGCGCCTCTGTTGCTGCTCGCTGCTCGCTCAGTAGCTCGCGCCTCTGTTGCTGCTCGCTGCTCGCTCAGTTGCTCGCGCCTCTGTTGCTGCTCGCTCAGTTGCTCGCGCCTCTGTTGCTGCTCGCGCCTCTGTTGCTGCTCGCTCAGTTGCTCGCGCCTCTGTTGCTGCTCGCTCAGTTGCTCGCGCCTCTGTTGCTGCTCGCTCAGTTGCTCGCGCCTCTGTTGCTGCTCGCTCAGTTGCTCGCGCCTCTGTTGCTGCTTGCTCAGTTGCTCACGCCTCTGTTGCTGCTCGCGCCTCTGTTGCTGCTCGCTCAGTTGCTCGCGCCTCTGTTGCTGCTCGCGCCTCTGTTGCTGCTCGCTCAGCTGCTCGCGCCTCTGTTGCTGCTCGCTCCTCTGTTGCTGCTCGCTCAGTTGCTCGCGCCTCTGTTGCTGCTCGCTCAGTTGCTCGCGCCTCTGTTGCTGCTCGCGCCTCTGTTGCTGCTCGCTCAGTTGCTCGCGCCTCTGTTGCTGCTCGCGCCTCTGTTGCTGCTCGCTCAGTTGCTCGCGCCTCTGTTGCTGCTCGCTCAGTTGCTCGCGCCTCTGTTGCTGCTCGCGTCTCTGTTGCTGCTTGCTCAGTTGCTCGCGCCTCTGTTGCTGCTCGCTCAGTTGCTCGCGCCTCTGTTGCTGCTCGCTCAGTTGCTCGCGCCTCTGTTGCTGCTCGCGCATCTGTTGCTGCTCGCTCAGTTGCTCGCGCCTCTGTTGCTGCTCGCTCAGCTGCTCGCGCCTCTGTTGCTGCTCGCTCAGTTGCTCGCGCCTCTGTTGCTGCTCGCTCAGTTGCTCGCGCCTCTGTTGCTGCTCGCTCAGTTGCTCGCGCCTCTGTTGCTGCTCGCTCAGTTGCTCGCGCCTCTGTTGCTGCTCGCGCCTCTGTTGCTGTTCGCTCAGTTGCTCGCGCCTCTGTTGCTGCTCGCGCCTCTGTTGCTGCTCGCTCAGTTGCTCGCGCCTCTGTTGCTGCTCGCTCAGTTGCTCGCGCCTCTGTTGCTGCTCGCGCCTCTGTTGCTGCTCGCTCAGCTGCTCGTGCCTCTGTTGCTACTCGCGCCTCTGTTGCTGCTCGCTCAGTTGCTCGCGCCTCTGTTGCTGCTCGCGCCTCTGTTGCTGCTCGCTGCTCGCTCAGTTGCTCGCGCCTCTGTTGCTGCTCGCTGCTCGCTCAATTGCTCGCGCCTCTGTTGCTGCTCGCTCAGTTGCTCGCGCCTCTGTTGCTGCTCGCGCCTCTGTTGCTGCTCGCTCAGTTGCTCGCGCCTCTGTTGCTGCTCGCTCAGTTGCTCGCGCCTCTGTTGCTGCTCGCTTCTCTGTTGCTGCTCGCTCAGTTGCTCGCGCCTCGGTTGCTGCTCGTTCAGTTGCTCGCGCCTCTGTTGCTGCTCGCGCCTCTGTTGCTGCTCGCTCAGTTGCTCGCGCCTCTGTTGCTGCTCGCTCAGTTGCTCGCGCCTCTGTTGCTGCTTGCGCCTCTGTTGCTGCTCGCGCCTCTGTTGCTGCTCGCGCCTCTGTTGCTGCTCGCGCATCTGTTGCTGCTCGCGCCTCTGTTGCTGCTCGCTTAGTTGCTCGCGCCTCTTTTGCTGCTCGCGCCTCTGTTGCTGCTCGCGCATCTGTTGCTGCTCGCGCCTCTGTTGCTGCTCGCTTAGTTGCTCGCGCCTCTGTTGCTGCTCGCTGCTCGCTCAGTAGCTCGCGCCTCTGTTGCTGCTCGCTGCTCGCTCAGTTGCTCGCGCCTCTGTTGCTGCTCGCTCAGTTGCTCGCGCCTCTGTTGCTGCTCGCGCCTCTGTTGCTGCTCGCTCAGTTGCTCGCGCCTCTGTTGCTGCTCGCTCAGTTGCTCGCGCCTCTGTTGCTGCTCGCTCAGTTGCTCGCGCCTCTGTTGCTGCTCGCTCAGTTGCTCGCGCCTCTGTTGCTGCTTGCTCAGTTGCTCACGCCTCTGTTGCTGCTCGCGCCTCTGTTGCTGCTCGCTCAGTTGCTCGCGCCTCTGTTGCTGCTCGCGCCTCTGTTGCTGCTCGCTCAGCTGCTCGCGCCTCTGTTGCTGCTCGCGCCTCTGTTGCTGCTCGCTCAGTTGCTCGCGCCTCTGTTGCTGCTCGCGCCTCTGTTGCTGCTCGCTCAGTTGCTCGCTCCTCTGTTGCTGCTCGCTCAGTTGCTCGCGCCTCTGTTGCTGCTCGCTCAGTTGCTCGCGCCTCTGTTGCTGCTCGCGCCTCTGTTGCTGCTCGCTCAGTTGCTCGCGCCTCTGTTGCTGCTCGCGCCTCTGTTGCTGCTCGCTCAGTTGCTCGCGCCTCTGTTGCTGCTCGCTCAGTTGCTCGCGCCTCTGTTGCTGCTCGCGTCTCTGTTGCTGCTTGCTCAGTTGCTCGCGCCTCTGTTGCTGCTCGCTCAGTTGCTCGCGCCTCTGTTGCTGCTCGCTCAGTTGCTCGCGCCTCTGTTGCTGCTCGCGCATCTGTTGCTGCTCGCTCAGTTGCTCGCGCCTCTGTTGCTGCTCGCTCAGCTGCTCGCGCCTCTGTTGCTGCTCGCTCAGTTGCTCGCGCCTCTGTTGCTGCTCGCTCAGTTGCTCGCGCCTCTGTTGCTGCTCGCTCAGTTGCTCGCGCCTCTGTTGCTGCTCGCTCAGTTGCTCGCGCCTCTGTTGCTGCTCGCGCCTCTGTTGCTGCTCGCTCAGTTGCTCGCGCCTCTGTTGCTGCTCGCGCCTCTGTTGCTGCTCGCTCAGTTGCTCGCGCCTCTGTTGCTGCTCGCTCAGTTGCTCGCGCCTCTGTTGCTGCTCGCGCCTCTGTTGCTGCTCGCTCAGCTGCTCGTGCCTCTGTTGCTACTCGCGCCTCTGTTGCTGCTCGCTCAGTTGCTCGCGCCTCTGTTGCTGCTCGCGCCTCTGTTGCTGCTCGCTGCTCGCTCAGTTGCTCGCGCCTCTGTTGCTGCTCGCTGCTCGCTCAATTGCTCGCGCCTCTGTTGCTGCTCGCTCAGTTGCTCGCGCCTCTGTTGCTGCTCGCGCCTCTGTTGCTGCTCGCTCAGTTGCTCGCGCCTCTGTTGCTGCTCGCTCAGTTGCTCGCGCCTCTGTTGCTGCTCGCTTCTCTGTTGCTGCTCGCTCAGTTGCTCGCGCCTCGGTTGCTGCTCGTTCAGTTGCTCGCGCCTCTGTTGCTGCTCGCGCCTCTGTTGCTGCTCGCTCAGTTGCTCGCGCCTCTGTTGCTGCTCGCTCAGTTGCTCGCGCCTCTGTTGCTGCTTGCGCCTCTGTTGCTGCTCGCGCCTCTGTTGCTGCTCGCGCCTCTGTTGCTGCTCGCGCATCTGTTGCTGCTCGCGCCTCTGTTGCTGCTCGCTTAGTTGCTCGCGCCTCTGTTGCTGCTCGCGCCTCTGTTGCTGCTCGCGCATCTGTTGCTGCTCGCACCTCTGTTGCTGCTCGCTTAGTTGCTCGCGCCTCTGTTGCTGCTCGCTGCTCGCTCAGTAGCTCGCGCCTCTGTTGCTGCTCGCTGCTCGCTCAGTTGCTCGCGCCTCTGTTGCTGCTCGCTCAGTTGCTCGCGCCTCTGTTGCTGCTCGCGCCTCTGTTGCTGCTCGCTCAGTTGCTCGCGCCTCTGTTGCTGCTCGCTCAGTTGCTCGCGCCTCTGTTGCTGCTCGCTCAGTTGCTCGCGCCTCTGTTGCTGCTCGCTCAGTTGCTCGCGCCTCTGTTGCTGCTTGCTCAGTTGCTCACGCCTCTGTTGCTGCTCGCGCCTCTGTTGCTGCTCGCTCAGTTGCTCGCGCCTCTGTTGCTGCTCGCTCAGTTGCTTGCGCCTCTGTTGCTGCTCGCGCCTCTGTTGCTGCTCGCTCAGCTGCTCGCGCCTCTGTTGCTGCTCGCGCCTCTGTTGCTGCTCGCTCAGTTGCTCGCGCCTCTGTTGCTGCTCGCTGCTCGCTCAGTTGCTCGCGCCTCTGTTGCTGCTCGCTGCTCGCTCAGTTGCTCGGGCCTCTGTTGCTGCTCGCTCAGTTGCTCGCGCCTCTGTTGCTGCTCGCGCCTCTGTTGCTGCTCGCTCAGTTGCTCGCGCCTCTGTTGCTGCTCGCTCAGTTGCTCGCGCCTCTGTTGCTGCTCGCTCAGTTGCTCGCGCCTCTGTTGCTGCTCGCTCAGTTGCTCGCGCCTCTGTTGCTGCTCGCTCAGTTGCTCGCGCCTCTGTTGCTGCTCGCTCAGTTGCTCGCGCCTCTGTTGCTGCTCGCTCAGATGCTCGCGCCTCTGTTGCTGCTCGCGCCTCTGTTGCTGCTCGCTCAGTTGCTCGCGCCTCTGTTGCTGCTCGCGCCTCTGTTGCTGCTCGCTCAGTTGCTCGCGCCTCTGTTGCTGCTCGCTCAGTTGCTCGCGCCTCTGTTGCTGCTCGCGCCTCTGTTGCTGCTCGCTCAGTTGCTCGCGCCTCTGTTGCTGCTCGCGCCTCTGTTGCTGCTTGCGCCTCTGTTGCTGCTCGCTTAGTTGCTCGCGCCTCTGTTGCTGCTCGCTGCTCGCTCAGTTGCTCGCGCCTCTGTTGCTGCTCGCGCCTCTGTTGCTGCTCGCTTAGTTGCTCGCGCCTCTGTTGCTGCTCGCTGCTCGCTCAGTTCCTCGCGCCTCTGTTGCTGCTCGCTGCTCGCTCAGTTGCTCGCGCCTCTGTTGCTGCTCGCTCAGTTGCTCGCGCCTCTGTTGCTGCTCGCGCCTCTGTTGCTGCTCGCTCAGTTGCTCGCGCCTCTGTTGCTGCTCGCTCAGTTGCTCGCGCCTCTGTTGCTGCTCGCGCCTCTGTTGCTGCTCGCTCAGTTGCTCGCGCCTCTGTTGCTGCTCGCTCAGTTGCTCGCGCCTCTGTTGCTGCTCGCGCCTCTGTTGCTGCTCGCTCAGTTGCTCGCGCCTCTGTTGCTGCTCGCTAAGTTGCTCGCGCCTCTGTTGCTGCTCGCGCCTCTGCTGCTGCTCGCTCAGCTGCTCGCGCCTCTGTTGCTGCTCGCGCCTCTGTTGCTGCTCGCTCAGTTGCTCGCGCCTCTGTTGCTGCTCGTGCCTCTGTTGCTGCTCGCTTAGTTGCTCGCGCCTCTGTTGCTGCTCGCTGCTCGCTCAGTTGCTCGCGCCTCTGTTGCTGCTCGCTGCTCGCTCAGTTGCTCGCGCCTCTGTTGCTGCTCGCGCCTCTGTTGCTGCTCGCTCAGTTGCTCGCGCCTCTGTTGCTGCTCGCTCAGTTGCTCGCGCCTCGGTTGCTGCTCGCGCCTCTGTTGCTGCTCGCTCAGTTGCTCACGCCTCTGTTCCTGCTCGCTCAGTTGCTCGCGCCTCTGTTGCTGCTCGCGCCTCTGTTGTTGCTTGCTCAGTTGCTCGCGCCTCTGTTGCTGCTCGCTCAGTTGCTCGCGCCTCTGTTGTTGCTCGCTCAGTTGCTCGCGCCTCTGTTGCTGCTCGCTCAGTTGCTCGCGCCTCTGTTGTTGCTAGCGCCTCTGTTGTTGCTTGCTCAGTTGCTCGCGCCTCTGTTGCTGCTCGCTCAGTTGCTCGCGCCTCTGTTGTTGCTC
Source organism: Eucyclogobius newberryi (assembly GCF_026437365.1). NCBI lineage: Eukaryota > Metazoa > Chordata > Actinopteri > Gobiiformes > Gobiidae > Eucyclogobius > Eucyclogobius newberryi. The sequence continues at coordinate 35,362,669 of NW_027315779.1, forward strand.
GCTCAGTTGCTCGCGCCTCTGTTGCTGCTCGCTCAGTTGCTCGCGCCTCTGTTGTTGCTCGCTCAGTTGCTCGCGCCTCTGTTGCTGCTCGCGCCTCTGTTGTTGCTTGCTCAGTTGCTCGCGCCTCTGTTGCTGCTCGCTCAGTTGCTCGCGCCTCTGTTGCTGCTCGCTCAGTTGCTCGCGCCTCTGTTGCTGCTCGCTCAGTTGCTCGCGCCTCTGTTGCTGCTCGCTGCTCGCTCAGTTGCTCGCGCCTCTGTTGCTGCTCGCTGCTCGCTCAGTTGCTCGCGCCTCTGTTGATGCTCGCTCAGTTGCTCGCGCCTCTGTTGCTGCTCGCTTAGTTGCTCGCGCCTCTGTTGCTGCTCGCTCAGTTGCTCGCGCCTCTGTTGCTGCTCGCGCCTCTGTTGCTGCTCGCGCCTCTGTTGCTGCTCGCTCAGTTGCTCGCGCCTCTGTTGCTGCTCGCGCCTCTGTTGCTGCTCGCTGCTCGCTCAGTTGCTCGTGCCTCTGTTGCTGCTCGCTGCTCGCTCAGTTGCTCGCGCCTCTGTTGCTGCTCGCTGCTCGCTCAGTTGCTCGCACCTCTGTTGCTGCTCGCGCCTCTGTTGCTGCTCGCTCAGTTGCTCGCGCCTCTGTTGCTGCTCGCTCAGTTGCTCGCGCCTCTGTTGCTGCTCGCTCAGTTGCTCGCGCCTCTGTTGCTGCTCGCGCCTCTGTTGCTGCTCGCTCAGTTGCTCGCGCCTCTGTTGCTGCTCGCTCAGTTGCTCGCGCCTCTGTTGCTGCTCGCTCAGTTGCTCGCGCCTCTGTTGCTGCTCGCGCCTCTGTTGCTGCTCGCTCAGTTGCTCGCGCCTCTGTTGCTGCTCGCTCAGTTGCTCGCGCCTCTGTTGCTGCTCGCTCAGTAGCTCGCGCCTCTGTTGCTGCTCGCTCAGCTGCTCGCGCCTCTGTTGCTGCTCGCTCAGTTGCTCGCGCCTCTGTTGCTGCTCGCTCAGCTGCTCGCGCCTCTGTTTCTGCTCGCTCAGTTGCTCGCGCCTCTGTTGCTGCTCGCTCAGTTGCTCGCGCCTCTGTTGCTGCTCGCTCAGTTGCTCGCGCCTCTGTTACTGCTCGCTCAGTTGCTCGTGCCTCTGTTGCTGCTCGCGCCTCTGTTGCTGCTCGCTCAGTTGCTCGCGCCTCTGTTGCTGCTCGCGCCTCTGTTGTTGCTTGCTCAGTTGCTCGCGCCTCTGTTGATGCTCGCTCAGTTGCTCGCGCCTCTGTTGTTGCTCGCTCAGTTGCTCGCGCCTCTGTTGTTGCTCGCTCAGTTGCTCGCGCCTCTGTTGCTGCTCGCTCAGTTGCTCGCGCCTCTGTTGTTGCTCGCTCAGTTGCTCGCGCCTCTGTTGCTGCTCGCTCAGTTGCTCGCGCCTCTGTTGCTGCTCGCGCCTCTGTTGCTGCTCGCTCAGCTGCTAGCGCCTCTGTTGCTGCTCGCTCAGTTGCTCGCGCCTCTGTTGCTGCTCGCTCAGTTGCTCGCGCCTCTGTTGCTGCTCGCTCAGTTGCTCGCGCCTCTGTTGCTGCTCGCGCCTCTGTTGCTGCTCGCTCAGTTGCTCGCGCCTCTGTTGCTGCTCGCTCAGTTGCTCGCGCCTCTGTTGCTGCTCGCTCAGTAGCTCGCGCCTCTGTTGCTGCTCGCTCAGCTGCTCGCGCCTCTGTTGCTGCTCGCTCAGTTGCTCGCGCCTCTGTTGCTGCTCGCTCAGCTGCTCGCGCCTCTGTTTCTGCTCGCTCAGTTGCTCGCGCCTCTGTTGCTGCTCGCTCAGTTGCTCGCGCCTCTGTTGCTGCTCGCTCAGTTGCTCGCGCCTCTGTTACTGCTCGCTCAGTTGCTCGTGCCTCTGTTGCTGCTCGCGCCTCTGTTGCTGCTCGCTCAGTTGCTCGCGCCTCTGTTGCTGCTCGCGCCTCTGTTGTTGCTTGCTCAGTTGCTCGCGCCTCTGTTGATGCTCGCTCAGTTGCTCGCGCCTCTGTTGTTGCTCGCTCAGTTGCTCGCGCCTCTGTTGTTGCTCGCTCAGTTGCTCGCGCCTCTGTTGCTGCTCGCTCAGTTGCTCGCGCCTCTGTTGTTGCTCGCTCAGTTGCTCGCGCCTCTGTTGCTGCTCGCTCAGTTGCTCGCGCCTCTGTTGCTGCTCGCGCCTCTGTTGCTGCTCGCTCAGCTGCTAGCGCCTCTGTTGCTGCTCGCTCAGTTGCTCGCGCCTCTGTTGCTGCTCGCGCCTCTGTTGCTGCTCGCTCAGTTGCTCGCGCCTCTGTTGCTGCTCGCTCAGTTGCTCGCGCCTCTGTTGCTGCTCGCTCAGTTGCTCGCGCCTCTGTTGCTGCTCGCTCAGTTGCTCGCGCCTCTGTTGCTGCTCGCTCAGTTGCTCGCGCCTCTGTTGCTGCTCGCTCAGTTGCTCGCGCCTCTGTTGCTGCTCGCTCAGTTGCTCGCGCCTCTGTTGCTGCTCGCGCCTCTGTTGCTGCTCGCTCAGTTGCTCGCGCCTCTGTTGTTGCTCGCTCAGTTGCTCGCGCCTCTGTTGCTGCTCGCTCAGTTGCTCGCGCCTCTGTTGTTCCTCGCGCCTCTGTTGTTGCTTGCTCAGTTGCTCGCGCCTCTGTTGCTGCTCGCTCAGTTGCTCGCGCCTCTGTTGTTGCTCGCTCAGTTGCTCGCGCCTCTGTTGCTGCTCGCTCAGTTGCTCGCGCCTCTGTTGTTGCTCGCTCAGTTGCTCGCGCCTCTGTTGCTGCTCGCGCCTCTGTTGTTGCTTGCTCAGTTGCTCGCGCCTCTGTTGCTGCTCGCTCAGTTGCTCGCGCCTCTGTTGCTGCTCGCTCAGTTGCTCGCGCCTCTGTTGCTGCTCGCGCCTCTGTTGTTGCTTGCTCTGTTGCTCTCGCCTCTGTTGCTGCTCGCTCAGTTGCTCGCGCCTCTGTTGCTGCTCGCTCAGTTGCTCGCGCCTCTGTTGCTGCTCGCTGCTCGCTCAGTTGCTCGCGCCTCTGTTGCTGCTCGCTGCTCGCTCAGTTGCTCGCGCCTCTGTTGATGCTCGCTCAGTTGCTCGCGCCTCTGTTGCTGCTCGCTTAGTTGCTCGCGCCTCTGTTGCTGCTCGCTCAGTTGCTCGCGCCTCTGTTGCTACTCGCGCCTCTGTTGCTGCTCGCGCCTCTGTTGCTGCTCGCTCAGTTGCTCGCGCCTCTGTTGCTGCTCGCGCCTCTGTTGCTGCTCGCTGCTCGCTCAGTTGCTCGTGCCTCTGTTGCTGCTCGCTGCTTGCTCAGTTGCTCGCGCCTCTGTTGCTGCTCGCTGCTCGCTCAGTTGCTCGCGCCTCTGTTGCTGCTCGCGCCTCTGTTGCTGCTCGCTCAGTTGCTCGCGCCTCTGTTGCTGCTCGCTCAGTTGCTCGCGCCTCTGTTGCTGCTCGCTCAGTTGCTCGCGCCTCTGTTGCTGCTCGCGCCTCTGTTGCTGCTCGCTCAGTTGCTCGCGCCTCTGTTGCTGCTCGCTCAGTTGCTCGCGCCTCTGTTGCTGCTCGCTCAGTTGCTCGCGCCTCTGTTGCTGCTCGCGCCTCTGTTGCTGCTCGCTCAGTTGCTCGCGCCTCTGTTGCTGCTCGCTCAGTTGCTCGCGCCTCTGTTGCTGCTCGCTCAGTTGCTCGCGCCTCTGTTGCTGCTCGCTCAGCTGCTCGCGCCTCTGTTGCTGCTCGCTCAGTTGCTCGCGCCTCTGTTGCTGCTCGCTCAGCTGCTCGCGCCTCTGTTTCTGCTCGCTCAGTTGCTCGCGCCTCTGTTGCTGCTCGCTCAGTTGCTCGCGCCTCTGTTGCTGCTCGCTCAGTTGCTCGCGCCTCTGTTACTGCTCGCTCAGTTGCTCGTGCCTCTGTTGCTGCTCGCGCCTCTGTTGCTGCTCGCTCAGTTGCTCGCGCCTCTGTTGCTGCTCGCGCCTCTGTTGTTGCTTGCTCAGTTGCTCGCGCCTCTGTTGATGCTCGCTCAGTTGCTCGCGCCTCTGTTGTTGCTCGCTCAGTTGCTCGCGCCTCTGTTGCTGCTCGCGCCTCTGTTGCTGCTCGCTCAGTTGCTCGCGCCTCTGTTGCTGCTCGCTCAGCTGCTCGCGCCTCTGTTGCTGCTCGCTCAGTTGCTCGCGCCTCTGTTGCTGCTCGCTCAGCTGCTCGCGCCTCTGTTGCTGCTCGCTCAGTTGCTCGTGCCTCTGTTGTTGCTCGCTCAGTTGCTCGCGCCTCTGTTGTTGCTCGCTCAGTTGCTCGCGCCTCTGTTGCTGCTCGCGCCTCTGTTGTTGCTTGCTCAGTTAGTCGCGCCTCTGTTGCTGCTCGCTCAGTTGCTCGCGCCTCTGTTGCTGCTCGCTCAGTTGCTCGCGCCTCTGTTGTTGCTCGCTCAGTTGCTCGCGCCTCTGTTGCTGCTCGCTCAGTTGCTCGCGCCTCTGTTGTTGCTCGCTCAGTTGCTCGCGCCTCTGTTGCTGCTCGCGCCTCTGTTGTTGCTTGCTCAGTTGCTCGCGCCTCTGTTGCTGCTCGCTCAGTTGCTCGCGCCTCTGTTGCTGCTCGCTCAGTTGCTCGCGCCTCTGTTGCTGCTCGCTGCTCGCTCAGTTGCTCGCGCCTCTGTTGCTGCTCGCTGCTCGCTCAGTTGCTCGCGCCTCTGTTGATGCTCGCTCAGTTGCTCGCGCCTCTGTTGCTGCTCGCTTAGTTGCTCGCGCCTCTGTTGCTGCTCGCTCAGTTGCTCGCGCCTCTGTTGCTGCTCGCGCCTCTGTTGCTGCTCGCTCAGTTGCTCGCGCCTCTGTTGTTGCTCGCTCAGTTGCTCGCGCCTCTGTTGCTGCTCGCTCAGTTGCTCGCGCCTCTGTTGTTGCTCGCTCAGTTGCTCGCGCCTCTGTTGCTGCTCGCGCCTCTGTTGTTGCTTGCTCAGTTGCTCGCGCCTCTGTTGCTGCTCGCTCAGTTGCTCGCGCCTCTGTTGCTGCTCGCTCAGTTGCTCGCGCCTCTGTTGCTGCTCGCTGCTCGCTCAGTTGCTCGCGCCTCTGTTGCTGCTCGCTGCTCGCTCAGTTGCTCGCACCTCTGTTGATGCTCGCTCAGTTGCTCGCGCCTCTGTTGCTGCTCGCTTAGTTGCTCGCGCCTCTGTTGCTGCTCGCTCAGTTGCTCGCGCCTCTGTTGCTGCTCGCGCCTCTGTTGCTGCTCGCGCCTCTGTTGCTGCTCGCTCAGTTGCTCGCGCCTCTGTTGCTGCTCGCGCCTCTGTTGCTGCTCGCTGCTCGCTCAGTTGCTCGCGCCTCTGTTGCTGCTCGCGCCTCTGTTGCTGCTCGCTCAGTTGCTCGCGCCTCTGTTGCTGCTCGCGCCTCTGTTGCTGCTCGCTCAGCTGCTCGCGCCTCTGTTGCTGCTCGCTCAGTTGCTCGCGCCTCTGTTGCTGCTCGCGCCTCTGTTGCTGCTCGCTCAGTTGCTCGCGCCTCTGTTGCTGCTCGCTCAGCTGCTCGCGCCTCTGTTGCTGCTCGCTCAGTTGCTCGCGCCTCTGTTGCTGCTCGCTCAGCTGCTCGCGCCTCTGTTGCTGCTCGCTCAGTTGCTCGCGCCTCTGTTGCTGCTCGCTCAGTTGCTCGCGCCTCTGTTGCTGCTCGCTTAGTTGCTCGCGCCTCTGTTGCTGCTCGCTCAGTTGCTCGCGCCTCTGTTGTTGCTCGCTCAGTTGCTCGCGCCTCTGTTGTTGCTCGCTCAGTTGCTCGCGCCTCTGTTGCTGCTCGCGCCTCTGTTGTTGCTTGCTCAGTTGCTCGCGCCTCTGTTGCTGCTCGCTCAGTTGCTCGCGCCTCTGTTGCTGCTCGCTCAGTTGCTCGCGCCTCTGTTGTTGCTCGCTCAGTTGCTCGCGCCTCTGTTGTTGCTCGCTCAGTTGCTCGCGCCTCTGTTGCTGCTCGCGCCTCTGTTGTTGCTTGCTCAGTTGCTCGCGCCTCTGTTGCTGCTCGCTCAGTTGCTCGCGCCTCTGTTGCTGCTCGCTCAGTTGCTCGCGCCTCTGTTGCTGCTCGCTGCTCGCTCAGTTGCTCGCGCCTCTGTTGCTGCTCGCTGCTCGCTCAGTTGCTCGCGCCTCTGTTGATGCTCGCTCAGTTGCTCGCGCCTCTGTTGCTGCTCGCTTAGTTGCTCGCGCCTCTGTTGCTGCTCGCTCAGTTGCTCGCGCCTCTGTTGCTGCTCGCGCCTCTGTTGCTGCTCGCGCCTCTGTTGCTGCTCGCTCAGTTGCTCGCGCCTCTGTTGCTGCTCGCGCCTCTGTTGCTGCTCGCTGCTCGCTCAGTTGCTCGCGCCTCTGTTGCTGCTCGCGCCTCTGTTGCTGCTCGCTCAGTTGCTCGCGCCTCTGTTGCTGCTCGCTCAGTTGCTCGCGCCTCTGTTGCTGCTCGCTCAGTTGCTCGCGCCTCTGTTGCTGCTCGCTGCTCGCTCAGTTGCTCGCGCCTCTGTTGCTGCTCGCGCCTCTGTTGCTGCTCGCTCAGTTGCTCGCGCCTCTGTTGCTGCTCGCTCAGTTGCTCGCGCCTCTGTTGCTGCTCGCTCAGTTGCTCGCGCCTCTGTTGCTGCTCGCTCAGTTGCTCGCGCCTCTGTTGCTGCTCGCTCAGTTGCTCGCGCCTCTGTTGCTGCTCGCTCAGTTGCTCGCGCCTCTGTTGCTGCTCGCGCCTCTGTTGCTGCTCGCTCAGTTGCTCGCGCCTCTGTTGCTGCTCGCTCAGTTGCTCGCGCCTCTGTTGCTGCTCGCTCAGTTGCTCGCGCCTCTGTTGCTGCTCGCGCCTCTGTTGCTGCTCGCTCAGTTGCTCGCGCCTCTGTTGCTGCTCGCTCAGTTGCTCGCGCCTCTGTTGCTGCTCGCGCCTCTGTTGCTGCTCGCTCAGTTGCTCGCGCCTCTGTTGCTGCTCGCTCAGTTGCTCGCGCCTCTGTTGCTGCTCGCTCAGTTGCTCGCGCCTCTGTTGCTGCTCGCTCAGTTGCTCGCGCCTCTGTTGCTGCTCGCTCAGTTGCTCGCGCCTCTGTTGCTGCTCGCTCAGTTGCTCGCGCCTCTGTTGCTGCTCGCTCAGTTGCTCGCGCCTCTGTTGCTGCTCGCTGCTCGCTCAGTTGCTCGCGCCTCTGTTGCTGCTCGCTGCTCGCTCAGTTGCTCGCGCCTCTGTTGATGCTCGCTCAGTTGCTCGCGCCTCTGTTGCTGCTCGCTTAGTTGCTCGCGCCTCTGTTGCTGCTCGCTCAGTTGCTCGCGCCTCTGTTGCTGCTCGCGCCTCTGTTGCTGCTCGCGCCTCTGTTGCTGCTCGCTCAGTTGCTCGCGCCTCTGTTGCTGCTCGCGCCTCTGTTGCTGCTCGCTGCTCGCTCAGTTGCTCGCGCCTCTGTTGCTGCTCGCTGCTCGCTCAGTTGCTCGCGCCTCTGTTGCTGCTCGCTGCTCGCTCAGTTGCTCGCGCCTCTGTTGATGCTCGCTCAGTTGCTCGCGCCTCTGTTGCTGCTCGCTTAGTTGCTCGCGCCTCTGTTGCTGCTCGCTCAGTTGCTCGCGCCTCTGTTGCTGCTCGCGCCTCTGTTGCTGCTCGCGCCTCTGTTGCTGCTCGCTCAGTTGCTCGCCCCTCTGTTGCTGCTCGCGCCTCTGTTGCTGCTCGCTGCTCGCTCAGTTGCTCGCGCCTCTGTTGCTGCTCGCGCCTCTGTTGCTGCTCGCTCAGTTGCTCGCGCCTCTGTTGCTGCTCGCGCCTCTGTTGTTGCTTGCTCAGTTGCTCGCGCCTCTGTTGCTGCTCGCTCAGTTGCTCGCGCCTCTGTTGCTGCTCGCGCCTCTGTTGTTGCTTGCTCAGTTGCTCGCGCCTCTGTTGCTGCTCGCTCAGTTGCTCGCGCCTCTGTTGCTGCTCGCTCAGTTGCTCGCGCCTCTGTTGTTGCTCGCTCAGTTGCTCGCGCCTCTGTTGCTGCTTGCTATGTTGCTCGCGCCTCTGTTGCTGCTCGCGCCTCTGTTGCTGCTCGCTCAGTTGCTCGCGCCTCTGTTGCTGCTCGCTCAGATGCTCGCGCCTCTGTTGCTGCTCGCTCAGTTGCTCGCGCCTCTGTTGCTGCTCGCTCAGTTGCTCGCGCCTCTGTTGCTGCTCGCTCAGTTGCTCGCGCCTCTGTTGCTGCTCGCTCAGCTGCTCGCGCCTCTGTTGCTGCTCGCTCAGTTGCTCGCGCCTCTGTTGCTGCTCGCTCAGCTGCTCGCGCCTCTGTTGCTGCTCGCTCAGTTGCTCGCGCCTCTGTTGCTGCTCGCTCAGCTGCTCGCGCCTCTGTTGCTGCTCGCTCAGTTGCTCGCGCCTCTGTTGCTGCTCGCGCCTCTGTTGCTGCTCGCTCAGTTGCTCGCGCCTCTGTTGCTGCTCGCTCAGCTGCTCGCGCCTCTGTTGCTGCTCGCTCAGTTGCTCGCGCCTCTGTTGCTGCTCGCTCAGCTGCTCGCGCCTCTGTTGCTGCTCGCTCAGTTGCTCGCGCCTCTGTTGCTGCTCGCTCAGTTGCTCGCGCCTCTGTTGCTGCTCGCTCAGTTGCTCGCGCCTCTGTTGTTGCTCGCTCAGTTGCTCGCGCCTCTGTTGTTGCTCGCTCAGTTGCTCGCGCCTCTGTTGCTGCTCGCGCCTCTGTTGTTGCTTGCTCAGTTGCTCGCGCCTCTGTTGCTGCTCGCTCAGTTGCTCGCGCCTCTGTTACTGCTCGCTCAGTTGCTCGCGCCTCTGTTGTTGCTCGCTCAGTTGCTCGCGCCTCTGTTGCTGCTCGCTCAGTTGCTCGCGCCTCTGTTGTTGCTCGCTCAGTTGCTCGCGCCTCTGTTGCTGCTCGCGCCTCTGTTGTTGCTTGCTCAGTTGCTCGCGCCTCTGTTGCTGCTCGCTCAGTTGCTCGCGCCTCTGTTGCTGCTCGCTCAGTTGCTCGCGCCTCTGTTGCTGCTCGCTCAGTTGCTCGCGCCTCTGTTGCTGCTCGCTGCTCGCTCAGTTGCTCGCGCCTCTGTTGCTGCTCGCTGCTCGCTCAGTTGCTCGCGCCTCTGTTGATGCTCGCTCAGTTGCTCGCGCCTCTGTTGCTGCTCGCTTAGTTGCTCGCGCCTCTGTTGCTGCTCGCTCAGTTGCTCGCGCCTCTGTTGCTGCTCGCGCCTCTGTTGCTGCTCGCGCCTCTGTTGCTGCTCGCGCCTCTGTTGCTGCTCGCTCAGTTGCTCGCCCCTCTGTTGCTGCTCGCGCCTCTGTTGCTGCTCGCTGCTCGCTCAGTTGCTCGCGCCTCTGTTGCTGCTCGCGCCTCTGTTGCTGCTCGCTCAGTTGCTCGCGCCTCTGTTGCTGCTCGCGCCTCTGTTGTTGCTTGCTCAGTTGCTCGCGCCTCTGTTGCTGCTCGCTCAGTTGCTCGCGCCTCTGTTGCTGCTCGCTCAGTTGCTCGCGCCTCTGTTGCTGCTCGCTCAGATGCTCGCGCCTCTGTTGCTGCTCGCTCAGTTGCTCGCGCCTCTGTTGCTGCTCGCTCAGTTGCTCGCGCCTCTGTTGCTGCTCGCTCAGCTGCTCGCGCCTCTGTTGCTGCTCGCGCCTCTGTTGCTGCTCGCTCAGTTGCTCGCGCCTCTGTTGCTGCACGTGCCTCTGTTGCTGCTCGCTCAGTTGCTCGCGCCTCTGTTGCTGCTCGCTCAGTTGCTCGCGCCTCTGTTGATGCTCGCGCCTCTGTTGCTGCTCGCTCTGTTGCTGCTCGCTCAGTTGCTCGCGCCTCTGTTGTTGCTCGCTCAGTTGCTCGCGCCTCTGTTGCTGCTCGCTGCTCGCTCAGTGGCTCGCGCCTCTGTTGCTGCTTGCTCAGTTGCTCGCGCCTCTGTTGCTGCTCGCGCCTCATTTGCTGCTCGCTCAGTTGCTCGCGCCTCTGTTGCTGCTCGCTCAGTTGCTCGCGCCTCTGTTGCTGCTCGCTCAGCTGCTCGCGCCTCTGTTGCTGCTCGCTCAGTTGCTCGCGCCTCTGTTGCTGCTCGCTCAGCTGCTCGCGCCTCTGTTGCTGCTCGCTCAGTTGCTCGCGCCTCTGTTGCTGCTCGCGCCTCTGTTGCTGCTCGCTCAGTTGCTCGCGCCTCTGTTGCTGCTCGCTCAGCTGCTCGCGCCTCTGTTGCTGCTCGCTCAGTTGCTCGCGCCTCTGTTGCTGCTCGCTCAGCTGCTCGCTCCTCTGTTGCTGCTCGCTCAGTTGCTCGCGCCTCTGTTGCTGCTCGCTCAGTTGCTCGCGCCTCTGTTGCTGCTCGCTCAGTTGCTCGCGCCTCTGTTGTTGCTCGCTCAGTTGCTCGCGCCTCTGTTGTTGCTCGCTCAGTTGCTCGCGCCTCTGTTGCTGCTCGCGCCTCTGTTGTTGCTTGCTCAGTTGCTCGCGCCTCTGTTGCTGCTCGCTCAGTTGCTCGCGCCTCTGTTGCTGCTCGCTCAGTTGCTCGCGCCTCTGTTGTTGCTCGCTCAGTTGCTCGCGCCTCTGTTGCTGCTTGCTCAGTTGCTCGCGCCTCTGTTGCTGCTCGCGCCTCTGTTGCTGCTCGCTCAGTTGCTCGCGCCTCTGTTGCTGCTCGCTCAGATGCTCGCGCCTCTGTTGCTGCTCGCTCAGTTGCTCGCGCCTCTGTTGCTGCTCGCTCAGTTGCTCGCGCCTCTGTTGCTGCTCGCTCAGTTGCTCGCGCCTCTGTTGCTGCTCGCTCAGCTGCTCGCGCCTCTGTTGCTGCTCGCTCAGTTGCTCGCGCCTCTGTTGCTGCTCGCTCAGCTGCTCGCGCCTCTGTTGCTGCTCGCTCAGTTGCTCGCGCCTCTGTTGCTGCTCGCGCCTCTGTTGCTGCTCGCTCAGTTGCTCGCGCCTCTGTTGCTGCTCGCTCAGCTGCTCGCGCCTCTGTTGCTGCTCGCTCAGTTGCTCGCGCCTCTGTTGCTGCTCGCTCAGCTGCTCGCGCCTCTGTTGCTGCTCGCTCAGTTGCTCGCGCCTCTGTTGCTGCTCGCTCAGTTGCTCGCGCCTCTGTTGCTGCTCGCTCAGTTGCTCGCGCCTCTGTTGTTGCTCGCTCAGTTGCTCGCGCCTCTGTTGTTGCTCGCTCAGTTGCTCGCGCCTCTGTTGCTGCTCGCGCCTCTGTTGTTGCTTGCTCAGTTGCTCGCGCCTCTGTTGCTGCTCGCTCAGTTGCTCGCGCCTCTGTTACTGCTCGCTCAGTTGCTCGCGCCTCTGTTGTTGCTCGCTCAGTTGCTCGCGCCTCTGTTGCTGCTCGCTCAGTTGCTCGCGCCTCTGTTGTTGCTCGCTCAGTTGCTCGCGCCTCTGTTGCTGCTCGCGCCTCTGTTGCTGCTCGCTCAGTTGCTCGCGCCTCTGTTGCTGCTCGCTGCTCGCTCAGTTGCTCGCGCCTCTGTTGCTGCTCGCTGCTCGCTCAGTTGCTCGCGCCTCTGTTGATGCCTGCTCAGTTGCTCGCGCCTCTGTTGCTGCTCGCTTAGTTGCTCGCGCCTCTGTTGCTGCTCGCTCAGTTGCTCGCGCCTCTGTTGCTGCTCGCGCCTCTGTTGCTGCTCGCGCCTCTGTTGCTGCTCGCTCAGTTGCTCGCCCCTCTGTTGCTGCTCGCGCCTCTGTTGCTGCTCGCTGCTCGCTCAGTTGCTCGCGCCTCTGTTGCTGCTCGCGCCTCTGTTGCTGCTCGCTCAGTTGCTCGCGCCTCTGTTGCTGCTCGCGCCTCTGTTGTTGCTTGCTCAGTTGCTCGCGCCTCTGTTGCTGCTCGCTCAGTTGCTCGCGCCTCTGTTGCTGCTCGCTCAGTTGCTCGCGCCTCTGTTGTTGCTCGCTCAGTTGCTCGCGCCTCTGTTGCTGCTTGCTCAGTTGCTTGCGCCTCTGTTGCTGCTCGCGCCTCTGTTGCTGCTCGCTCAGTTGCTCGCGCCTCTGTTGCTGCTCGCTCAGATGCTCGCGCCTCTGTTGCTGCTCGCTCAGTTGCTCGCGCCTCTGTTGCTGCTCGCTCAGTTGCTCGCGCCTCTGTTGCTGCTCGCTCAGTTGCTCGCGCCTCTGTTGCTGCTCGCTCAGCTGCTCGCGCCTCTGTTGCTGCTCGCTCAGTTGCTCGCGCCTCTGTTGCTGCTCGCTCAGCTGCTCGCGCCTCTGTTGCTGCTCGCTCAGTTGCTCGCGCCTCTGTTGCTGCTCGCGCCTCTGTTGCTGCTCGCTCAGTTGCTCGCGCCTCTGTTGCTGCTCGCTCAGCTGCTCGCGCCTCTGTTGCTGCTCGCTCAGTTGCTCGCGCCTCTGTTGCTGCTCGCTCAGCTGCTCGCGCCTCTGTTGCTGCTCGCTCAGTTGCTCGCGCCTCTGTTGCTGCTCGCTCAGTTGCTCGCGCCTCTGTTGCTGCTCGCTCAGTTGCTCGCGCCTCTGTTGTTGCTCGCTCAGTTGCTCGCGCCTCTGTTGTTGCTCGCTCAGTTGCTCGCGCCTCTGTTGCTGCTCGCGCCTCTGTTGTTGCTTGCTCAGTTGCTCGCGCCTCTGTTGCTGCTCGCTCAGTTGCTCGCGCCTCTGTTACTGCTCGCTCAGTTGCTCGCGCCTCTGTTGTTGCTCGCTCAGTTGCTCGCGCCTCTGTTGCTGCTCGCTCAGTTGCTCGCGCCTCTGTTGTTGCTCGCTCAGTTGCTCGCGCCTCTGTTGCTGCTCGCGCCTCTGTTGTTGCTTGCTCAGTTGCTCGCGCCTCTGTTGCTGCTCGCTCAGTTGCTCGCGCCTCTGTTGCTGCTCGCTCAGTTGCTCGCGCCTCTGTTGCTGCTCGCTGCTCGCTCAGTTGCTCGCGCCTCTGTTGCTGCTCGCTGCTCGCTCAGTTGCTCGCGCCTCTGTTGATGCTCGCTCAGTTGCTCGCGCCTCTGTTGCTGCTCGCTTAGTTGCTCGCGCCTCTGTTGCTGCTCGCTCAGTTGCTCGCGCCTCTGTTGCTGCTCGCGCCTCTGTTGCTGCTCGCGCCTCTGTTGCTGCTCGCTCAGTTGCTCGCCCCTCTGTTGCTGCTCGCGCCTCTGTTGCTGCTCGCTGCTCGCTCAGTTGCTCGCGCCTCTGTTGCTGCTCGCGCCTCTGTTGCTGCTCGCTCAGTTGCTCGCGCCTCTGTTGCTGCTCGCTCAGTTGCTCGCGCCTCTGTTGCTGCTCGCTCAGTTGCTCGCGCCTCTGTTGCTGCTCGCGCCTCTGTTGCTGCTCGCTCAGTTGCTCGCGCCTCTGTTGCTGCTCGCTCAGTTGCTCGCGCCTCTGTTGCTGCTCGCTCAGTTGCTCGCGCCTCTGTTGTTGCTCGCTCAGTTGCTCGCGCCTCTGTTGTTGCTCGCTCAGTTGCTCGCGCCTCTGTTGCTGCTCGCTCAGCTGCTAGCGCCTCTGTTGCTGCTCGCTCAGTTGCTCGCGCCTCTGTTGCTGCTCGCTCAGTTGCTCGCGCCTCTGTTGCTGCTCGCTCAGTTCCTCACGCCTCTGTTACTGCTCGCTCAGTTGCTCGTGCCTCTGTTGCTGCTCGCGCCTCTGTTGCTGCTCGCTCAGTTGCTCGCGCCTCTGTTGATGCTCGCTCAGTTGCTCGCGCCTCTGTTGTTGCTCGCTCAGTTGCTCGCGCCTCTGTTGTTGCTCGCTCAGTTGCTCGCGCCTCTGTTGCTGCTCGCTCAGTTGCTCGCGCCTCTGTTGTTGCTCGCTCAGTTGCTCGCGCCTCTGTTGCTGCTCGCTCAGTTGCTCGCGCCTCTGTTGCTGCTCGCGCCTCTGTTGCTGCTCGCTCAGCTGCTAGCGCCTCTGTTGCTGCTCGCTCAGTTGCTCGCGCCTCTGTTGCTGCTCGCTCAGTTGCTCGCGCCTCTGTTGCTGCTCGCTCAGCTGCTCGCGCCTCTGTTGCTGCTCGCTCAGTTGCTCGCGCCTCTGTTGCTGCTCGCTCAGCTGCTCGCGCCTCTGTTGCTGCTCGCTCAGTTGCTCGCGCCTCTGTTGCTGCTCGCGCCTCTGTTGCTGCTCGCTCCGTTGCTCGCGCCTCTGTTGCTGCTCGCTCAGCTGCTCGCGCCTCTGTTGCTGCTCGCTCAGTTGCTCGCGCCTCTGTTGCTGCTCGCTCAGCTGCTCGCGCCTCTGTTGCTGCTCGCTCAGTTGCTCGCGCCTCTGTTGCTGCTCGCTCAGTTGCTCGCGCCTCTGTTGCTGCTCGCTCAGTTGCTCGCGCCTCTGTTGTTGCTCGCTCAGTTGCTCGCGCCTCTGTTGTTGCTCGCTCAGTTGCTCGCGCCTCTGTTGCTGCTCGCGCCTCTGTTGTTGCTTGCTCAGTTGCTCGCGCCTCTGTTGCTGCTCGCTCAGTTGCTCGCGCCTCTGTTACTGCTCGCTCAGTTGCTCGCGCCTCTGTTGTTGCTCGCTCAGTTGCTCGCGCCTCTGTTGCTGCTCGCTCAGTTGCTCGCGCCTCTGTTGTTGCTCGCTCAGTTGCTCGCGCCTCTGTTGCTGCTCGCGCCTCTGTTGTTGCTTGCTCAGTTGCTCGCGCCTCTGTTGCTGCTCGCTCAGTTGCTCGCGCCTCTGTTGCTGCTCGCTCAGTTGCTCGCGCCTCTGTTGCTGCTCGCTGCTCGCTCAGTTGCTCGCGCCTCTGTTGCTGCTCGCTGCTCGCTCAGTTGCTCGCGCCTCTGTTGATGCTCGCTCAGTTGCTCGCGCCTCTGTTGCTGCTCGCTTAGTTGCTCGCGCCTCTGTTGCTGCTCGCTCAGTTGCTCGCGCCTCTGTTGCTGCTCGCGCCTCTGTTGCTGCTCGCGCCTCTGTTGCTGCTCGCTCAGTTGCTCGCCCCTCTGTTGCTGCTCGCGCCTCTGTTGCTGCTCGCTGCTCGCTCAGTTGCTCGCGCCTCTGTTGCTGCTCGCGCCTCTGTTGCTGCTCGCTCAGTTGCTCGCGCCTCTGTTGCTGCTCGCTCAGTTGCTCGCGCCTCTGTTGCTGCTCGCTCAGTTGCTCGCGCCTCTGTTGCTGCTCGCGCCTCTGTTGCTGCTCGCTCAGTTGCTCGCGCCTCTGTTGCTGCTCGCTCAGTTGCTCGCGCCTCTGTTGCTGCTCGCTCAGTTGCTCGCGCCTCTGTTGTTGCTCGCTCAGTTGCTCGCGCCTCTGTTGTTGCTCGCTCAGTTGCTCGCGCCTCTGTTGCTGCTCGCTCAGCTGCTCGCGCCTCTGTTGCTGCTCGCTCAGTTGCTCGCGCCTCTGTTGCTGCTCGCTCAGCTGCTCGCGCCTCTGTTGCTGCTCGCTCAGTTGCTCGCGCCTCTGTTGCTGCTCGCGCCTCTGTTGCTGCTCGCTCAGTTGCTCGCGCCTCTGTTGCTGCTCGCTCAGCTGCTCGCGCCTCTGTTGCTGCTCGCTCAGTTGCTCGCGCCTCTGTTGCTGCTCGCTCAGCTGCTCGCGCCTCTGTTGCTGCTCGCTCAGTTGCTCGCACCTCTGTTGCTGCTCGCTCAGTTGCTCGCGCCTCTGTTGCTGCTCGCTCAGTTGCTCGCGCCTCTGTTGTTGCTCGCTCAGTTGCTCGCGCCTCTGTTGTTGCTCGCTCAGTTGCTCGCGCCTCTGTTGCTGCTCGCGCCTCTGTTGTTGCTTGCTCAGTTGCTCGCGCCTCTGTTGCTGCTCGCTCAGTTGCTCGCGCCTCTGTTGCTGCTCGCTCAGTTGCTCGCGCCTCTGTTGTTGCTCGCTCAGTTGCTCGCGCCTCTGTTGTTGCTCGCTCAGTTGCTCGCGCCTCTGTTGCTGCTCGCTCAGCTGCTAGCGCCTCTGTTGCTGCTCGCTCAGTTGCTCGCGCCTCTGTTGCTGCTCGCTCAGTTGCTCGCGCCTCTGTTGCTGCTCGCTCAGTTGCTCGCGCCTCTGTTGCTGCTCGCTGCTCGCTCAGTTGCTCGCGCCTCTGTTGCTGCTCGCTGCTCGCTCAGTTGCTCGCGCCTCTGTTGATGCTCGCTCAGTTGCTCGCGCCTCTGTTGCTGCTCGCGCCTCTGTTGCTGCTCGCGCCTCTGTTGCTGCTCGCTCAGTTGCTCGCCCCTCTGTTGCTGCTCGCGCCTCTGTTGCTGCTCGCTGCTCGCTCAGTTGCTCGCGCCTCTGTTGCTGCTCGCGCCTCTGTTGCTGCTCGCTCAGTTGCTCGCGCCTCTGTTGCTGCTCGCTCAGTTGCTCGCGCCTCTGTTGCTGCTCGCTCAGTTGCTCGCGCCTCTGTTGCTGCTCGCGCCTCTGTTGCTGCTCGCTCAGTTGCTCGCGCCTCTGTTGCTGCTCGCTCAGTTGCTCGCGCCTCTGTTGCTGCTCGCTCAGTTGCTCGCGCCTCTGTTGTTGCTCGCTCAGTTGCTCGCGCCTCTGTTGTTGCTCGCTCAGTTGCTCGCGCCTCTGTTGCTGCTCGCTCAGCTGCTAGCGCCTCTGTTGCTGCTCGCTCAGTTGCTCGCGCCTCTGTTGCTGCTCGCTCAGTTGCTCGCGCCTCTGTTGCTGCTCGCTCAGTTGCTCACGCCTCTGTTACTGCTCGCTCAGTTGCTCGTGCCTCTGTTGCTGCTCGCGCCTCTGTTGCTGCTCGCTCAGTTGCTCGCGCCTCTGTTGATGCTCGCTCAGTTGCTCGCGCCTCTGTTGTTGCTCGCTCAGTTGCTCGCGCCTCTGTTGTTGCTCGCTCAGTTGCTCGCGCCTCTGTTGCTGCTCGCTCAGTTGCTCGCGCCTCTGTTGTTGCTCGCTCAGTTGCTCGCGCCTCTGTTGCTGCTCGCTCAGTTGCTCGCGCCTCTGTTGCTGCTCGCGCCTCTGTTGCTGCTCGCTCAGCTGCTAGCGCCTCTGTTGCTGCTCGCTCAGTTGCTCGCGCCTCTGTTGCTGCTCGCTCAGTTGCTCGCGCCTCTGTTGCTGCTCGCTCAGCTGCTCGCGCCTCTGTTGCTGCTCGCTCAGTTGCTCGCGCCTCTGTTGCTGCTCGCTCAGCTGCTCGCGCCTCTGTTGCTGCTCGCTCAGTTGCTCGCGCCTCTGTTGCTGCTCGCGCCTCTGTTGCTGCTCGCTCCGTTGCTCGCGCCTCTGTTGCTGCTCGCTCAGCTGCTCGCGCCTCTGTTGCTGCTCGCTCAGTTGCTCGCGCCTCTGTTGCTGCTCGCTCAGCTGCTCGCGCCTCTGTTGCTGCTCGCTCAGTTGCTCGCGCCTCTGTTGCTGCTCGCTCAGTTGCTCGCGCCTCTGTTGCTGCTCGCTCAGTTGCTCGCGCCTCTGTTGTTGCTCGCTCAGTTGCTCGCGCCTCTGTTGTTGCTCGCTCAGTTGCTCGCGCCTCTGTTGCTGCTCGCGCCTCTGTTGTTGCTTGCTCAGTTGCTCGCGCCTCTGTTGCTGCTCGCTCAGTTGCTCGCGCCTCTGTTACTGCTCGCTCAGTTGCTCGCGCCTCTGTTGTTGCTCGCTCAGTTGCTCGCGCCTCTGTTGCTGCTCGCTCAGTTGCTCGCGCCTCTGTTGTTGCTCGCTCAGTTGCTCGCGCCTCTGTTGCTGCTCGCGCCTCTGTTGTTGCTTGCTCAGTTGCTCGCGCCTCTGTTGCTGCTCGCTCAGTTGCTCGCGCCTCTGTTGCTGCTCGCTCAGTTGCTCGCGCCTCTGTTGCTGCTCGCTGCTCGCTCAGTTGCTCGCGCCTCTGTTGCTGCTCGCTGCTCGCTCAGTTGCTCGCGCCTCTGTTGATGCTCGCTCAGTTGCTCGCGCCTCTGTTGCTGCTCGCTTAGTTGCTCGCGCCTCTGTTGCTGCTCGCTCAGTTGCTCGCGCCTCTGTTGCTGCTCGCGCCTCTGTTGCTGCTCGCGCCTCTGTTGCTGCTCGCTCAGTTGCTCGCCCCTCTGTTGCTGCTCGCGCCTCTGTTGCTGCTCGCTGCTCGCTCAGTTGCTCGCGCCTCTGTTGCTGCTCGCGCCTCTGTTGCTGCTCGCGCCTCTGTTGCTGCTCGCTCAGTTGCTCGCGCCTCTGTTGCTGCTCGCTCAGTTGCTCGCGCCTCTGTTGCTGCTCGCTCAGTTGCTCGCGCCTCTGTTGCTGCTCGCGCCTCTGTTGCTGCTCGCTCAGTTGCTCGCGCCTCTGTTGCTGCTCGCTCAGTTGCTCGCGCCTCTGTTGCTGCTCGCTCAGTTGCTCGCGCCTCTGTTGCTGCTCGCTCAGCTGCTCGCGCCTCTGTTGCTGCTCGCTCAGTTGCTCGCGCCTCTGTTGCTGCTCGCTCAGCTGCTCGCGCCTCTGTTGCTGCTCGCTCAGTTGCTCGCGCCTCTGTTGCTGCTCGCGCCTCTGTTGCTGCTCGCTCAGTTGCTCGCGCCTCTGTTGCTGCTCGCTCAGCTGCTCGCGCCTCTGTTGCTGCTCGCTCAGTTGCTCGCGCCTCTGTTGCTGCTCGCTCAGCTGCTCGCGCCTCTGTTGCTGCTCGCTCAGTTGCTCGCGCCTCTGTTGCTGCTCGCTCAGTTGCTCGCGCCTCTGTTGCTGCTCGCTCAGTTGCTCGCGCCTCTGTTGTTGCTCGCTCAGTTGCTCGCGCCTCTGTTGTTGCTCGCTCAGTTGCTCGCGCCTCTGTTGCTGCTCGCGCCTCTGTTGTTGCTTGCTCAGTTGCTCGCGCCTCTGTTGCTGCTCGCTCAGTTGCTCGCGCCTCTGTTGCTGCTCGCTCAGTTGCTCGCGCCTCTGTTGTTGCTCGCTCAGTTGCTCGCGCCTCTGTTGCTGCTCGCTCAGTTGCTCGCGCCTCTGTTGTTGCTCGCTCAGTTGCTCGCGCCTCTGTTGCTGCTCGCGCCTCTGTTGTTGCTTGCTCAGTTGCTCGCGCCTCTGTTGCTGCTCGCTCAGTTGCTCGCGCCTCTGTTGCTGCTCGCTCAGTTGCTCGCGCCTCTGTTGCTGCTCGCTGCTCGCTCAGTTGCTCGCGCCTCTGTTGCTGCTCGCTGCTCGCTCAGTTGCTCGCGCCTCTGTTGATGCTCGCTCAGTTGCTCGCGCCTCTGTTGCTGCTCGCGCCTCTGTTGCTGCTCGCTCAGTTGCTCGCGCCTCTGTTGCTGCTCGCTCAGTTGCTCGCGCCTCTGTTGTTGCTCGCTCAGTTGCTCGCGCCTCTGTTGCTGCTCGCTCAGTTGCTCGCCCCTCTGTTGCTGCTCGCGCCTCTGTTGCTGCTCGCTGCTCGCTCAGTTGCTCGCGCCTCTGTTGCTGCTCGCGCCTCTGTTGCTGCTCGCTCAGTTGCTCGCGCCTCTGTTGCTGCTCGCTCAGTTGCTCGCGCCTCTGTTGCTGCTCGCTCAGTTGCTCGCGCCTCTGTTGCTGCTCGCGCCTCTGTTGCTGCTCGCTCAGTTGCTCGCGCCTCTGTTGCTGCTCGCTCAGTTGCTCGCGCCTCTGTTGCTGCTCGCTCAGTTGCTCGCGCCTCTGTTGCTGCTCGCGCCTCTGTTGCTGCTCGCTCAGTTGCTCGCGCCTCTGTTGCTGCTCGCTCAGTTGCTCGCGCCTCTGTTGCTGCTCGCTCAGTTGCTCGCGCCTCTGTTGCTGCTCGCTCAGTTGCTCGCGCCTCTGTTGCTGCTCGCGCCTCTGTTGCTGCTCGCGCCTCTGTTGCTGCTCGCTCAGTTGCTCGCGCCTCTGTTGCTGCTCGCTCAGTTGCTCGCGCCTCTGTTGCTGCTCGCTCAGTTGCTCGCGCCTCTGTTGCTGCTCGCTCAGCTGCTCGCGCCTCTGTTGCTGCTCGCTCAGTTGCTCGCGCCTCTGTTGCTGCTCGCTCAGCTGCTCGCGCCTCTGTTGCTGCTCGCTCAGTTGCTCGCGCCTCTGTTGCTGCTCGCTCAGTTGCTCGCGCCTCTGTTGCTGCTCGCTCAGTTGCTCACGCCTCTGTTACTGCTCGCTCAGTTGCTCGTGCCTCTGTTGCTGCTCGCGCCTCTGTTGCTGCTCGCTCAGTTGCTCGCGCCTCTGTTGCTGCTCGCGCCTCTGTTGTTGCTCGCTCAGTTGCTCGCGCCTCTGTTGATGCTCGCTCAGTTGCTCGCGCCTCTGTTGTTGCTCGCTCAGTTGCTCGCGCCTCTGTTGTTGCTCGCTCAGTTGCTCGCGCCTCTGTTGCTGCTCGCTCAGTTGCTCGCGCCTCTGTTGTTGCTCGCTCAGTTGCTCGCGCCTCTGTTGCTGCTCGCTCAGTTGCTCGCGCCTCTGTTGCTGCTCGCGCCTCTGTTGCTGCTCGCTCAGCTGCTAGCGCCTCTGTTGCTGCTCGCTCAGTTGCTCGCGCCTCTGTTGCTGCTCGCGCCTCTGTTGCTGCTCGCTCAGTTGCTCGCGCCTCTGTTGCTGCTCGCTCAGTTGCTCGCGCCTCTGTTGTTGCTCGCTCAGTTGCTCGCGCCTCTGTTGCTGCTCGCTCAGTTGCTCGCCCCTCTGTTGCTGCTCGCGCCTCTGTTGCTGCTCGCTGCTCGCTCAGTTGCTCGCGCCTCTGTTGCTGCTCGCGCCTCTGTTGCTGCTCGCTCAGTTGCTCGCGCCTCTGTTGCTGCTCGCTCAGTTGCTCGCGCCTCTGTTGCTGCTCGCTCAGTTGCTCGCGCCTCTGTTGCTGCTCGCGCCTCTGTTGCTGCTCGCTCAGTTGCTCGCGCCTCTGTTGCTGCTCGCTCAGTTGCTCGCGCCTCTGTTGCTGCTCGCTCAGTTGCTCGCGCCTCTGTTGCTGCTCGCGCCTCTGTTGCTGCTCGCTCAGTTGCTCGCGCCTCTGTTGCTGCTCGCTCAGTTGCTCGCGCCTCTGTTGCTGCTCGCTCAGTTGCTCGCGCCTCTGTTGCTGCTCGCTCAGTTGCTCGCGCCTCTGTTGCTGCTCGCGCCTCTGTTGCTGCTCGCGCCTCTGTTGCTGCTCGCTCAGTTGCTCGCGCCTCTGTTGCTGCTCGCTCAGTTGCTCGCGCCTCTGTTGCTGCTCGCTCAGTTGCTCGCGCCTCTGTTGCTGCTCGCTCAGCTGCTCGCGCCTCTGTTGCTGCTCGCTCAGTTGCTCGCGCCTCTGTTGCTGCTCGCTCAGCTGCTCGCGCCTCTGTTGCTGCTCGCTCAGTTGCTCGCGCCTCTGTTGCTGCTCGCTCAGTTGCTCGCGCCTCTGTTGCTGCTCGCTCAGTTGCTCACGCCTCTGTTACTGCTCGCTCAGTTGCTCGTGCCTCTGTTGCTGCTCGCGCCTCTGTTGCTGCTCGCTCAGTTGCTCGCGCCTCTGTTGCTGCTCGCGCCTCTGTTGTTGCTCGCTCAGTTGCTCGCGCCTCTGTTGATGCTCGCTCAGTTGCTCGCGCCTCTGTTGTTGCTCGCTCAGTTGCTCGCGCCTCTGTTGTTGCTCGCTCAGTTGCTCGCGCCTCTGTTGCTGCTCGCTCAGTTGCTCGCGCCTCTGTTGTTGCTCGCTCAGTTGCTCGCGCCTCTGTTGCTGCTCGCTCAGTTGCTCGCGCCTCTGTTGCTGCTCGCGCCTCTGTTGCTGCTCGCTCAGCTGCTAGCGCCTCTGTTGCTGCTCGCTCAGTTGCTCGCGCCTCTGTTGCTGCTCGCTCAGTTGCTCGCGCCTCTGTTGCTGCTCGCTCAGTTGCTCGCGCCTCTGTTGCTGCTCGCTCAGTTGCTCGCGCCTCTTTTGCTGCTCGCTCAGTTGCTCGCGCCTCTGTTGCTGCTCGCTCAGTTGCTCGCGCCTCTGTTGCTGCTCGCGCCTCTGTTGCTGCTCGCTCAGTTGCTCGCGCCTCTGTTGCTGCTCGCTCAGTTGCTCGCGCCTCTGTTGCTGCTCGCGCCTCTGTTGCTGCTCGCTCAGTTGCTCGCGCCTCTGTTGTTGCTCGCTCAGTTGCTCGCGCCTCTGTTGCTGCTCGCTCAGTTGCTCGCGCCTCTGTTGCTGCTCGCGCCTCTGTTGCTGCTCGCTCAGCTGCTAGCGCCTCTGTTGCTGCTCGCTCAGTTGCTCGCGCCTCTGTTGCTGCTCGCTCAGTTGCTCGCGCCTCTGTTGCTGCTCGCTCAGTTGCTCGCGCCTCTGTTGCTGCTCGCTCAGTTGCTCGCGCCTCTGTTGCTGCTCGCTCAGCTGCTCGCGCCTCTGTTGCTGCTCGCTCAGTTGCTCGCGCCTCTGTTGCTGCTCGCTCAGCTGCTCGCGCCTCTGTTGCTGCTCGCTCAGTTGCTCGCGCCTCTGTTGCTGCTCGCTCAGTTGCTCGCGCCTCTGTTGCTGCTCGCTCAGTTGCTCACGCCTCTGTTACTGCTCGCTCAGTTGCTCGTGCCTCTGTTGCTGCTCGCGCCTCTGTTGCTGCTCGCTCAGTTGCTCGCGCCTCTGTTGCTGCTCGCGCCTCTGTTGTTGCTCGCTCAGTTGCTCGCGCCTCTGTTGATGCTCGCTCAGTTGCTCGCGCCTCTGTTGTTGCTCGCTCAGTTGCTCGCGCCTCTGTTGTTGCTCGCTCAGTTGCTCGCGCCTCTGTTGCTGCTCGCTCAGTTGCTCGCGCCTCTGTTGTTGCTCGCTCAGTTGCTCGCGCCTCTGTTGCTGCTCGCGCCTCTGTTGCTGCTCGCTCAGCTGCTAGCGCCTCTGTTGCTGCTCGCTCAGTTGCTCGCGCCTCTGTTGCTGCTCGCTCAGTTGCTCGCGCCTCTGTTGCTGCTCGCTCAGTTGCTCGCGCCTCTGTTGCTGCTCGCTCAGTTGCTCGCGCCTCTGTTGCTGCTCGCTCAGTTGCTCGCGCCTCTGTTGCTGCTCGCTCAGTTGCTCGCGCCTCTGTTGCTGCTCGCGCCTCTGTTGCTGCTCGCTCAGTTGCTCGCGCCTCTGTTGCTGCTCGCTCAGTTGCTCGCGCCTCTGTTGCTGCTCGCGCCTCTGTTGCTGCTCGCTCAGTTGCTCGCGCCTCTGTTGTTGCTCGCTCAGTTGCTCGCGCCTCTGTTGCTGCTCGCTCAGTTGCTCGCGCCTCTGTTGCTGCTCGCGCCTCTGTTGCTGCTCGCTCAGCTGCTAGCGCCTCTGTTGCTGCTCGCTCAGTTGCTCGCGCCTCTGTTGCTGCTCGCTCAGCTGCTAGCGCCTCTGTTGCTGCTCGCTCAGTTGCTCGCGCCTCTGTTGCTGCTCGCTCAGTTGCTCGCGCCTCTGTTGCTGCTCGCTCAGTTGCTCGCGCCTCTGTTGCTGCTCGCTCAGTTGCTCGCGCCTCTGTTGCTGCTCGCTCAGTTGCTCGCGCCTCTGTTGCTGCTCGCGCCTCTGTTGCTGCTCGCGCCTCTGTTGCTGCTCGCTCAGTTGCTCGCGCCTCTGTTGCTGCTCGCGCCTCTGTTGCTGCTCGCTGCTCGCTCAGTTGCTCGCGCCTCTGTTGCTGCTCGCGCCTCTGTTGCTGCTCGCTCAGTTGCTCGCGCCTCTGTTGCTGCTCGCTCAGTTGCTCGCGCCTCTGTTGCTGCTCGCTCAGTTGCTCGCGCCTCTGTTGCTGCTCGCTGCTCGCTCAGTTGCTCGCGCCTCTGTTGCTGCTCGCGCCTCTGTTGCTGCTCGCTCAGTTGCTCGCGCCTCTGTTGCTGCTCGCTCAGTTGCTCGCGACTCTGTTGCTGCTCGCTCAGTTGCTCGCGCCTCTGTTGCTGCTCTCTCAGTTGCTCGCGCCTCTGTTGCTGCTCGCTCAGTTGCTCACGCCTCTGTTGCTGCTCGCGCCTCTGTTGCTGCTCGCTCAGCTGCTCGCGCCTCTGTTGCTGCTCGCGACTCTGTTGCTGCTCGCTCAGTTGCTCGCGCCTCTGTTGCTGCACGTGCCTCTGTTGCTGCTCGCTCAGTTGCTCGCGCCTCTGTTGCTGCTCGCTCAGTTGCTCGCGCCTCTGTTGCTGCTCGCGCCTCTGTTGCTGCTCGCTCTGTTGCTGCTCGCTCAGTTGCTCGCGCCTCTGTTGTTGCTCGCTCAGTTGCTCGCGCCTCTGTTGCTGCTCGCTGCTCGCTTAATTGCTCGCGCCTCTGTTGCTGCTTGCTCAGTTGCTCGCGCCTCTGTTGCTGCTCGCACCTCTGTTGCTGCTCGCTCAGTTGCTCGCGCCTCTGTTGCTGCTCGCTCAGTTGCTCGCGCCTCTGTTGCTGCTCGCTCAGTTGCTCGCGCCTCTGTTGCTGCTCGCTCAGCTGCTCGCGCCTCTGTTGCTGCTCGCTCAGTTGCTCGCGCCTCTGTTGCTGCTCGCTCAGCTGCTCGCGCCTCTGTTGCTGCTCGCTCAGTTGCTCGCGCCTCTGTTGCTGCTCGCTCAGCTGCTCGCGCCTCTGTTGCTGCTCGCTCAGTTGCTCGCGCCTCTGTTGCTGCTCGCTCAGCTGCTCGCGCCTCTGTTGCTGCTCGCTCAGTTGCTCGCGCCTCTGTTGCTGCTCGCTCAGTTGCTCGCGCCTCTGTTGCTGCTCGCTCAGTTGCTCGCGCCTCTGTTGCTGCTCGCTCAGTTGCTCGCGCCTCTGTTGTTGCTCGCTCAGTTGCTCGCGCCTCTGTTTTTGCTCGCTCAGTTGCTCGCGCCTCTGTTGCTGCTCGCGCCTCTGTTGTTGCTTGCTCAGTTGCTCGCGCCTCTGTTGCTGCTCGCTCAGTTGCTCGCGCCTCTGTTGCTGCTCGCTCAGTTGCTCGCGCCTCTGTTGTTGCTCGCTCAGTTGCTCGCGCCTCTGTTGCTGCTCGCTCAGTTGCTCGCGCCTCTGTTGTTGCTCGCTCAGTTGCTCGCGCCTCTGTTGCTGCTCGCGCCTCTGTTGCTGCTCGCTCAGCTGCTAGCGCCTCTGTTGCTGCTCGCTCAGTTGCTCGCGCCTCTGTTGCTGCTCGCTCAGCTGCTAGCGCCTCTGTTGCTGCTCGCTCAGTTGCTCGCGCCTCTGTTGCTGCTCGCTCAGTTGCTCGCGCCTCTGTTGCTGCTCGCTCAGTTGCTCGCGCCTCTGTTGCTGCTCGCTCAGTTGCTCGCGCCTCTGTTGCTGCTCGCTCAGTTGCTCGCGCCTCTGTTGCTGCTCGCGCCTCTGTTGCTGCTCGCGCCTCTGTTGCTGCTCGCTCAGTTGCTCGCGCCTCTGTTGCTGCTCGCGCCTCTGTTGCTGCTCGCTGCTCGCTCAGTTGCTCGCGCCTCTGTTGCTGCTCGCGCCTCTGTTGCTGCTCGCTCAGTTGCTCGCGCCTCTGTTGCTGCTCGCTCAGTTGCTCGCGCCTCTGTTGCTGCTCGCTCAGTTGCTCGCGCCTCTGTTGCTGCTCGCTGCTCGCTCAGTTGCTCGCGCCTCTGTTGCTGCTCGCGCCTCTGTTGCTGCTCGCTCAGTTGCTCGCGCCTCTGTTGCTGCTCGCTCAGTTGCTCGCGACTCTGTTGCTGCTCGCTCAGTTGCTCGCGCCTCTGTTGCTGCTCGCTCAGTTGCTCGCGCCTCTGTTGCTGCTCGCTCAGTTGCTCACGCCTCTGTTGCTGCTCGCGCCTCTGTTGCTGCTCGCTCAGCTGCTCGCGCCTCTGTTGCTGCTCGCGACTCTGTTGCTGCTCGCTCAGTTGCTCGCGCCTCTGTTGCTGCACGTGCCTCTGTTGCTGCTCGCTCAGTAGCTCGCGCCTCTGTTGCTGCTCGCTCAGTTGCTCGCGCCTCTGTTGCTGCTCGCGCCTCTGTTGCTGCTCGCTCTGTTGCTGCTCGCTCAGTTGCTCGCGCCTCTGTTGTTGCTCGCTCAGTTGCTCGCGCCTCTGTTGCTGCTCGCTGCTCGCTCAATTGCTCGCGCCTCTGTTGCTGCTTGCTCAGTTGCTCGCGCCTCGCGACTCTGTTGCTGCTCGCTCAGTTGCTCGCGCCTCTGTTGCTGCACGTGCCTCTGTTGCTGCTCGCTCAGTTGCTCGCGCCTCTGTTGCTGCTCGCTCAGTTGCTCGCGCCTCTGTTGCTGCTCGCGCCTCTGTTGCTGCTCGCTCTGTTGCTGCTCGCTCAGTTGCTCGCGCCTCTGTTGTTGCTCGCTCAGTTGCTCGCGCCTCTGTTGCTGCTCGCTGCTCGCTCAATTGCTCGCGCCTCTGTTGCTGCTTGCTCAGTTGCTCGCGCCTCTGTTGCTGCTCGCACCTCTGTTGCTGCTCGCTCAGTTGCTCGCGCCTCTGTTGCTGCTCGCTCAGTTGCTCGCGCCTCTGTTGCTGCTCGCTCAGTTGCTCGCGCCTCTGTTGCTGCTCGCTCAGCTGCTCGCGCCTCTGTTGCTGCTCGCTCAGTTGCTCGCGCCTCTGTTGCTGCTCGCTCAGCTGCTCGCGCCTCTGTTGCTGCTCGCTCAGTTGCTCGCGCCTCTGTTGCTGCTCGCGCCTCTGTTGCTGCTCGCTCAGTTGCTCGCGCCTCTGTTGCTGCTCGCTCAGCTGCTCGCGCCTCTGTTGCTGCTCGCTCAGTTGCTCGCGCCTCTGTTGCTGCTCGCTCAGCTGCTCGCGCCTCTGTTGCTGCTCGCTCAGTTGCTCGCGCCTCTGTTGCTGCTCGCTCAGTTGCTCGCGCCTCTGTTGCTGCTCGCTCAGTTGCTCGCGCCTCTGTTGCTGCTCGCTCAGTTGCTCGCGCCTCTGTTGCTGCTCGCTCAGTTGCTCGCGCCTCTGTTGCTGCTCGCGCCTCTGTTGCTGCTCGCGCCTCTGTTGCTGCTCGCTCAGTTGCTCGCGCCTCTGTTGCTGCTCGCTCAGTTGCTCGCGCCTCTGTTGCTGCTCGCTCAGTTGCTCGCGCCTCTGTTGCTGCTCGCGCCTCTGTTGCTGCTCGCTCAGTTGCTCGCGCCTCTGTTGCTGCTCGCTCAGTTGCTCGCGCCTCTGTTGCTGCTCACTCAGTTGCTCGCGCCTCTGTTGCTGCTCGCTCAGCTGCTCGCGCCTCTGTTGCTGCTCGCTCAGTTACTGTTACTGTTGCTGCTCGCGCCTCTGTTGCTGCTCGCGCCTCTGTTGCTGCTCGCTCAGTTGCTCGCGCCTCTGTTGCTGCTCGCGCCTCTGTTGCTGCTCGCTGCTCGCTCAGTTGCTCGCGCCTCTGTTGCTGCTCGCGCCTCTGTTGCTGCTTGCTCAGTTGCTCGCGCCTCTGTTGCTGCTCGCTCAGTTGCTCGCGCCTCTGTTGCTGCTCGCTCAGTTGCTCGCGCCTCTGTTGCTGCTCGCGCCTCTGTTGCTGCTCGCTCAGTTGCTCGCGCCTCTGTTGCTGCTAGCTCAGTTGCTCGCGCCTCTGTTGCTGCTCGCTCAGTTGCTCGCGCCTCTGTTGCTGCTCGCGCCTCTGTTGCTGCTTGCTCAGTTGCTCGCGCCTCTGTTGCTGCTCGCTTAGTTGCTCGCGCCTCTGTTGCTGCTCGCTCAGTTGCTCGCGCCTCTGTTGCTGCTCGCGCCTCTGTTGCTGCTCGCTCAGTTGCTCGCGCCTCTGTTGCTGCTCGCTCAGTTGCTCGCGCCTCTGTTGCTGCTCGCTCAGTTGCTCGCGCCTCTGTTGCTGCTCGCGCCTCTGTTGCTGCTCGCTCAGTTGCTCGTGCCTCTGTTGCTGCTCGCGCCTCTGTTGCTGCTCGCTCAGTTGCTCGCGCCTCTGTTGCTGCTCGCGCCTCTGTTGTTGCTTGCTCAGTTGCTCGCGCCTCTGTTGATGCTCGCTCAGTTGCTCGCGCCTCTGTTGTTGCTCGCTCAGTTGCTCGCGCCTCTGTTGTTGCTCGCTCAGTTGCTCGCGCCTCTGTTGCTGCTCGCTCAGTTGCTCGCGCCTCTGTTGTTGCTCGCTCAGTTGCTCGCGCCTCTGTTGCTGCTCGCTCAGTTGCTCGCGCCTCTGTTGCTGCTCGCGCCTCTGTTGCTGCTCGCTCAGTTGCTCGCGCCTCTGTTGCTGCTCGCTCAGTTGCTCGCGCCTCTGTTGCTGCTCGCGCCTCTGTTGCTGCTCGCTCAGTTGCTCGCGCCTCTGTTGCTGCTAGCTCAGTTGCTCGCGCCTCTGTTGCTGCTCGCTCAGTTGCTCGCGCCTCTGTTGCTGCTCGCGCCTCTGTTGCTGCTTGCTCAGTTGCTCGCGCCTCTGTTGCTGCTCGCTTAGTTGCTCGCGCCTCTGTTGCTGCTCGCTCAGTTGCTCGCGCCTCTGTTGCTGCTCGCGCCTCTGTTGCTGCTCGCTCAGTTGCTCGCGCCTCTGTTGCTGCTCGCTCAGTTGCTCGCGCCTCTGTTGCTGCTCGCTCAGTTGCTCGCGCCTCTGTTGCTGCTCGCGCCTCTGTTGCTGCTCGCTCAGTTGCTCGTGCCTCTGTTGCTGCTCGCGCCTCTGTTGCTGCTCGCTCAGTTGCTCGCGCCTCTGTTGCTGCTCGCTCAGTTGCTCGCGCCTCTGTTGTTGCTCGCTCAGTTGCTCGCGCCTCTGTTGCTGCTCGCGCCTCTGTTGCTGCTCGCTCAGCTGCTAGCGCCTCTGTTGCTGCTCGCTCAGTTGCTCGCGCCTCTGTTGCTGCTCGCTCAGTTGCTCGCGCCTCTGTTGCTGCTCGCTCAGTTGCTCGCGCCTCTGTTGCTGCTCGCTCAGTTGCTCGCGCCTCTGTTGCTGCTCGCTCAGTTGCTCGCGCCTCTGTTGCTGCTCGCTCAGTTGCTCGCGCCTCTGTTGCTGCTCGCGCCTCTGTTGCTGCTCGCTCAGTTGCTCGCGCCTCTGTTGCTGCTCGCTCAGTTGCTCGCGCCTCTGTTGCTGCTCGCGCCTCTGTTGCTGCTCGCTCAGTTGCTCGCGCCTCTGTTGTTGCTCGCTCAGTTGCTCGCGCCTCTGTTGCTGCTCGCTCAGTTGCTCGCGCCTCTGTTGCTGCTCGCGCCTCTGTTGCTGCTCGCTCAGTTGCTCGCGCCTCTGTTGTTGCTCGCTCAGTTGCTCGCGCCTCTGTTGCTGCTCGCTCAGTTGCTCGCGCCTCTGTTGCTGCTCGCGCCTCTGTTGCTGCTCGCTCAGCTGCTAGCGCCTCTGTTGCTGCTCGCTCAGTTGCTCGCGCCTCTGTTGCTGCTCGCTCAGCTGCTAGCGCCTCTGTTGCTGCTCGCTCAGTTGCTCGCGCCTCTGTTGCTGCTCGCTCAGTTGCTCGCGCCTCTGTTGCTGCTCGCTCAGTTGCTCGCGCCTCTGTTGCTGCTCGCTCAGTTGCTCGCGCCTCTGTTGCTGCTCGCTCAGTTGCTCGCGCCTCTGTTGCTGCTCGCGCCTCTGTTGCTGCTCGCGCCTCTGTTGCTGCTCGCTCAGTTGCTCGCGCCTCTGTTGCTGCTCGCGCCTCTGTTGCTGCTCGCTGCTCGCTCAGTTGCTTGCGCCTCTGTTGCTGCTCGCGCCTCTGTTGCTGCTCGCTCAGTTGCTCGCGCCTCTGTTGCTGCTCGCTCAGTTGCTCGCGCCTCTGTTGCTGCTCGCTCAGTTGCTCGCGCCTCTGTTGCTGCTCGCTGCTCGCTCAGTTGCTCGCGCCTCTGTTGCTGCTCGCGCCTCTGTTGCTGCTCGCTCAGTTGCTCGCGCCTCTGTTGCTGCTCGCTCAGTTGCTCGCGACTCTGTTGCTGCTCGCTCAGTTGCTCGCGCCTCTGTTGCTGCTCGCTCAGTTGCTCGCGCCTCTGTTGCTGCTCGCTCAGTTGCTCACGCCTCTGTTGCTGCTCGCGCCTCTGTTGCTGCTCGCTCAGTTGCTCGCGCCTCTGTTGCTGCTCGCTCAGTTGCTCGCGCCTCTGTTGCTGCTCGCGCCTCTGTTGCTGCTCGCTCTGTTGCTGCTCGCTCAGTTGCTCGCGCCTCTGTTGTTGCTCGCTCAGTTGCTCGCGCCTCTGTTGCTGCTCGCTGCTCGCTTAATTGCTCGCGCCTCTGTTGCTGCTTGCTCAGTTGCTCGCGCCTCTGTTGCTGCTCGCACCTCTGTTGCTGCTCGCTCAGTTGCTCGCGCCTCTGTTGCTGCTCGCTCAGTTGCTCGCGCCTCTGTTGCTGCTCGCTCAGTTGCTCGCGCCTCTGTTGCTGCTCGCTCAGCTGCTCGCGCCTCTGTTGCTGCTCGCTCAGTTGCTCGCGCCTCTGTTGCTGCTCGCTCAGCTGCTCGCGCCTCTGTTGCTGCTCGCTCAGTTGCTCGCGCCTCTGTTGCTGCTCGCGCCTCTGTTGCTGCTCGCTCAGTTGCTCGCGCCTCTGTTGCTGCTCGCTCAGCTGCTCGCGCCTCTGTTGCTGCTCGCTCAGTTGCTCGCGCCTCTGTTGCTGCTCCCTCAGCTGCTCGCGCCTCTGTTGCTGCTCGCTCAGTTGCTCGCGCCTCTGTTGCTGCTCGCTCAGTTGCTCGCGCCTCTGTTGCTGCTCGCTCAGTTGCTCGCGCCTCTGTTGCTGCTCGCTCAGTTGCTCGCGCCTCTGTTGTTGCTCGCTCAGTTGCTCGCGCCTCTGTTTTTGCTCGCTCAGTTGCTCGCGCCTCTGTTGCTGCTCGCGCCTCTGTTGTTGCTTGCTCAGTTGCTCGCGCCTCTGTTGCTGCTCGCTCAGTTGCTCGCGCCTCTGTTGCTGCTCGCTCAGTTGCTCGCGCCTCTGTTGTTGCTCGCTCAGTTGCTCGCGCCTCTGTTGCTGCTCGCTCAGTTGCTCGCGCCTCTGTTGTTGCTCGCTCAGTTGCTCGCGCCTCTGTTGCTGCTCGCGCCTCTGTTGTTGCTTGCTCAGTTGCTCGCGCCTCTGTTGCTGCTCGCTCAGTTGCTCGCGCCTCTGTTGCTGCTCGCTCAGTTGCTCGCGCCTCTGTTGCTGCTCGCTGCTCGCTCAGTTGCTCGCGCCTCTGTTGCTGCTCGCTGCTCGCTCAGTTGCTCGCGCCTCTGTTGATGCTCGCTCAGTTGCTCGCGCCTCTGTTGCTGCTCGCGCCTCTGTTGCTGCTCGCTCAGTTGCTCGCGCCTCTGTTGCTGCTCGCGCCTCTGTTGCTGCTCGCTCAGCTGCTAGCGCCTCTGTTGCTGCTCGCTCAGTTGCTCGCGCCTCTGTTGCTGCTCGCTCAGCTGCTAGCGCCTCTGTTGCTGCTCGCTCAGTTGCTCGCGCCTCTGTTGCTGCTCGCTCAGTTGCTCGCGCCTCTGTTGCTGCTCGCTCAGTTGCTCGCGCCTCTGTTGCTGCTCGCTCAGTTGCTCGCGCCTCTGTTGCTGCTCGCTCAGTTGCTCGCGCCTCTGTTGCTGCTCGCGCCTCTGTTGCTGCTCGCGCCTCTGTTGCTGCTCGCTCAGTTGCTCGCGCCTCTGTTGCTGCTCGCGCCTCTGTTGCTGCTCGCTGCTCGCTCAGTTGCTCGCGCCTCTGTTGCTGCTCGCGCCTCTGTTGCTGCTCGCTCAGTTGCTCGCGCCTCTGTTGCTGCTCGCTCAGTTGCTCGCGCCTCTGTTGCTGCTCGCTCAGTTGCTCGCGCCTCTGTTGCTGCTCGCTGCTCGCTCAGTTGCTCGCGCCTCTGTTGCTGCTCGCGCCTCTGTTGCTGCTCGCTCAGTTGCTCGCGCCTCTGTTGCTGCTCGCTCAGTTGCTCGCGACTCTGTTGCTGCTCGCTCAGTTGCTCGCGCCTCTGTTGCTGCTCGCTCAGTTGCTCGCGCCTCTGTTGCTGCTCGCTCAGTTGCTCACGCCTCTGTTGCTGCTCGCGCCTCTGTTGCTGCTCGCTCAGCTGCTCGCGCCTCTGTTGCTGCTCGCGACTCTGTTGCTGCTCGCTCAGTTGCTCGCGCCTCTGTTGCTGCACGTGCCTCTGTTGCTGCTCGCTCAGTAGCTCGCGCCTCTGTTGCTGCTCGCTCAGTTGCTCGCGCCTCTGTTGCTGCTCGCGCCTCTGTTGCTGCTCGCTCTGTTGCTGCTCGCTCAGTTGCTCGCGCCTCTGTTGTTGCTCGCTCAGTTGCTCGCGCCTCTGTTGCTGCTCGCTGCTCGCTCAATTGCTCGCGCCTCTGTTGCTGCTTGCTCAGTTGCTCGCGCCTCGCGACTCTGTTGCTGCTCGCTCAGTTGCTCGCGCCTCTGTTGCTGCACGTGCCTCTGTTGCTGCTCGCTCAGTTGCTCGCGCCTCTGTTGCTGCTCGCTCAGTTGCTCGCGCCTCTGTTGCTGCTCGCGCCTCTGTTGCTGCTCGCTCTGTTGCTGCTCGCTCAGTTGCTCGCGCCTCTGTTGTTGCTCGCTCAGTTGCTCGCGCCTCTGTTGCTGCTCGCTGCTCGCTCAATTGCTCGCGCCTCTGTTGCTGCTTGCTCAGTTGCTCGCGCCTCTGTTGCTGCTCGCACCTCTGTTGCTGCTCGCTCAGTTGCTCGCGCCTCTGTTGCTGCTCGCTCAGTTGCTCGCGCCTCTGTTGCTGCTCGCTCAGTTGCTCGCGCCTCTGTTGCTGCTCGCTCAGCTGCTCGCGCCTCTGTTGCTGCTCGCTCAGTTGCTCGCGCCTCTGTTGCTGCTCGCTCAGCTGCTCGCGCCTCTGTTGCTGCTCGCTCAGTTGCTCGCGCCTCTGTTGCTGCTCGCGCCTCTGTTGCTGCTCGCTCAGTTGCTCGCGCCTCTGTTGCTGCTCGCTCAGCTGCTCGCGCCTCTGTTGCTGCTCGCTCAGTTGCTCGCGCCTCTGTTGCTGCTCGCTCAGCTGCTCGCGCCTCTGTTGCTGCTCGCTCAGTTGCTCGCGCCTCTGTTGCTGCTCGCTCAGTTGCTCGCGCCTCTGTTGCTGCTCGCTCAGTTGCTCGCGCCTCTGTTGCTGCTCGCTCAGTTGCTCGCGCCTCTGTTGCTGCTCGCTCAGTTGCTCGCGCCTCTGTTGCTGCTCGCGCCTCTGTTGCTGCTCGCTCAGTTGCTCGCGCCTCTGTTGCTGCTCGCTCAGTTGCTCGCGCCTCTGTTGCTGCTCGCTCAGTTGCTCGCGCCTCTGTTGCTGCTCGCGCCTCTGTTGCTGCTCGCTCAGTTGCTCGCGCCTCTGTTGCTGCTCGCTCAGTTGCTCGCGCCTCTGTTGCTGCTCACTCAGTTGCTCGCGCCTCTGTTGCTGCTCGCTCAGCTGCTCGCGCCTCTGTTGCTGCTCGCTCAGTTACTGTTACTGTTGCTGCTCGCGCCTCTGTTGCTGCTCGCGCCTCTGTTGCTGCTCGCTCAGTTGCTCGCGCCTCTGTTGCTGCTCGCGCCTCTGTTGCTGCTCGCTGCTCGCTCAGTTGCTCGCGCCTCTGTTGCTGCTCGCGCCTCTGTTGCTGCTTGCTCAGTTGCTCGCGCCTCTGTTGCTGCTCGCTCAGTTGCTCGCGCCTCTGTTGCTGCTCGCTCAGTTGCTCGCGCCTCTGTTGCTGCTCGCGCCTCTGTTGCTGCTCGCTCAGTTGCTCGCGCCTCTGTTGCTGCTAGCTCAGTTGCTCGCGCCTCTGTTGCTGCTCGCTCAGTTGCTCGCGCCTCTGTTGCTGCTCGCGCCTCTGTTGCTGCTTGCTCAGTTGCTCGCGCCTCTGTTGCTGCTCGCTTAGTTGCTCGCGCCTCTGTTGCTGCTCGCTCAGTTGCTCGCGCCTCTGTTGCTGCTCGCGCCTCTGTTGCTGCTCGCTCAGTTGCTCGCGCCTCTGTTGCTGCTCGCTCAGTTGCTCGCGCCTCTGTTGCTGCTCGCTCAGTTGCTCGCGCCTCTGTTGCTGCTCGCGCCTCTGTTGCTGCTCGCTCAGTTGCTCGTGCCTCTGTTGCTGCTCGCGCCTCTGTTGCTGCTCGCTCAGTTGCTCGCGCCTCTGTTGCTGCTCGCGCCTCTGTTGTTGCTCGCTCAGTTGCTCGCGCCTCTGTTGATGCTCGCTCAGTTGCTCGCGCCTCTGTTGTTGCTCGCTCAGTTGCTCGCGCCTCTGTTGTTGCTCGCTCAGTTGCTCGCGCCTCTGTTGCTGCTCGCTCAGTTGCTCGCGCCTCTGTTGTTGCTCGCTCAGTTGCTCGCGCCTCTGTTGCTGCTCGCTCAGTTGCTCGCGCCTCTGTTGCTGCTCGCGCCTCTGTTGCTGCTCGCTCAGTTGCTCGCGCCTCTGTTGCTGCTCGCTCAGTTGCTCGCGCCTCTGTTGCTGCTCGCGCCTCTGTTGCTGCTCGCTCAGTTGCTCGCGCCTCTGTTGCTGCTAGCTCAGTTGCTCGCGCCTCTGTTGCTGCTCGCTCAGTTGCTCGCGCCTCTGTTGCTGCTCGCGCCTCTGTTGCTGCTCGCTCAGTTGCTCGCGCCTCTGTTGCTGCTCGCGCCTCTGTTGTTACTTGCTCAGTTGCTCGCGCCTCTGTTGATGCTCGCTCAGTTGCTCGCGCCTCTGTTGTTGCTCGCTCAGTTGCTCGCGCCTCTGTTGTTGCTCGCTCAGTTGCTCGCGCCTCTGTTGCTGCTCGCTCAGTTGCTCGCGCCTCTGTTGTTGCTCGCTCAGTTGCTCGCGCCTCTGTTGCTGCTCGCTCAGTTGCTCGCGCCTCTGTTGCTGCTCGCGCCTCTGTTGCTGCTCGCTCAGTTGCTCGCGCCTCTGTTGCTGCTCGCTCAGTTGCTCGCGCCTCTGTTGCTGCTAGCTCAGTTGCTCGCGCCTCTGTTGCTGCTCGCTCAGTTGCTCGCGCCTCTGTTGCTGCTCGCGCCTCTGTTGCTGCTTGCTCAGTTGCTCGCGCCTCTGTTGCTGCTCGCTTAGTTGCTCGCGCCTCTGTTGCTGCTCGCTCAGTTGCTCGCGCCTCTGTTGCTGCTCGCGCCTCTGTTGCTGCTCGCTCAGTTGCTCGCGCCTCTGTTGCTGCTCGCTCAGTTGCTCGCGCCTCTGTTGCTGCTCGCTCAGTTGCTCGCGCCTCTGTTGCTGCTCGCGCCTCTGTTGCTGCTCGCGCCTCTGTTGCTGCTCGCTCAGTTGCTCGTGCCTCTGTTGCTGCTCGCGCCTCTGTTGCTGCTCGCTCAGTTGCTCGCGCCTCTGTTGCTGCTCGCGCCTCTGTTGTTGCTTGCTCAGTTGCTCGCGCCTCTGTTGCTGCTCGCTCAGTTGCTCGCGCCTCTGTTGTTGCTCGCTCAGTTGCTCGCGCCTCTGTTGCTGCTCGCGCCTCTGTTGCTGCTCGCTCAGCTGCTAGCGCCTCTGTTGCTGCTCGCTCAGTTGCTCGCGCCTCTGTTGCTGCTCGCTCAGTTGCTCGCGCCTCTGTTGCTGCTCGCTCAGTTGCTCGCGCCTCTGTTGCTGCTCGCTCAGTTGCTCGCGCCTCTGTTGCTGCTCGCTCAGTTGCTCGCGCCTCTGTTGCTGCTCGCTCAGTTGCTCGCGCCTCTGTTGCTGCTCGCGCCTCTGTTGCTGCTCGCTCAGTTGCTCGCGCCTCTGTTGCTGCTCGCTCAGTTGCTCGCGCCTCTGTTGCTGCTCGCGCCTCTGTTGCTGCTCGCTCAGTTGCTCGCGCCTCTGTTGTTGCTCGCTCAGTTGCTCGCGCCTCTGTTGCTGCTCGCTCAGTTGCTCGCGCCTCTGTTGCTGCTCGCGCCTCTGTTGCTGCTCGCTCAGTTGCTCGCGCCTCTGTTGTTGCTCGCTCAGTTGCTCGCGCCTCTGTTGCTGCTCGCTCAGTTGCTCGCGCCTCTGTTGCTGCTCGCGCCTCTGTTGCTGCTCGCTCAGCTGCTAGCGCCTCTGTTGCTGCTCGCTCAGTTGCTCGCGCCTCTGTTGCTGCTCGCTCAGCTGCTAGCGCCTCTGTTGCTGCTCGCTCAGTTGCTCGCGCCTCTGTTGCTGCTCGCTCAGTTGCTCGCGCCTCTGTTGCTGCTCGCTCAGTTGCTCGCGCCTCTGTTGCTGCTCGCTCAGTTGCTCGCGCCTCTGTTGCTGCTCGCTCAGTTGCTCGCGCCTCTGTTGCTGCTCGCGCCTCTGTTGCTGCTCGCGCCTCTGTTGCTGCTCGCTCAGTTGCTCGCGCCTCTGTTGCTGCTCGCGCCTCTGTTGCTGCTCGCTGCTCGCTCAGTTGCTCGCGCCTCTGTTGCTGCTCGCGCCTCTGTTGCTGCTCGCTCAGTTGCTCGCGCCTCTGTTGCTGCTCGCTCAGTTGCTCGCGCCTCTGTTGCTGCTCGCTCAGTTGCTCGCGCCTCTGTTGCTGCTCGCTGCTCGCTCAGTTGCTCGCGCCTCTGTTGCTGCTCGCGCCTCTGTTGCTGCTCGCTCAGTTGCTCGCGCCTCTGTTGCTGCTCGCTCAGTTGCTCGCGACTCTGTTGCTGCTCGCTCAGTTGCTCGCGCCTCTGTTGCTGCTCGCTCAGTTGCTCGCGCCTCTGTTGCTGCTCGCTCAGTTGCTCACGCCTCTGTTGCTGCTCGCGCCTCTGTTGCTGCTCGCTCAGCTGCTCGCGCCTCTGTTGCTGCTCGCGACTCTGTTGCTGCTCGCTCAGTTGCTCGCGCCTCTGTTGCTGCACGTGCCTCTGTTGCTGCTCGCTCAGTTGCTCGCGCCTCTGTTGCTGCTCGCTCAGTTGCTCGCGCCTCTGTTGCTGCTCGCGCCTCTGTTGCTGCTCGCTCTGTTGCTGCTCGCTCAGTTGCTCGCGCCTCTGTTGTTGCTCGCTCAGTTGCTCGCGCCTCTGTTGCTGCTCGCTGCTCGCTTAATTGCTCGCGCCTCTGTTGCTGCTTGCTCAGTTGCTCGCGCCTCTGTTGCTGCTCGCACCTCTGTTGCTGCTCGCTCAGTTGCTCGCGCCTCTGTTGCTGCTCGCTCAGTTGCTCGCGCCTCTGTTGCTGCTCGCTCAGTTGCTCGCGCCTCTGTTGCTGCTCGCTCAGCTGCTCGCGCCTCTGTTGCTGCTCGCTCAGTTGCTCGCGCCTCTGTTGCTGCTCGCTCAGCTGCTCGCGCCTCTGTTGCTGCTCGCTCAGTTGCTCGCGCCTCTGTTGCTGCTCGCGCCTCTATTGCTGCTCGCTCAGTTGCTCGCGCCTCTGTTGCTGCTCGCTCAGCTGCTCGCGCCTCTGTTGCTGCTCGCTCAGTTGCTCGCGCCTCTGTTGCTGCTCGCTCAGCTGCTCGCGCCTCTGTTGCTGCTCGCTCAGTTGCTCGC
This sequence comes from Eucyclogobius newberryi, assembly GCF_026437365.1. Classification (NCBI taxonomy): domain Eukaryota; kingdom Metazoa; phylum Chordata; class Actinopteri; order Gobiiformes; family Gobiidae; genus Eucyclogobius; species Eucyclogobius newberryi. The sequence goes on from NW_027315779.1 coordinate 35,398,754, forward strand.
GCCTCTGTTGCTGCTCGCTCAGTTGCTCGCGCCTCTGTTGCTGCTCGCTCAGTTGCTCGCGCCTCTGTTGCTGCTCGCTCAGTTGCTCGCGCCTCTGTTGTTGCTCGCTCAGTTGCTCGCGCCTCTGTTTTTGCTCGCTCAGTTGCTCGCGCCTCTGTTGCTGCTCGCGCCTCTGTTGTTGCTTGCTCAGTTGCTCGCGCCTCTGTTGCTGCTCGCTCAGTTGCTCGCGCCTCTGTTGCTGCTCGCTCAGTTGCTCGCGCCTCTGTTGTTGCTCGCTCAGTTGCTCGCGCCTCTGTTGCTGCTCGCTCAGTTGCTCGCGCCTCTGTTGTTGCTCGCTCAGTTGCTCGCGCCTCTGTTGCTGCTCGCGCCTCTGTTGTTGCTTGCTCAGTTGCTCGCGCCTCTGTTGCTGCTCGCTCAGTTGCTCGCGCCTCTGTTGCTGCTCGCTCAGTTGCTCGCGCCTCTGTTGCTGCTCGCTGCTCGCTCAGTTGCTCGCGCCTCTGTTGCTGCTCGCTGCTCGCTCAGTTGCTCGCGCCTCTGTTGATGCTCGCTCAGTTGCTCGCGCCTCTGTTGCTGCTCGCGCCTCTGTTGCTGCTCGCTCAGTTGCTCGCGCCTCTGTTGCTGCTCGCGCCTCTGTTGCTGCTCGCTCAGCTGCTAGCGCCTCTGTTGCTGCTCGCTCAGTTGCTCGCGCCTCTGTTGCTGCTCGCTCAGCTGCTAGCGCCTCTGTTGCTGCTCGCTCAGTTGCTCGCGCCTCTGTTGCTGCTCGCTCAGTTGCTCGCGCCTCTGTTGCTGCTCGCTCAGTTGCTCGCGCCTCTGTTGCTGCTCGCTCAGTTGCTCGCGCCTCTGTTGCTGCTCGCTCAGTTGCTCTCGCCTCTGTTGCTGCTCGCGCCTCTGTTGCTGCTCGCGCCTCTGTTGCTGCTCGCTCAGTTGCTCGCGCCTCTGTTGCTGCTCGCGCCTCTGTTGCTGCTCGCTGCTCGCTCAGTTGCTCGCGCCTCTGTTGCTGCTCGCGCCTCTGTTGCTGCTCGCTCAGTTGCTCGCGCCTCTGTTGCTGCTCGCTCAGTTGCTCGCGCCTCTGTTGCTGCTCGCTCAGTTGCTTGCGCCTCTGTTGCTGCTCGCTCAGTTGCTCGCGCCTCTGTTGCTGCTCGCGCCTCTGTTGCTGCTCGCTCAGTTGCTCGCGCCTCTGTTGCTGCTCGCTCAGTTGCTCGCGACTCTGTTGCTGCTCGCTCAGTTGCTCGCGCCTCTGTTGCTGCTCGCTCAGTTGCTCGCGCCTCTGTTGCTGCTCGCTCAGTTGCTCACGCCTCTGTTGCTGCTCGCGCCTCTGTTGCTGCTCGCTCAGCTGCTCGCGCCTCTGTTGCTGCTCGCGACTCTGTTGCTGCTCGCTCAGTTGCTCGCGCCTCTGTTGCTGCACGTGCCTCTGTTGCTGCTCGCTCAGTAGCTCGCGCCTCTGTTGCTGCTCGCTCAGTTGCTCGCGCCTCTGTTGCTGCTCGCGCCTCTGTTGCTGCTCGCTCTGTTGCTGCTCGCTCAGTTGCTCGCGCCTCTGTTGTTGCTCGCTCAGTTGCTCGCGCCTCTGTTGCTGCTCGCTGCTCGCTCAATTGCTCGCGCCTCTGTTGCTGCTTGCTCAGTTGCTCGCGCCTCGCGACTCTGTTGCTGCTCGCTCAGTTGCTCGCGCCTCTGTTGCTGCACGTGCCTCTGTTGCTGCTCGCTCAGTTGCTCGCGCCTCTGTTGCTGCTCGCTCAGTTGCTCGCGCCTCTGTTGCTGCTCGCGCCTCTGTTGCTGCTCGCTCTGTTGCTGCTCGCTCAGTTGCTCGCGCCTCTGTTGTTGCTCGCTCAGTTGCTCGCGCCTCTGTTGCTGCTCGCTGCTCGCTCAATTGCTCGCGCCTCTGTTGCTGCTTGCTCAGTTGCTCGCGCCTCTGTTGCTGCTCGCACCTCTGTTGCTGCTCGCTCAGTTGCTCGCGCCTCTGTTGCTGCTCGCTCAGTTGCTCGCGCCTCTGTTGCTGCTCGCTCAGTTGCTCGCGCCTCTGTTGCTGCTCGCTCAGCTGCTCGCGCCTCTGTTGCTGCTCGCTCAGTTGCTCGCGCCTCTGTTGCTGCTCGCTCAGCTGCTCGCGCCTCTGTTGCTGCTCGCTCAGTTGCTCGCGCCTCTGTTGCTGCTCGCGCCTCTGTTGCTGCTCGCTCAGTTGCTCGCGCCTCTGTTGCTGCTCGCTCAGCTGCTCGCGCCTCTGTTGCTGCTCGCTCAGTTGCTCGCGCCTCTGTTGCTGCTCGCTCAGCTGCTCGCGCCTCTGTTTCTGCTCGCTCAGTTGCTCGCGCCTCTGTTGCTGCTCGCTCAGTTGCTCGCGCCTCTGTTGCTGCTCGCTCAGTTGCTCGCGCCTCTGTTGCTGCTCGCTCAGTTGCTCGCGCCTCTGTTGCTGCTCGCTCAGTTGCTCGCGCCTCTGTTGCTGCTCGCGCCTCTGTTGCTGCTCGCTCAGTTGCTCGCGCCTCTGTTGCTGCTCGCTCAGTTGCTCGCGCCTCTGTTGCTGCTCGCTCAGTTGCTCGCGCCTCTGTTGCTGCTCGCGCCTCTGTTGCTGCTCGCTCAGTTGCTCGCGCCTCTGTTGCTGCTCGCTCAGTTGCTCGCGCCTCTGTTGCTGCTCACTCAGTTGCTCGCGCCTCTGTTGCTGCTCGCTCAGCTGCTCGCGCCTCTGTTGCTGCTCGCTCAGTTACTGTTACTGTTGCTGCTCGCGCCTCTGTTGCTGCTCGCGCCTCTGTTGCTGCTCGCTCAGTTGCTCGCGCCTCTGTTGCTGCTCGCGCCTCTGTTGCTGCTCGCTGCTCGCTCAGTTGCTCGCGCCTCTGTTGCTGCTCGCGCCTCTGTTGCTGCTTGCTCAGTTGCTCGCGCCTCTGTTGCTGCTCGCTCAGTTGCTCGCGCCTCTGTTGCTGCTCGCGCCTCTGTTGCTGCTCGCTCAGTTGCTCGCGCCTCTGTTGCTGCTAGCTCAGTTGCTCGCGCCTCTGTTGCTGCTCGCTCAGTTGCTCGCGCCTCTGTTGCTGCTCGCGCCTCTGTTGCTGCTTGCTCAGTTGCTCGCGCCTCTGTTGCTGCTCGCTTAGTTGCTCGCGCCTCTGTTGCTGCTCGCTCAGTTGCTCGCGCCTCTGTTGCTGCTCGCGCCTCTGTTGCTGCTCGCTCAGTTGCTCGCGCCTCTGTTGCTGCTCGCTCAGTTGCTCGCGCCTCTGTTGCTGCTCGCTCAGTTGCTCGCGCCTCTGTTGCTGCTCGCGCCTCTGTTGCTGCTCGCTCAGTTGCTCGTGCCTCTGTTGCTGCTCGCGCCTCTGTTGCTGCTCGCTCAGTTGCTCGCGCCTCTGTTGCTGCTCGCGCCTCTGTTGCTGCTCGCTCTGTTGCTGCTCGCTCAGTTGCTCGCGCCTCTGTTGTTGCTCGCTCAGTTGCTCGCGCCTCTGTTGCTGCTCGCTGCTCGCTCAATTGCTCGCGCCTCTGTTGCTGCTTGCTCAGTTGCTCGCGCCTCTGTTGCTGCTCGCACCTCTGTTGCTGCTCGCTCAGTTGCTCGCGCCTCTGTTGCTGCTCGCTCAGTTGCTCGCGCCTCTGTTGCTGCTCGCTCAGTTGCTCGCGCCTCTGTTGCTGCTCGCTCAGCTGCTCGCGCCTCTGTTGCTGCTCGCTCAGTTGCTCGCGCCTCTGTTGCTGCTCGCTCAGCTGCTCGCGCCTCTGTTGCTGCTCGCTCAGTTGCTCGCGCCTCTGTTGCTGCTCGCGCCTCTGTTGCTGCTCGCTCAGTTGCTCGCGCCTCTGTTGCTGCTCGCTCAGCTGCTCGCGCCTCTGTTGCTGCTCGCTCAGTTGCTCGCGCCTCTGTTGCTGCTCGCTCAGCTGCTCGCGCCTCTGTTGCTGCTCGCTCAGTTGCTCGCGCCTCTGTTGCTGCTCGCTCAGTTGCTCGCGCCTCTGTTGCTGCTCGCTCAGTTGCTCGCGCCTCTGTTGCTGCTCGCTCAGTTGCTCGCGCCTCTGTTGCTGCTCGCTCAGTTGCTCGCGCCTCTGTTGCTGCTCGCGCCTCTGTTGCTGCTCGCTCAGTTGCTCGCGCCTCTGTTGCTGCTCGCTCAGTTGCTCGCGCCTCTGTTGCTGCTCGCTCAGTTGCTCGCGCCTCTGTTGCTGCTCGCGCCTCTGTTGCTGCTCGCTCAGTTGCTCGCGCCTCTGTTGCTGCTCGCTCAGTTGCTCGCGCCTCTGTTGCTGCTCACTCAGTTGCTCGCGCCTCTGTTGCTGCTCGCTCAGCTGCTCGCGCCTCTGTTGCTGCTCGCTCAGTTACTGTTACTGTTGCTGCTCGCGCCTCTGTTGCTGCTCGCGCCTCTGTTGCTGCTCGCTCAGTTGCTCGCGCCTCTGTTGCTGCTCGCGCCTCTGTTGCTGCTCGCTGCTCGCTCAGTTGCTCGCGCCTCTGTTGCTGCTCGCGCCTCTGTTGCTGCTTGCTCAGTTGCTCGCGCCTCTGTTGCTGCTCGCTCAGTTGCTCGCGCCTCTGTTGCTGCTCGCTCAGTTGCTCGCGCCTCTGTTGCTGCTCGCGCCTCTGTTGCTGCTCGCTCAGTTGCTCGCGCCTCTGTTGCTGCTAGCTCAGTTGCTCGCGCCTCTGTTGCTGCTCGCTCAGTTGCTCGCGCCTCTGTTGCTGCTCGCGCCTCTGTTGCTGCTTGCTCAGTTGCTCGCGCCTCTGTTGCTGCTCGCTTAGTTGCTCGCGCCTCTGTTGCTGCTCGCTCAGTTGCTCGCGCCTCTGTTGCTGCTCGCGCCTCTGTTGCTGCTCGCTCAGTTGCTCGCGCCTCTGTTGCTGCTCGCTCAGTTGCTCGCGCCTCTGTTGCTGCTCGCTCAGTTGCTCGCGCCTCTGTTGCTGCTCGCGCCTCTGTTGCTGCTCGCTCAGTTGCTCGTGCCTCTGTTGCTGCTCGCGCCTCTGTTGCTGCTCGCTCAGTTGCTCGCGCCTCTGTTGCTGCTCGCGCCTCTGTTGTTGCTCGCTCAGTTGCTCGCGCCTCTGTTGATGCTCGCTCAGTTGCTCGCGCCTCTGTTGTTGCTCGCTCAGTTGCTCGCGCCTCTGTTGTTGCTCGCTCAGTTGCTCGCGCCTCTGTTGCTGCTCGCTCAGTTGCTCGCGCCTCTGTTGTTGCTCGCTCAGTTGCTCGCGCCTCTGTTGCTGCTCGCTCAGTTGCTCGCGCCTCTGTTGCTGCTCGCGCCTCTGTTGCTGCTCGCTCAGTTGCTCGCGCCTCTGTTGCTGCTCGCTCAGTTGCTCGCGCCTCTGTTGCTGCTCGCGCCTCTGTTGCTGCTCGCTCAGTTGCTCGCGCCTCTGTTGCTGCTAGCTCAGTTGCTCGCGCCTCTGTTGCTGCTCGCTCAGTTGCTCGCGCCTCTGTTGCTGCTCGCGCCTCTGTTGCTGCTTGCTCAGTTGCTCGCGCCTCTGTTGCTGCTCGCTTAGTTGCTCGCGCCTCTGTTGCTGCTCGCTCAGTTGCTCGCGCCTCTGTTGCTGCTCGCGCCTCTGTTGCTGCTCGCTCAGTTGCTCGCGCCTCTGTTGCTGCTCGCTCAGTTGCTCGCGCCTCTGTTGCTGCTCGCTCAGTTGCTCGCGCCTCTGTTGCTGCTCGCGCCTCTGTTGCTGCTCGCTCAGTTGCTCGTGCCTCTGTTGCTGCTCGCGCCTCTGTTGCTGCTCGCTCAGTTGCTCGCGCCTCTGTTGCTGCTCGCGCCTCTGTTGTTGCTTGCTCAGTTGCTCGCGCCTCTGTTGCTGCTCGCTCAGTTGCTCGCGCCTCTGTTGTTGCTCGCTCAGTTGCTCGCGCCTCTGTTGCTGCTCGCGCCTCTGTTGCTGCTCGCTCAGCTGCTAGCGCCTCTGTTGCTGCTCGCTCAGTTGCTCGCGCCTCTGTTGCTGCTCGCTCAGTTGCTCGCGCCTCTGTTGCTGCTCGCTCAGTTGCTCGCGCCTCTGTTGCTGCTCGCTCAGTTGCTCGCGCCTCTGTTGCTGCTCGCTCAGTTGCTCGCGCCTCTGTTGCTGCTCGCTCAGTTGCTCGCGCCTCTGTTGCTGCTCGCGCCTCTGTTGCTGCTCGCTCAGTTGCTCGCGCCTCTGTTGCTGCTCGCTCAGTTGCTCGCGCCTCTGTTGCTGCTCGCGCCTCTGTTGCTGCTCGCTCAGTTGCTCGCGCCTCTGTTGTTGCTCGCTCAGTTGCTCGCGCCTCTGTTGCTGCTCGCTCAGTTGCTCGCGCCTCTGTTGCTGCTCGCGCCTCTGTTGCTGCTCGCGCCTCTGTTGCTGCTCGCTCAGCTGCTAGCGCCTCTGTTGCTGCTCGCTCAGTTGCTCGCGCCTCTGTTGCTGCTCGCTCAGCTGCTAGCGCCTCTGTTGCTGCTCGCTCAGTTGCTCGCGCCTCTGTTGCTGCTCGCTCAGTTGCTCGCGCCTCTGTTGCTGCTCGCTCAGTTGCTCGCTCCTCTGTTGCTGCTCGCTCAGTTGCTCGCGCCTCTGTTGCTGCTCGCTCAGTTGCTCGCGCCTCTGTTGCTGCTCGCTCAGCTGCTCGCGCCTCTGTTGCTGCTCGCTCAGTTGCTCGCGCCTCTGTTGCTGCTCGCTCAGCTGCTCGCGCCTCTGTTGCTGCTCGCTCAGTTGCTCGCGCCTCTGTTGCTGCTCGCTCAGTTGCTCGCGCCTCTGTTGCTGCTCGCTCAGTTGCTCGCGCCTCTGTTGCTGCTCGCTCAGTTGCTCGCGCCTCTGTTGTTGCTCGCTCAGTTGCTCGCGCCTCTGTTTTTGCTCGCTCAGTTGCTCGCGCCTCTGTTTCTGCTCGCGCCTCTGTTGTTGCTTGCTCAGTTGCTCGCGCCTCTGTTGCTGCTCGCTCAGTTGCTCGCGCCTCTGTTGCTGCTCGCTCAGTTGCTCGCGCCTCTGTTGTTGCTCGCTCAGTTGCTCGCGCCTCTGTTGTTGCTCGCTCAGTTGCTCGCGCCTCTGTTGCTGCTCGCTCAGTTGCTCGCGCCTCTGTTGCTGCTCGCTCAGTTGCTCGCGCCTCTGTTGATGCTCGCTCAGTTGCTCGCGCCTCTGTTGCTGCTCGCTCAGTTGCTCGCGCCTCTGTTGCTGCTCGCTCAGTTGCTCGCGCCTCTGTTGCTGCTCGCTGCTCGCTCAGTTGCTCGCGCCTCTGTTGCTGCTCGCTGCTCGCTCAGTTGCTCGCGCCTCTGTTGATGCTCGCTCAGTTGCTCGCGCCTCTGTTGCTGCTCGCTTAGTTGCTCGCGCCTCTTTTGCTGCTCGCTCAGTTGCTCGCGCCTCTGTTGCTGCTCGCGCCTCTGTTGCTGCTCGCTCAGTTGCTCGCGCCTCTGTTGCTGCTCGCGCCTCTGTTGCTGCTCGCGCCTCTGTTGCTGCTCGCTGCTCGCTCAGTTGCTCGCGCCTCTGTTGCTGCTCGCGCCTCTGTTGCTGCTCGCTCAGTTGCTCGCGCCTCTGTTGCTGCTCGCGCCTCTGTTGCTGCTCGCTCAGCTGCTAGCGCCTCTGTTGCTGCTCGCTCAGTTGCTCGCGCCTCTGTTGCTGCTCGCTCAGTTGCTCGCGCCTCTGTTACTGCTCGCTCAGTTGCTCGTGCCTCTGTTGCTGCTCGCGCCTCTGTTGCTGCTCGCTAAGTTGCTCGCGCCTCTGTTGCTTGTCGCGCCTCTGTTGCTGCTCGCTCAGTTGCTCGCGCCTCTGTTGCTGCTCGCGCCTCTGTTGTTGCTTGCTCAGTTGCTCGCGCCTCTGTTGCTGCTCGCGCCTCTGTTGTTGCTCGCTCAGTTGCTCGCGCCTCTGTTGCTGCTCGCTCAGTTGCTCGCGCCTCTGTTGCTGCTCGCTCAGTTGCTCGCGCCTCTGTTACTGCTCGCTCAGTTGCTCGCGCCTCTGTTGCTGCTCGCGCCTCTGTTGTTGCTTGCTCAGTTGCTCGCGCCTCTGTTGATGCTCGCTCAGTTGCTCGCGCCTCTGTTGTTGCTCGCTCAGTTGCTCGCGCCTCTGTTGTTGCTCGCTCAGTTGCTCAAGCCTCTGTTGCTGCTCGCTCAGTTGCTCGCGCCTCTGTTGTTGCTCGCTCAGTTGCTCGCGCCTCTGTTGCTGCTCGCTCAGTTGCTCGCGCCTCTGTTGCTGCTCGCGCCTCTGTTGCTGCTCGCTCAGCTGCTAGCGCCTCTGTTGCTGCTCGCTCAGTTGCTCGCGCCTCTGTTGCTGCTCGCTCAGTTGCTCGCGCCTCTGTTGCTGCTCGCTCAGTTGCTCGCGCCTCTGTTGCTGCTCGCTCAGTTGCTCGCGCCTCTGTTGCTGCTCGCTCAGTTGCTCGCGCCTCTGTTGCTGCTCGCGCCTCTGTTGCTGCTCGCTCAGTTGCTCGCGCCTCTGTTGCTGCTCGCTCAGTTGCTCGCGCCTCTGTTGCTGCTCGCTCAGTTGCTCGCGCCTCTGTTGCTGCTCGCTCAGCTGCTCGCGCCTCTGTTGCTGCTCGCTCAGTTGCTCGCGCCTCTGTTGCTGCTCGCTCAGCTGCTCGCGCCTCTGTTGCTGCTCGCTCAGTTGCTCGCGCCTCTGTTGCTGCTCGCTCAGCTGCTCGCGCCTCTGTTGCTGCTCGCTCAGTTACTCGCGCCTCTGTTGCTGCTCGCTCAGTTGCTCGCGCCTCTGTTGCTGCTCGCTCAGTTGCTCGTGCCTCTGTTACTGCTCGCTCAGTTGCTCGTGCCTCTGTTGCTGCTCGCGCCTCTGTTGCTGCTCGCTCAGTTGCTCGCGCCTCTGTTGCTGCTCGCTCAGTTGCTCGCGCCTCTGTTGCTGCTCGCGCCTCTGTTGCTGCTCGCTCAGTTGCTCGCGCCTCTGTTGCTGCTCGCGCCTCTGTTGTTGCTTGCTCAGTTGCTCGCGCCTCTGTTGCTGCTCGCGCCTCTGTTGCTGCTCGCTCAGTTGCTCGCGCCTCTGTTGCTGCTCGCTCAGTTGCTCGCGCCTCTGTTGCTGCTCGCTCAGTTGCTCGCGCCTCTGTTGCTGCTCGCTCAGCTGCTCGCGCCTCTGTTGCTGCTCGCTCAGTTGCTCGCGCCTCTGTTGCTGCTCGCTCAGCTGCTCGCGCCTCTGTTGCTGCTCGCTCAGTTGCTCGCGCCTCTGTTGCTGCTCGCTCAGCTGCTCGCGCCTCTGTTGCTGCTCGCTCAGTTGCTCGCGCCTCTGTTGCTGCTCGCTCAGTTGCTCGCGCCTCTGTTGCTGCTCGCTCAGTTGCTCGCGCCTCTGTTACTGCTCGCTCAGTTGCTCGTGCCTCTGTTGCTGCTCGCGCCTCTGTTGCTGCTCGCTCAGTTGCTCGTGCCTCTGTTGCTGCTCGCTCAGTTGCTCGCGCCTCTGTTGCTGCTCGCGCCTCTGTTGCTGCTCGCTCAGTTGCTCGCGCCTCTGTTGCTGCTCGCGCCTCTGTTGTTGCTCGCTCAGTTGCTCGCGCCTCTGTTGCTGCTCGCTCAGTTGCTCGCGCCTCTGTTGCTGCTCGCGCCTCTGTTGCTGCTCGCTCAGTTGCTCGCGCCTCTGTTGCTGCTCGCTCTGCTGCTCGCGCCTCTGTTGCTGCTCGCTCAGTTGCTCGCGCCTCTGTTGCTGCTCGCTCAGTTGCTCGCGCCTCTGTTGCTGCTCGCTCAGTTGCTCGCGCCTCTGTTGCTGCTCGCTCAGTTGCTCGCGCCTCTGTTGCTGCTCGCTCAGTTGCTCGCGCCTCTGTTGCTGCTCGCTCAGTTGCTCGCGCCTCTGTTGCTGCTCGCTCAGTTGCTCGCGCCTCTGTTGCTGCTCGCTCAGTTGCTCGCGCCTCTGTTACTGCTCGCTCAGTTGCTCGTGCCTCTGTTGCTGCTCGCGCCTCTGTTGCTGCTCGCTCAGTTGCTCGCGCCTCTGTTGCTGCTCGCTCAGTTGCTCGCGCCTCTGTTGCTGCTCGCGCCTCTGTTGCTGCTCGCTCAGTTGCTTGCGCCTCTGTTGCTGCTCCCGCCTCTGTTGTTGCTTGCTCAGTTGCTCGCGCCTCTGTTGCTGCTCGCGCCTCTGTTGTTGCTCGCTCAGTTGCTCGCGCCTCTGTTGCTGCTCGCTCAGTTGCTCGCGCCTCTGTTGCTGCTCGCGCCTCTGTTGCTGCTCGCTCAGTTGCTCGCGCCTCTGTTGCTGCTCCCTCAGTTGCTCGCGCCTCTGTTGCTGCTCGCTCAGTTGCTCGCGCCTCTGTTGCTGCTCGCTCAGTTGCTCGCGCCTCTGTTGCTGCTCGCTCAGTTGCTCGCGCCTCTGTTGCTGCTCGCTCAGTTGCTCGCGCCTCTGTTGCTGCTCGCTCAGTTGCTCGCGCCTCTGTTGCTGCTCGCTCAGTTGCTTGCGCCTCTGTTGCTGCTCGCTCAGTTGCTCGCGCCTCTGTTGCTGCTCGCTCAGTTGCTCGCGCCTCTGTTGCTGCTCGCTCAGTTGCTCGCGCCTCTGTTGCTGCTCGCGCCTCTGTTGCTGCTCGCTCAGTTGCTCGCGCCTCTGTTGCTGCTCGCTCAGTTGCTCGCGCCTCTGTTGCTGCTCGCTCAGTTGCTCGCGCCTCTGTTGCTGCTCGCTCAGCTGCTCGAGCCTCTGTTGCTGCTCGCTCAGTTGCTCGCGCCTCTGTTGCTGCTCGCTCAGCTGCTCGCGCCTCTGTTGCTGCTCGCTCAGTTGCTCGCGCCTCTGTTACTGCTCGCTCAGTTGCTCGTGCCTCTGTTGCTGCTCGCGCCTCTGTTGCTGCTCGCTCAGTTGCTCGCGCCTCTGTTGCTGCTCGCTCAGTTGCTCGCGCCTCTGTTGCTGCTCGCGCCTCTGTTGCTGCTCGCTCAGTTGCTCGCGCCTCTGTTGCTGCTCGCGCCTCTGTTGTTGCTCGCTCAGTTGCTCGCGCCTCTGTTGCTGCTCGCTCAGTTGCTCGCGCCTCTGTTGCTGCTCGCGCCTCTGTTGCTGCTCGCGCCTCTGTTGCTGCTCGCTCAGTTGCTCGCGCCTCTGTTGCTGCTCGCTCAGTTGCTCGCGCCTCTGTTGCTGCTCGCTCAGTTGCTCGCGCCTCTGTTGCTGCTCGCTCAGTTGCTCGCGCCTCTGTTGCTGCTCGCTCAGTTGCTCGCGCCTCTGTTTCTGCTCGCTCAGTTGCTCGCGCCTCTGTTGCTGCTCGCTCAGTTGCTCGCGCCTCTGTTGCTGCTCGCTCAGTTGCTCGCGCCTCTGTTACTGCTCGCTCAGTTGCTCGTGCCTCTGTTGCTGCTCGCGCCTCTGTTGCTGCTCGCTCAGTTGCTCGCGCCTCTGTTGCTGCTCGCTCAGTTGCTCGCGCCTCTGTTGCTGCTCGCGCCTCTGTTGCTGCTCGCTCAGTTTCTCGCGCCTCTGTTGCTGCTCGCGCCTCTGTTGTTGCTCGCTCAGTTGCTCGCGCCTCTGTTGCTGCTCGCTCAGTTGCTCGCGCCTCTGTTGCTGCTCGCGCCTCTGTTGCTGCTCGCTCAGTTGCTCGCGCCTCTGTTGCTGCTCGCTCAGTTGCTCGCGCCTCTGTTGCTGCTCGCTCAGTTGCTCGCGCCTCTGTTGCTGCTCGCTCAGTTGCTCGCGCCTCTGTTGCTGCTCGCTCAGTTGCTCGCGCCTCTGTTGCTGCTCGCTCAGTTGCTCGCGCCTCTGTTGCTGCTCGCGCCTCTGTTGCTGCTCGCTCAGTTGCTCGCGCCTCTGTTGCTGCTCGCTCAGTTGCTCGCGCCTCTGTTGCTGCTCGCTCAGTTGCTCGCGCCTCTGTTGCTGCTCGCTCAGTTGCTCGCGCCTCTGTTGCTGCTCGCTCAGTTGCTCGCGCCTCTGTTGCTGCTCGCTCAGTTGCTCGCGCCTCTGTTGCTGCTCGCGCCTCTGTTGCTGCTCGCGCCTCTGTTGCTGCTCGCTGCTCGCTCAGTTGCTCGCGCCTCTGTTGCTGCTCGCGCCTCTGTTGCTGCTCGCTCAGTTGCTCGCGCCTCTGTTGCTGCTCGCGCCTCTGTTGCTGCTCGCTCAGCTGCTAGCGCCTCTGTTGCTGCTCGCTCAGTTGCTCGCGCCTCTGTTGCTGCTCGCTCAGTTGCTCGCGCCTCTGTTACTGCTCGCTCAGTTGCTCGTGCCTCTGTTGCTGCTCGCGCCTCTGTTGCTGCTCGCTAAGTTGCTCGCGCCTCTGTTGCTTGTCGCGCCTCTGTTGCTGCTCGCTCAGTTGCTCGCGCCTCTGTTGCTGCTCGCGCCTCTGTTGTTGCTTGCTCAGTTGCTCGCGCCTCTGTTGCTGCTCGCGCCTCTGTTGTTGCTCGCTCAGTTGCTCGCGCCTCTGTTGCTGCTCGCTCAGTTGCTCGCGCCTCTGTTGCTGCTCGCTCAGTTGCTCGCGCCTCTGTTACTGCTCGCTCAGTTGCTCGTGCCTCTGTTGCTGCTCGCGCCTCTGTTGCTGCTCGCTCAGTTGCTCGCGCCTCTGTTGCTGCTCGCGCCTCTGTTGTTGCTTGCTCAGTTGCTCGCGCCTCTGTTGATGCTCGCTCAGTTGCTCGCGCCTCTGTTGTTGCTCGCTCAGTTGCTCGCGCCTCTGTTGTTGCTCGCTCAGTTGCTCAAGCCTCTGTTGCTGCTCGCTCAGTTGCTCGCGCCTCTGTTGTTGCTCGCTCAGTTGCTCGCGCCTCTGTTGCTGCTCGCTCAGTTGCTCGCGCCTCTGTTGCTGCTCGCGCCTCTGTTGCTGCTCGCTCAGCTGCTAGCGCCTCTGTTGCTGCTCGCTCAGTTGCTCGCGCCTCTGTTGCTGCTCGCTCAGTTGCTCGCGCCTCTGTTGCTGCTCGCTCAGTTGCTCGCGCCTCTGTTGCTGCTCGCTCAGTTGCTCGCGCCTCTGTTGCTGCTCGCTCAGTTGCTCGCGCCTCTGTTGCTGCTCGCGCCTCTGTTGCTGCTCGCTCAGTTGCTCGCGCCTCTGTTGCTGCTCGCTCAGTTGCTCGCGCCTCTGTTGCTGCTCGCTCAGTTGCTCGCGCCTCTGTTGCTGCTCGCTCAGCTGCTCGCGCCTCTGTTGCTGCTCGCTCAGTTGCTCGCGCCTCTGTTGCTGCTCGCTCAGCTGCTCGCGCCTCTGTTGCTGCTCGCTCAGTTGCTCGCGCCTCTGTTGCTGCTCGCTCAGCTGCTCGCGCCTCTGTTGCTGCTCGCTCAGTTACTCGCGCCTCTGTTGCTGCTCGCTCAGTTGCTCGCGCCTCTGTTGCTGCTCGCTCAGTTGCTCGTGCCTCTGTTACTGCTCGCTCAGTTGCTCGTGCCTCTGTTGCTGCTCGCGCCTCTGTTGCTGCTCGCTCAGTTGCTCGCGCCTCTGTTGCTGCTCGCTCAGTTGCTCGCGCCTCTGTTGCTGCTCGCGCCTCTGTTGCTGCTCGCTCAGTTGCTCGCGCCTCTGTTGCTGCTCGCGCCTCTGTTGTTGCTTGCTCAGTTGCTCGCGCCTCTGTTGCTGCTCGCGCCTCTGTTGCTGCTCGCTCAGTTGCTCGCGCCTCTGTTGCTGCTCGCTCAGTTGCTCGCGCCTCTGTTGCTGCTCGCTCAGTTGCTCGCGCCTCTGTTGCTGCTCGCTCAGCTGCTCGCGCCTCTGTTGCTGCTCGCTCAGTTGCTCGCGCCTCTGTTGCTGCTCGCTCAGTTGCTCGCGCCTCTGTTGCTGCTCGCTCAGCTGCTCGCGCCTCTGTTGCTGCTCGCTCAGTTGCTCGCGCCTCTGTTGCTGCTCGCTCAGCTGCTCGCGCCTCTGTTGCTGCTCGCTCAGTTGCTCGCGCCTCTGTTGCTGCTCGCTCAGCTGCTCGCGCCTCTGTTGCTGCTCGCTCAGTTGCTCGCGCCTCTGTTGCTGCTCGCTCAGTTGCTCGCGCCTCTGTTGCTGCTCGCTCAGTTGCTCGCGCCTCTGTTACTGCTCGCTCAGTTGCTCGTGCCTCTGTTGCTGCTCGCGCCTCTGTTGCTGCTCGCTCAGTTGCTCGCGCCTCTGTTGCTGCTCGCTCAGTTGCTCGCGCCTCTGTTGCTGCTCGCGCCTCTGTTGCTGCTCGCTCAGTTGCTCGCGCCTCTGTTGCTGCTCGCGCCTCTGTTGTTGCTCGCTCAGTTGCTCGCGCCTCTGTTGCTGCTCGCTCAGTTGCTCGCGCCTCTGTTGCTGCTCGCGCCTCTGTTGCTGCTCGCTCAGTTGCTCGCGCCTCTGTTGCTGCTCGCTCAGTTGCTCGCGCCTCTGTTGCTGCTCGCTCAGTTGCTCGCGCCTCTGTTGCTGCTCGCTCAGTTGCTCGCGCCTCTGTTGCTGCTCGCTCAGTTGCTCGCGCCTCTGTTGCTGCTCGCTCAGTTGCTCGCGCCTCTGTTGCTGCTCGCTCAGTTGCTCGCGCCTCTGTTGCTGCTCGCTCAGTTGCTCGCGCCTCTGTTGCTGCTCGCTCAGTTGCTCGCGCCTCTGTTGCTGCTCGCGCCTCTGTTGCTGCTCGCTCAGTTGCTCGCGCCTCTGTTGCTGCTCGCGCCTCTGTTGTTGCTTGCTCAGTTGCTCGCGCCTCTGTTGCTGCTCGCGCCTCTGTTGTTGCTCGCTCAGTTGCTCGCGCCTCTGTTGCTGCTCGCTCAGTTGCTCGCGCCTCTGTTGCTGCTCGCTCAGTTGCTCGCGCCTCTGTTACTGCTCGCTCAGTTGCTCGTGCCTCTGTTGCTGCTCGCGCCTCTGTTGCTGCTCGCTCAGTTGCTCGCGCCTCTGTTGCTGCTCGCGCCTCTGTTGTTGCTTGCTCAGTTGCTCGCGCCTCTGTTGATGCTCGCTCAGTTGCTCGCGCCTCTGTTGCTGCTCGCTCAGTTGCTCGCGCCTCTGTTGCTGCTCGCTCAGTTGCTCGCGCCTCTGTTGCTGCTCGCTCAGTTGCTCGCGCCTCTGTTACTGCTCGCTCAGTTGCTCGTGCCTCTGTTGCTGCTCGCGCCTCTGTTGCTGCTCGCTCAGTTGCTCGCGCCTCTGTTGCTGCTCGCTCAGTTGCTCGCGCCTCTGTTGCTGCTCGCGCCTCTGTTGCTGCTCGCTCAGTTGCTCGCGCCTCTGTTGCTGCTCGCGCCTCTGTTGCTGCTCGCTCAGTTGCTCGCGCCTCTGTTGCTGCTCGCGCCTCTGTTGCTGCTCGCTCAGTTGCTCGCGCCTCTGTTGCTGCTCGCGCCTCTGTTGCTGCTCGCTCAGTTGCTCGCGCCTCTGTTGCTGCTCGCGCCTCTGTTGTTGCTCGCTCAGTTGCTCGCGCCTCTGTTGCTGCTCGCTCAGTTGCTCGCGCCTCTGTTGCTGCTCGCGCCTCTGTTGCTGCTCGCTCAGTTGCTCGCGCCTCTGTTGCTGCTCGCTCAGTTGCTCGCGCCTCTGTTGCTGCTCGCTCAGTTGCTCGCGCCTCTGTTGCTGCTCGCTCAGTTGCTCGCGCCTCTGTTGCTGCTCGCTCAGTTGCTCGCGCCTCTGTTGCTGCTCGCTCAGTTGCTCGCGCCTCTGTTGCTGCTCGCTCAGTTGCTCGCGCCTCTGTTGCTGCTCGCTCAGTTGCTCGCGCCTCTGTTGCTGCTCGCTCAGTTGCTCGCGCCTCTGTTGCTGCTCGCTCAGTTGCTCGCGCCTCTGTTGCTGCTCGCTCAGTTGCTCGCGCCTCTGTTGCTGCTCGCTCAGTTGCTCGCGCCTCTGTTGCTGCTCGCTCAGTTGCTCGCGCCTCTGTTACTGCTCGCTCAGTTGCTCGTGCCTCTGTTGCTGCTCGCGCCTCTGTTGCTGCTCGCTCAGTTGCTCGCGCCTCTGTTGCTGCTCGCTCAGTTGCTCGCGCCTCTGTTGCTGCTCGCGCCTCTGTTGCTGCTCGCTCAGTTGCTCGCGCCTCTGTTGCTGCTCGCGCCTCTGTTGTTGCTCGCTCAGTTGCTCGCGCCTCTGTTGCTGCTCGCTCAGTTGCACGCGCCTCTGTTGCTGCTCGCGCCTCTGTTGCTGCTCGCTCAGTTGCTCGCGCCTCTGTTGCTGCTCGCTCAGTTGCTCGCGCCTCTGTTGCTGCTCGCTCAGTTGCTCGCGCCTCTGTTGCTGCTCGCTCAGTTGCTCGCGCCTCTGTTGCTGCTCGCGCCTCTGTTGCTGCTCGCTCAGTTGCTCGCGCCTCTGTTGCTGCTCGCTCAGTTGCTCGCGCCTCTGTTGCTGCTCGCTCAGTTGCTCGCGCCTCTGTTGCTGCTCGCTCAGTTGCTCGCGCCTCTGTTGCTGCTCGCTCAGTTGCTCGCGCCTCTGTTGCTGCTCGCTCAGTTGCTCGCGCCTCTGTTGCTGCTCGCGCCTCTGTTGCTGCTCGCGCCTCTGTTGCTGCTCGCTGCTCGCTCAGTTGCTCGCGCCTCTGTTGCTGCTCGCGCCTCTGTTGCTGCTCGCTCAGTTGCTCGCGCCTCTGTTGCTGCTCGCGCCTCTGTTGCTGCTCGCTCAGCTGCTAGCGCCTCTGTTGCTGCTCGCTCAGTTGCTCGCGCCTCTGTTGCTGCTCGCTCAGTTGCTCGCGCCTCTGTTACTGCTCGCTCAGTTGCTCGTGCCTCTGTTGCTGCTCGCGCCTCTGTTGCTGCTCGCTAAGTTGCTCGCGCCTCTGTTGCTTGTCGCGCCTCTGTTGCTGCTCGCTCAGTTGCTCGCGCCTCTGTTGCTGCTCGCGCCTCTGTTGTTGCTCGCTCAGTTGCTCGCGCCTCTGTTGCTGCTCGCTCAGTTGCTCGCGCCTCTGTTGCTGCTCGCTCAGTTGCTCGCGCCTCTGTTACTGCTCGCTCAGTTGCTCGTGCCTCTGTTGCTGCTCGCGCCTCTGTTGCTGCTCGCTCAGTTGCTCGCGCCTCTGTTGCTGCTCGCGCCTCTGTTGTTGCTTGCTCAGTTGCTCGCGCCTCTGTTGATGCTCGCTCAGTTGCTCGCGCCTCTGTTGTTGCTCGCTCAGTTGCTCGCGCCTCTGTTGTTGCTCGCTCAGTTGCTCAAGCCTCTGTTGCTGCTCGCTCAGTTGCTCGCGCCTCTGTTGCTGCTCGCTCAGTTGCTCGCGCCTCTGTTGCTGCTCGCTCAGTTGCTCGCGCCTCTGTTGCTGCTCGCGCCTCTGTTGCTGCTCGCTCAGCTGCTAGCGCCTCTGTTGCTGCTCGCTCAGTTGCTCGCGCCTCTGTTGCTGCTCGCTCAGTTGCTCGCGCCTCTGTTGCTGCTCGCTCAGTTGCTCGCGCCTCTGTTGCTGCTCGCTCAGTTGCTCGCGCCTCTGTTGCTGCTCGCTCAGTTGCTCGCGCCTCTGTTGCTGCTCGCGCCTCTGTTGCTGCTCGCTCAGTTGCTCGCGCCTCTGTTGCTGCTCGCTCAGTTGCTCGCGCCTCTGTTGCTGCTCGCTCAGTTGCTCGCGCCTCTGTTGCTGCTCGCTCAGCTGCTCGCGCCTCTGTTGCTGCTCGCTCAGTTGCTCGCGCCTCTGTTGCTGCTCGCTCAGCTGCTCGCGCCTCTGTTGCTGCTCGCTCAGTTGCTCGCGCCTCTGTTGCTGCTCGCTCAGCTGCTCGCGCCTCTGTTGCTGCTCGCTCAGTTACTCGCGCCTCTGTTGCTGCTCGCTCAGTTGCTCGCGCCTCTGTTGCTGCTCGCTCAGTTGCTCGTGCCTCTGTTACTGCTCGCTCAGTTGCTCGTGCCTCTGTTGCTGCTCGCGCCTCTGTTGCTGCTCGCTCAGTTGCTCGCGCCTCTGTTGCTGCTCGCTCAGTTGCTCGCGCCTCTGTTGCTGCTCGCGCCTCTGTTGCTGCTCGCTCAGTTGCTCGCGCCTCTGTTGCTGCTCGCGCCTCTGTTGTTGCTTGCTCAGTTGCTTGCGCCTCTGTTGCTGCTCGCGCCTCTGTTGCTGCTCGCTCAGTTGCTCGCGCCTCTGTTGCTGCTCGCTCAGTTGCTCGCGCCTCTGTTGCTGCTCGCTCAGTTGCTCGCGCCTCTGTTGCTGCTCGCTCAGCTGCTCGCGCCTCTGTTGCTGCTCGCTCAGTTGCTCGCGCCTCTGTTGCTGCTCGCTCAGTTGCTCGCGCCTCTGTTGCTGCTCGCTCAGCTGCTCGCGCCTCTGTTGCTGCTCGCTCAGTTGCTCGCGCCTCTGTTGCTGCTCGCTCAGCTGCTCGCGCCTCTGTTGCTGCTCGCTCAGTTGCTCGCGCCTCTGTTGCTGCTCGCTCAGCTGCTCGCGCCTCTGTTGCTGCTCGCTCAGTTGCTCGCGCCTCTGTTGCTGCTCGCTCAGTTGCTCGCGCCTCTGTTGCTGCTCGCTCAGTTGCTCGCGCCTCTGTTACTGCTCGCTCAGTTGCTCGTGCCTCTGTTGCTGCTCGCGCCTCTGTTGCTGCTCGCTCAGTTGCTCGCGCCTCTGTTGCTGCTCGCTCAGTTGCTCGCGCCTCTGTTGCTGCTCGCGCCTCTGTTGCTGCTCGCTCAGTTGCTCGCGCCTCTGTTGCTGCTCGCGCCTCTGTTGTTGCTCGCTCAGTTGCTCGCGCCTCTGTTGCTGCTCGCTCAGTTGCTCGCGCCTCTGTTGCTGCTCGCGCCTCTGTTGCTGCTCGCTCAGTTGCTCGCGCCTCTGTTGCTGCTCGATCAGTTGCTCGCGCCTCTGTTGCTGCTCGCTCAGTTGCTCGCGCCTCTGTTGCTGCTCGCTCAGTTGCTCGCGCCTCTGTTGCTGCTCGCTCAGTTGCTCGCGCCTCTGTTACTGCTCGCTCAGTTGCTCGCGCCTCTGTTACTGCTCGCTCAGTTGCTCGTGCCTCTGTTGCTGCTCGCGCCTCTGTTGCTGCTCGCTCAGTTGCTCGCGCCTCTGTTGCTGCTCGCTCAGTTGCTCGCGCCTCTGTTGCTGCTCGCGCCTCTGTTGCTGCTCGCTCAGTTGCTCGCGCCTCTGTTGCTGCTCCCGCCTCTGTTGTTGCTTGCTCAGTTGCTCGCGCCTCTGTTGCTGCTCGCTCAGTTGCTCGCGCCTCTGTTGCTGCTCGCTCAGTTGCTCGCGCCTCTGTTGCTGCTCGCTCAGTTGCTCGCGCCTCTGTTGCTGCTCGCTTAGTTGCTCGCGCCTCTGTTGTTGCTCGCTCAGTTGCTCGCGCCTCTGTTGTTGCTCGCTCAGTTGCTCGCGCCTCTGTTGCTGCTCGCGCCTCTGTTGCTGCTCGCTCAGTTGCTCGCGCCTCTGTTGCTGCTCGCGCCTCTGTTGTTGCTTGCTCAGTTGCTCGCGCCTCTGTTGATGCTCGCGCCTCTGTTGTTGCTCGCTCAGTTGCTCGCGCCTCTGTTGCTGCTCGCTCAGTTGCTCGCGCCTCTGTTGCTGCTCGCTCAGTTGCTCGCGCCTCTGTTACTGCTCGCTCAGTTGCTCGTGCCTCTGTTGCTGCTCGCGCCTCTGTTGCTGCTCGCTCAGTTGCTCGCGCCTCTGTTGCTGCTCGCGCCTCTGTTGTTGCTTGCTCAGTTGCTCGCGCCTCTGTTGATGCTCGCTCAGTTGCTCGCGCCTCTGTTGCTGCTCGCTCAGTTGCTCGCGCCTCTGTTGCTGCTCGCTCAGTTGCTCGCGCCTCTGTTGCTGCTCGCTCAGTTGCTCGCGCCTCTGTTACTGCTCGCTCAGTTGCTCGCGCCTCTGTTACTGCTCGCTCAGTTGCTCGTGCCTCTGTTGCTGCTCGCGCCTCTGTTGCTGCTCGCTCAGTTGCTCGCGCCTCTGTTGCTGCTCGCTCAGTTGCTCGCGCCTCTGTTGCTGCTCGCGCCTCTGTTGCTGCTCGCTCAGTTGCTCGCGCCTCTGTTGCTGCTCCCGCCTCTGTTGTTGCTTGCTCAGTTGCTCGCGCCTCTGTTGCTGCTCGCTCAGTTGCTCGCGCCTCTGTTGCTGCTCGCTCAGTTGCTCGCGCCTCTGTTGCTGCTCGCTCAGTTGCTCGCGCCTCTGTTGCTGCTCGCTCAGTTGCTCGCGCCTCTGTTGTTGCTCGCTCAGTTGCTCGCGCCTCTGTTGCTGCTCGCGCCTCTGTTGCTGCTCGCTCAGTTGCTCGCGCCTCTGTTGCTGCTCGCGCCTCTGTTGTTGCTTGCTCAGTTGCTCGCGCCTCTGTTGCTGCTCGCGCCTCTGTTGTTGCTCGCTCAGTTGCTCGCGCCTCTGTTGCTGCTCGCTCAGTTGCTCGCGCCTCTGTTGCTGCTCGCTCAGTTGCTCGCGCCTCTGTTACTGCTCGCTCAGTTGCTCGTGCCTCTGTTGCTGCTCGCGCCTCTGTTGCTGCTCGCTCAGTTGCTCGCGCCTCTGTTGCTGCTCGCGCCTCTGTTGTTGCTTGCTCAGTTGCTCGCGCCTCTGTTGATGCTCGCTCAGTTGCTCGCGCCTCTGTTGCTGCTCGCTCAGTTGCTCGCGCCTCTGTTGCTGCTCGCTCAGTTGCTCGCGCCTCTGTTGCTGCTCGCTCAGTTGCTCGCGCCTCTGTTGCTGCTCGCGCCTCTGTTGCTGCTCGCTCAGTTGCTCGCGCCTCTGTTGCTGCTCGCGCCTCTGTTGTTGCTCGCTCAGTTGCTCGCGCCTCTGTTGCTGCTCGCTCAGTTGCTCGCGCCTCTGTTGCTGCTCGCGCCTCTGTTGCTGCTCGCTCAGTTGCTCGCGCCTCTGTTGCTGCTCGCTCAGTTGCTCGCGCCTCTGTTGCTGCTCGCTCAGTTGCTCGCGCCTCTGTTGCTGCTCGCTCAGTTGCTCGCGCCTCTGTTGCTGCTCGCTCAGTTGCTCGCGCCTCTGTTGCTGCTCGCGCCTCTGTTGTTGCTTGCTCAGTTGCTCGCGCCTCTGTTGATGCTCGCTCAGTTGCTCGCGCCTCTGTTGCTGCTCGCTCAGTTGCTCGCGCCTCTGTTGCTGCTCGCTCAGTTGCTCGCGCCTCTGTTGCTGCTCGCTCAGTTGCTCGCGCCTCTGTTACTGCTCGCTCAGTTGCTCGCGCCTCTGTTACTGCTCGCTCAGTTGCTCGTGCCTCTGTTGCTGCTCGCGCCTCTGTTGCTGCTCGCTCAGTTGCTCGCGCCTCTGTTGCTGCTCGCTCAGTTGCTCGCGCCTCTGTTGCTGCTCGCGCCTCTGTTGCTGCTCGCTCAGTTGCTCGCGCCTCTGTTGCTGCTCCCGCCTCTGTTGTTGCTTGCTCAGTTGCTCGCGCCTCTGTTGCTGCTCGCTCAGTTGCTCGCGCCTCTGTTGCTGCTCGCTCAGTTGCTCGCGCCTCTGTTGCTGCTCGCTCAGTTGCTCGCGCCTCTGTTGCTGCTCGCTCAGTTGCTCGCGCCTCTGTTGTTGCTCGCTCAGTTGCTCGCGCCTCTGTTGCTGCTCGCGCCTCTGTTGCTGCTCGCTCAGTTGCTCGCGCCTCTGTTGCTGCTCGCGCCTCTGTTGTTGCTTGCTCAGTTGCTCGCGCCTCTGTTGCTGCTCGCGCCTCTGTTGTTGCTCGCTCAGTTGCTCGCGCCTCTGTTGCTGCTCGCTCAGTTGCTCGCGCCTCTGTTGCTGCTCGCTCAGTTGCTCGCGCCTCTGTTACTGCTCGCTCAGTTGCTCGTGCCTCTGTTGCTGCTCGCGCCTCTGTTGCTGCTCGCTCAGTTGCTCGCGCCTCTGTTGCTGCTCGCGCCTCTGTTGTTGCTTGCTCAGTTGCTCGCGCCTCTGTTGATGCTCGCTCAGTTGCTCGCGCCTCTGTTGCTGCTCGCTCAGTTGCTCGCGCCTCTGTTGCTGCTCGCTCAGTTGCTCGCGCCTCTGTTGCTGCTCGCTCAGTTGCTCGCGCCTCTGTTGCTGCTCGCGCCTCTGTTGCTGCTCGCTCAGTTGCTCGCGCCTCTGTTGCTGCTCGCGCCTCTGTTGTTGCTCGCTCAGTTGCTCGCGCCTCTGTTGCTGCTCGCTCAGTTGCTCGCGCCTCTGTTGCTGCTCGCGCCTCTGTTGCTGCTGGCTCAGTTGCTCGCACCTCTGTTGCTGCTCGCTCAGTTGCTCGCGCCTCTGTTGCTGCTCGCTCAGTTGCTCGCGCCTCTGTTGCTGCTCGCTCAGTTGCTCGCGCCTCTGTTGCTGCTCGCTCAGTTGCTCGCGCCTCTGTTGCTGCTCGCTCAGTTGCTCGCGCCTCTGTTGCTGCTCGCTCAGTTGCTCGCGCCTCTGTTGCTGCTCGCTCAGTTGCTCGCGCCTCTGTTGCTGCTCGCTCAGTTGCTCGCGCCTCTGTTGCTGCTCGCTCAGTTGCTCGCGCCTCTGTTACTGCTCGCTCAGTTGCTCGTGCCTCTGTTGCTGCTCGCGCCTCTGTTGCTGCTCGCTCAGTTGCTCGCGCCTCTGTTGCTGCTCGCTCAGTTGCTCGCGCCTCTGTTGCTGCTCGCGCCTCTGTTGCTGCTCGCTCAGTTGCTCGCGCCTCTGTTGCTGCTCGCGCCTCTGTTGTTGCTCGCTCAGTTGCTCGCGCCTCTGTTGCTGCTCGCTCAGTTGCTCGCGCCTCTGTTGCTGCTCGCGCCTCTGTTGCTGCTCGCTCAGTTGCTCGCGCCTCTGTTGCTGCTCGCTCAGTTGCTCGCGCCTCTGTTGCTGCTCGCTCAGTTGCTCGCGCCTCTGTTGCTGCTCGCTCAGTTGCTCGCGCCTCTGTTGCTGCTCGCTCAGTTGCTCGCGCCTCTGTTGCTGCTCGCGCCTCTGTTGCTGCTCGCTCAGTTGCTCGCGCCTCTGTTGCTGCTCGCTCAGTTGCTCGCGCCTCTGTTGCTGCTCGCTCAGTTGCTCGCGCCTCTGTTGCTGCTCGCTCAGTTGCTCGCGCCTCTGTTGCTGCTCGCGCCTCTGTTGCTGCTCGCGCCTCTGTTGCTGCTCGCTGCTCGCTCAGTTGCTCGCGCCTCTGTTGCTGCTCGCGCCTCTGTTGCTGCTCGCTCAGTTGCTCGCGCCTCTGTTGCTGCTCGCGCCTCTGTTGCTGCTCGCTCAGCTGCTAGCGCCTCTGTTGCTGCTCGCTCAGTTGCTCGCGCCTCTGTTGCTGCTCGCTCAGTTGCTCGCGCCTCTGTTACTGCTCGCTCAGTTGCTCGTGCCTCTGTTGCTGCTCGCGCCTCTGTTGCTGCTCGCTAAGTTGCTCGCGCCTCTGTTGCTTGTCGCGCCTCTGTTGCTGCTCGCTCAGTTGCTCGCGCCTCTGTTGCTGCTCGCGCCTCTGTTGTTGCTCGCTCAGTTGCTCGCGCCTCTGTTGCTGCTCGCGCCTCTGTTGTTGCTCGCTCAGTTGCTCGCGCCTCTGTTGCTGCTCGCTCAGTTGCTCGCGCCTCTGTTGCTGCTCGCTCAGTTGCTCGCGCCTCTGTTGCTGCTCGCTCAGTTGCTCGCGCCTCTGTTGCTGCTCGCGCCTCTGTTGCTGCTCGCTCAGTTGCTCGCGCCTCTGTTGCTGCTCGCTCAGTTGCTCGCGCCTCTGTTGCTGCTCGCGCCTCTGTTGCTGCTCGCTCAGTTGCTCGCGCCTCTGTTGCTGCTCGCTCAGTTGCTCGCGCCTCTGTTACTGCTCGCTCAGTTGCTCGCGCCTCTGTTACTGCTCGCTCAGTTGCTCGTGCCTCTGTTGCTGCTCGCGCCTCTGTTGCTGCTCGCTCAGTTGCTCGCGCCTCTGTTGCTGCTCGCTCAGTTGCTCGCGCCTCTGTTGCTGCTCGCGCCTCTGTTGCTGCTCGCTCAGTTGCTCGCGCCTCTGTTGCTGCTCCCGCCTCTGTTGTTGCTTGCTCAGTTGCTCGCGCCTCTGTTGCTGCTCGCTCAGTTGCTCGCGCCTCTGTTGCTGCTCGCTCAGTTGCTCGCGCCTCTGTTGCTGCTCGCTCAGTTGCTCGCGCCTCTGTTGCTGCTCGCTCAGTTGCTCGCGCCTCTGTTGTTGCTCGCTCAGTTGCTCGCGCCTCTGTTGCTGCTCGCGCCTCTGTTGCTGCTCGCTCAGTTGCTCGCGCCTCTGTTGCTGCTCGCGCCTCTGTTGTTGCTTGCTCAGTTGCTCGCGCCTCTGTTGCTGCTCGCGCCTCTGTTGTTGCTCGCTCAGTTGCTCGCGCCTCTGTTGCTGCTCGCTCAGTTGCTCGCGCCTCTGTTGCTGCTCGCTCAGTTGCTCGCGCCTCTGTTACTGCTCGCTCAGTTGCTCGTGCCTCTGTTGCTGCTCGCGCCTCTGTTGCTGCTCGCTCAGTTGCTCGCGCCTCTGTTGCTGCTCGCGCCTCTGTTGTTGCTTGCTCAGTTGCTCGCGCCTCTGTTGATGCTCGCTCAGTTGCTCGCGCCTCTGTTGCTGCTCGCTCAGTTGCTCGCGCCTCTGTTGCTGCTCGCTCAGTTGCTCGCGCCTCTGTTGCTGCTCGCTCAGTTGCTCGCGCCTCTGTTGCTGCTCGCGCCTCTGTTGCTGCTCGCTCAGTTGCTCGCGCCTCTGTTGCTGCTCGCGCCTCTGTTGTTGCTCGCTCAGTTGCTCGCGCCTCTGTTGCTGCTCGCTCAGTTGCTCGCGCCTCTGTTGCTGCTCGCGCCTCTGTTGCTGCTGGCTCAGTTGCTCGCACCTCTGTTGCTGCTCGCTCAGTTGCTCGCGCCTCTGTTGCTGCTCGCTCAGTTGCTCGCGCCTCTGTTGCTGCTCGCTCAGTTGCTCGCGCCTCTGTTGCTGCTCGCTCAGTTGCTCGCGCCTCTGTTGCTGCTCGCTCAGTTGCTCGCGCCTCTGTTGCTGCTCGCTCAGTTGCTCGCGCCTCTGTTGCTGCTCGCTCAGTTGCTCGCGCCTCTGTTGCTGCTCGCTCAGTTGCTCGCGCCTCTGTTGCTGCTCGCTCAGTTGCTCGCGCCTCTGTTACTGCTCGCTCAGTTGCTCGTGCCTCTGTTGCTGCTCGCGCCTCTGTTGCTGCTCGCTCAGTTGCTCGCGCCTCTGTTGCTGCTCGCTCAGTTGCTCGCGCCTCTGTTGCTGCTCGCGCCTCTGTTGCTGCTCGCTCAGTTGCTCGCGCCTCTGTTGCTGCTCGCGCCTCTGTTGTTGCTCGCTCAGTTGCTCGCGCCTCTGTTGCTGCTCGCTCAGTTGCTCGCGCCTCTGTTGCTGCTCGCGCCTCTGTTGCTGCTCGCTCAGTTGCTCGCGCCTCTGTTGCTGCTCGCTCAGTTGCTCGCGCCTCTGTTGCTGCTCGCTCAGTTGCTCGCGCCTCTGTTGCTGCTCGCTCAGTTGCTCGCGCCTCTGTTGCTGCTCGCTCAGTTGCTCGCGCCTCTGTTGCTGCTCGCGCCTCTGTTGCTGCTCGCTCAGTTGCTCGCGCCTCTGTTGCTGCTCGCTCAGTTGCTCGCGCCTCTGTTGCTGCTCGCTCAGTTGCTCGCGCCTCTGTTGCTGCTCGCTCAGTTGCTCGCGCCTCTGTTGCTGCTCGCGCCTCTGTTGCTGCTCGCGCCTCTGTTGCTGCTCGCTGCTCGCTCAGTTGCTCGCGCCTCTGTTGCTGCTCGCGCCTCTGTTGCTGCTCGCTCAGTTGCTCGCGCCTCTGTTGCTGCTCGCGCCTCTGTTGCTGCTCGCTCAGCTGCTAGCGCCTCTGTTGCTGCTCGCTCAGTTGCTCGCGCCTCTGTTGCTGCTCGCTCAGTTGCTCGCGCCTCTGTTACTGCTCGCTCAGTTGCTCGTGCCTCTGTTGCTGCTCGCGCCTCTGTTGCTGCTCGCTAAGTTGCTCGCGCCTCTGTTGCTTGTCGCGCCTCTGTTGCTGCTCGCTCAGTTGCTCGCGCCTCTGTTGCTGCTCGCGCCTCTGTTGTTGCTCGCTCAGTTGCTCGCGCCTCTGTTGCTGCTCGCGCCTCTGTTGTTGCTCGCTCAGTTGCTCGCGCCTCTGTTGCTGCTCGCTCAGTTGCTCGCGCCTCTGTTGCTGCTCGCTCAGTTGCTCGCGCCTCTGTTACTGCTCGCTCAGTTGCTCGTGCCTCTGTTGCTGCTCGCGCCTCTGTTGCTGCTCGCTCAGTTGCTCGCGCCTCTGTTGCTGCTCGCGCATCTGTTGCTTGCTCAGTTGCTCGCGCCTCTGTTGATGCTCGCTCAGTTGCTCGCGCCTCTGTTGTTGCTCGCTCAGTTGCTCGCGCCTCTGTTGTTGCTCGCTCAGTTGCTCGCGCCTCTGTTGCTGCTCGCTCAGTTGCTCGCGCCTCTGTTGCTGCTCGCGCCTCTGTTGCTGCTCGCTCAGCTGCTAGCGCCTCTGTTGCTGCTCGCTCAGTTGCTCGCGCCTCTGTTGCTGCTCGCTCAGTTGCTCGCGCCTCTGTTGCTGCTCGCTCAGTTGCTCGCGCCTCTGTTGCTGCTCGCTCAGTTGCTCGCGCCTCTGTTGCTGCTCGCTCAGTTGCTCGCGCCTCTGTTGCTGCTCGCGCCTCTGTTGCTGCTCGCTCAGTTGCTCGCGCCTCTGTTGCTGCTCGCTCAGTTGCTCGCGCCTCTGTTGCTGCTCGCGCCTCTGTTGCTGCTCGCTCAGTTGCTCGCGCCTCTGTTGCTGCTCGCTCAGTTGCTCGCGCCTCTGTTGCTGCTCGCTCAGTTGCTCGCCTCTGTTGCTGCTCGCTCAGTTGCTCGCGCCTCTGTTGCTGCTCGCTCAGTTGCTCGCACCTCTGTTGCTGCTCGCGCCTCTGTTGCTGCTCGCTCAGTTGCTCGCGCCTCTGTTGCTGCTCGCTCAGTTGCTCGCGCCTCTGTTGCTGCTCGCTCAGTTGCTCGCGCCTCTGTTGCTGCTCGCTCAGTTGCTCGCGCCTCTGTTGCTGCTCGCTCAGTTGCTCGCGCCTCTGTTGCTGCTCGCGCCTCTGTTGCTGCTCGCGCCTCTGTTGCTGCTCGCTGCTCGCTCAGTTGCTCGCGCCTCTGTTGCTGCTCGCGCCTCTGTTGCTGCTCGCTCAGTTGCTCGCGCCTCTGTTGCTGCTCGCGCCTCTGTTGCTGCTCGCTCAGCTGCTAGCGCCTCTGTTGCTGCTCGCTCAGTTGCTCGCGCCTCTGTTGCTGCTCGCTCAGTTGCTCGCGCCTCTGTTACTGCTCGCTCAGTTGCTCGTGCCTCTGTTGCTGCTCGCGCCTCTGTTGCTGCTCGCTAAGTTGCTCGCGCCTCTGTTGCTTGTCGCGCCTCTGTTGCTGCTCGCTCAGTTGCTCGCGCCTCTGTTGCTGCTCGCGCCTCTGTTGTTGCTTGCTCAGTTGCTCGCGCCTCTGTTGCTGCTCGCGCCTCTGTTGTTGCTCGCTCAGTTGCTCGCGCCTCTGTTGCTGCTCGCTCAGTTGCTCGCGCCTCTGTTGCTGCTCGCTCAGTTGCTCGCGCCTCTGTTACTGCTCGCTCAGTTGCTCGTGCCTCTGTTGCTGCTCGCGCCTCTGTTGCTGCTCGCTCAGTTGCTCGCGCCTCTGTTGCTGCTCGCGCCTCTGTTGCTGCTCGCTCAGTTGCTCGCGCCTCTGTTGCTGCTCGCTCAGTTGCTCGCGCCTCTGTTGCTGCTCGCTCAGTTGCTCGCGCCTCTGTTACTGCTCGCTCAGTTGCTCGCGCCTCTGTTACTGCTCGCTCAGTTGCTCGTGCCTCTGTTGCTGCTCGCGCCTCTGTTGCTGCTCGCTCAGTTGCTCGCGCCTCTGTTGCTGCTCGCTCAGTTGCTCGCGCCTCTGTTGCTGCTCGCGCCTCTGTTGCTGCTCGCTCAGTTGCTCGCGCCTCTGTTGCTGCTCCCGCCTCTGTTGTTGCTTGCTCAGTTGCTCGCGCCTCTGTTGCTGCTCGCTCAGTTGCTCGCGCCTCTGTTGCTGCTCGCTCAGTTGCTCGCGCCTCTGTTGCTGCTCGCTCAGTTGCTCGCGCCTCTGTTGCTGCTCGCTCAGTTGCTCGCGCCTCTGTTGTTGCTCGCTCAGTTGCTCGCGCCTCTGTTGTTGCTCGCTCAGTTGCTCGCGCCTCTGTTGCTGCTCGCGCCTCTGTTGCTGCTCGCTCAGTTGCTCGCGCCTCTGTTGCTGCTCGCGCCTCTGTTGTTGCTTGCTCAGTTGCTCGCGCCTCTGTTGCTGCTCGCGCCTCTGTTGTTGCTCGCTCAGTTGCTCGCGCCTCTGTTGCTGCTCGCTCAGTTGCTCGCGCCTCTGTTGCTGCTCGCTCAGTTGCTCGCGCCTCTGTTACTGCTCGCTCAGTTGCTCGTGCCTCTGTTGCTGCTCGCGCCTCTGTTGCTGCTCGCTCAGTTGCTCGCGCCTCTGTTGCTGCTCGCGCCTCTGTTGTTGCTTGCTCAGTTGCTCGCGCCTCTGTTGATGCTCGCTCAGTTGCTCGCGCCTCTGTTGCTGCTCGCTCAGTTGCTCGCGCCTCTGTTGCTGCTCGCTCAGTTGCTCGCGCCTCTGTTGCTGCTCGCTCAGTTGCTCGCGCCTCTGTTGCTGCTCGCGCCTCTGTTGCTGCTCGCTCAGTTGCTCGCGCCTCTGTTGCTGCTCGCGCCTCTGTTGTTGCTCGCTCAGTTGCTCGCGCCTCTGTTGCTGCTCGCTCAGTTGCTCGCGCCTCTGTTGCTGCTCGCGCCTCTGTTGCTGCTCGCTCAGTTGCTCGCGCCTCTGTTGCTGCTCGCTCAGTTGCTCGCGCCTCTGTTGCTGCTCGCTCAGTTGCTCGCGCCTCTGTTGCTGCTCGCTCAGTTGCTCGCGCCTCTGTTGCTGCTCGCTCAGTTGCTCGCGCCTCTGTTGCTGCTCGCTCAGTTGCTCGCGCCTCTGTTGCTGCTCGCTCAGTTGCTCGCGCCTCTGTTGCTGCTCGCTCAGTTGCTCGCGCCTCTGTTGCTGCTCGCTCAGTTGCTCGCGCCTCTGTTACTGCTCGCTCAGTTGCTCGTGCCTCTGTTGCTGCTCGCGCCTCTGTTGCTGCTCGCTCAGTTGCTCGCGCCTCTGTTGCTGCTCGCTCAGTTGCTCGCGCCTCTGTTGCTGCTCGCGCCTCTGTTGCTGCTCGCTCAGTTGCTCGCGCCTCTGTTGCTGCTCGCGCCTCTGTTGTTGCTCGCTCAGTTGCTCGCGCCTCTGTTGCTGCTCGCTCAGTTGCTCGCGCCTCTGTTGCTGCTCGCGCCTCTGTTGCTGCTCGCTCAGTTGCTCGCGCCTCTGTTGCTGCTCGCTCAGTTGCTCGCGCCTCTGTTGCTGCTCGCTCAGTTGCTCGCGCCTCTGTTGCTGCTCGCTCAGTTGCTCGCGCCTCTGTTGCTGCTCGCTCAGTTGCTCGCGCCTCTGTTGCTGCTCGCGCCTCTGTTGCTGCTCGCTCAGTTGCTCGCGCCTCTGTTGCTGCTCGCTCAGTTGCTCGCGCCTCTGTTGCTGCTCGCTCAGTTGCTCGCGCCTCTGTTGCTGCTCGCTCATTTGCTCGCGCCTCTGTTGCTGCTCGCTCAGTTGCTCGCGCCTCTGTTGCTGCTCGCGCCTCTGTTGCTGCTCGCGCCTCTGTTGCTGCTCGCTGCTCGCTCAGTTGCTCGCGCCTCTGTTGCTGCTCGCGCCTCTGTTGCTGCTCGCTCAGTTGCTCGCGCCTCTGTTGCTGCTCGCGCCTCTGTTGCTGCTCGCTCAGCTGCTAGCGCCTCTGTTGCTGCTCGCTCAGTTGCTCGCGCCTCTGTTGCTGCTCGCTCAGTTGCTCGCGCCTCTGTTACTGCTCGCTCAGTTGCTCGTGCCTCTGTTGCTGCTCGCGCCTCTGTTGCTGCTCGCTAAGTTGCTCGCGCCTCTGTTGCTTGTCGCGCCTCTGTTGCTGCTCGCTCAGTTGCTCGCGCCTCTGTTGCTGCTCGCGCCTCTGTTGTTGCTCGCTCAGTTGCTCGCGCCTCTGTTGCTGCTCGCGCCTCTGTTGTTGCTCGCTCAGTTGCTCGCGCCTCTGTTGCTGCTCGCTCAGTTGCTCGCGCCTCTGTTGCTGCTCGCTCAGTTGCTCGCGCCTCTGTTACTGCTCGCTCAGTTGCTCGTGCCTCTGTTGCTGCTCGCGCCTCTGTTGCTGCTCGCTCAGTTGCTCGCGCCTCTGTTGCTGCTCGCGCATCTGTTGCTTGCTCAGTTGCTCGCGCCTCTGTTGATGCTCGCTCAGTTGCTCGCGCCTCTGTTGTTGCTCGCTCAGTTGCTCGCGCCTCTGTTGTTGCTCGCTCAGTTGCTCGCGCCTCTGTTGCTGCTCGCTCAGTTGCTCGCGCCTCTGTTGCTGCTCGCGCCTCTGTTGCTGCTCGCTCAGCTGCTAGCGCCTCTGTTGCTGCTCGCTCAGTTGCTCGCGCCTCTGTTGCTGCTCGCTCAGTTGCTCGCGCCTCTGTTGCTGCTCGCTCAGTTGCTCGCGCCTCTGTTGCTGCTCGCTCAGTTGCTCGCGCCTCTGTTGCTGCTCGCTCAGTTGCTCGCGCCTCTGTTGCTGCTCGCGCCTCTGTTGCTGCTCGCTCAGTTGCTCGCGCCTCTGTTGCTGCTCGCTCAGTTGCTCGCGCCTCTGTTGCTGCTCGCGCCTCTGTTGCTGCTCGCTCAGTTGCTCGCGCCTCTGTTGCTGCTCGCTCAGTTGCTCGCGCCTCTGTTGCTGCTCGCTCAGTTGCTCGCGCCTCTGTTGCTGCTCGCTCAGTTGCTCGCACCTCTGTTGCTGCTCGCGCCTCTGTTGCTGCTCGCTCAGTTGCTCGCGCCTCTGTTGCTGCTCGCTCAGTTGCTCGCGCCTCTGTTGCTGCTCGCTCAGTTGCTCGCGCCTCTGTTGCTGCTCGCTCAGTTGCTCGCGCCTCTGTTGCTGCTCGCGCCTCTGTTGCTGCTCGCGCCTCTGTTGCTGCTCGCTGCTCGCTCAGTTGCTCGCGCCTCTGTTGCTGCTCGCGCCTCTGTTGCTGCTCGCTCAGTTGCTCGCGCCTCTGTTGCTGCTCGCGCCTCTGTTGCTGCTCGCTCAGCTGCTAGCGCCTCTGTTGCTGCTCGCTCAGTTGCTCGCGCCTCTGTTGCTGCTCGCTCAGTTGCTCGCGCCTCTGTTACTGCTCGCTCAGTTGCTCGTGCCTCTGTTGCTGCTCGCGCCTCTGTTGCTGCTCGCTAAGTTGCTCGCGCCTCTGTTGCTTGTCGCGCCTCTGTTGCTGCTCGCTCAGTTGCTCGCGCCTCTGTTGCTGCTCGCGCCTCTGTTGTTGCTTGCTCAGTTGCTCGCGCCTCTGTTGCTGCTCGCGCCTCTGTTGTTGCTCGCTCAGTTGCTCGCGCCTCTGTTGCTGCTCGCTCAGTTGCTCGCGCCTCTGTTGCTGCTCGCTCAGTTGCTCGCGCCTCTGTTACTGCTCGCTCAGTTGCTCGTGCCTCTGTTGCTGCTCGCGCCTCTGTTGCTGCTCGCTCAGTTGCTCGCGCCTCTGTTGCTGCTCGCGCATCTGTTGCTTGCTCAGTTGCTCGCGCCTCTGTTGATGCTCGCTCAGTTGCTCGCGCCTCTGTTGTTGCTCGCTCAGTTGCTCGCGCCTCTGTTGTTGCTCGCTCAGTTGCTCGCGCCTCTGTTGCTGCTCGCTCAGTTGCTCGCGCCTCTGTTGCTGCTCGCGCCTCTGTTGCTGCTCGCTCAGCTGCTAGCGCCTCTGTTGCTGCTCGCTCAGTTGCTCGCGCCTCTGTTGCTGCTCGCTCAGTTGCTCGCGCCTCTGTTGCTGCTCGCTCAGTTGCTCGCGCCTCTGTTGCTGCTCGCTCAGTTGCTCGCGCCTCTGTTGCTGCTCGCTCAGTTGCTCGCGCCTCTGTTGCTGCTCGCGCCTCTGTTGCTGCTCGCTCAGTTGCTCGCGCCTCTGTTGCTGCTCGCTCAGCTGCTCGCGCCTCTGTTGCTGCTCGCTCAGTTGCTCGCGCCTCTGTTGCTGCTCGCTCAGCTGCTCGCGCCTCTGTTGCTGCTCGCTCAGTTGCTCGCGCCTCTGTTGCTGCTCGCTCAGCTGCTCGCGCCTCTGTTGCTGCTCGCTCAGTTACTCGCGCCTCTGTTGCTGCTCGCTCAGTTGCTCGCGCCTCTGTTGCTGCTCGCTCAGTTGCTCGTGCCTCTGTTACTGCTCGCTCAGTTGCTCGTGCCTCTGTTGCTGCTCGCGCCTCTGTTGCTGCTCGCTCAGTTGCTCGCGCCTCTGTTGCTGCTCGCTCAGTTGCTCGCGCCTCTGTTGCTGCTCGCGCCTCTGTTGCTGCTCGCTCAGTTGCTCGCGCCTCTGTTGCTGCTCGCGCCTCTGTTGTTGCTTGCTCAGTTGCTCGCGCCTCTGTTGCTGCTCGCGCCTCTGTTGCTGCTCGCTCAGTTGCTCGCGCCTCTGTTGCTGCTCGCTCAGTTGCTCGCGCCTCTGTTGCTGCTCGCTCAGTTGCTCGCGCCTCTGTTGCTGCTCGCTCAGCTG
This sequence comes from Eucyclogobius newberryi, assembly GCF_026437365.1. Classification (NCBI taxonomy): domain Eukaryota; kingdom Metazoa; phylum Chordata; class Actinopteri; order Gobiiformes; family Gobiidae; genus Eucyclogobius; species Eucyclogobius newberryi. The sequence continues at coordinate 35,430,380 of NW_027315779.1, forward strand.
CTCGCGCCTCTGTTGCTGCTCGCTCAGTTGCTCGCGCCTCTGTTGCTGCTCGCTCAGCTGCTCGCGCCTCTGTTGCTGCTCGCTCAGTTGCTCGCGCCTCTGTTGCTGCTCGCTCAGCTGCTCGCGCCTCTGTTGCTGCTCGCTCAGTTGCTCGCGCCTCTGTTGCTGCTCGCTCAGCTGCTCGCGCCTCTGTTGCTGCTCGCTCAGTTGCTCGCGCCTCTGTTGCTGCTCGCTCAGCTGCTCGCGCCTCTGTTGCTGCTCGCTCAGTTGCTCGCGCCTCTGTTGCTGCTCGCTCAGTTGCTCGCGCCTCTGTTGCTGCTCGCTCAGTTGCTCGCGCCTCTGTTGCTGCTCGCTCAGCTGCTCGCGCCTCTGTTGCTGCTCGCTCAGTTGCTCGCGCCTCTGTTGCTGCTCGCGCCTCTGTTGCTGCTCGCTCAGTTGCTCGCGCCTCTGTTGCTGCTCGCTCAGTTGCTCGCGCCTCTATTGCTGCTCGCTCAGTTGCTCGCGCCTCTGTTGCTGCTCGCTCAGTTGCTCGCGCCTCTGTTGCTGCTCGCTCAGTTGCTCGCGCCTCTGTTGCTGCTCGCTCAGTTGCTCGCGCCTCTGTTGCTGCTCGCTCAGTTGCTCGCGCCTCTGTTGCTGCTCGCTCAGTTGCTCGCGCCTCTGTTGTTGCTCGCTCAGTTGCTCGCGCCTCTGTTGCTGCTCGCTCAGTTGCTCGCGCCTCTGTTGCTGCTCGCGCCTCTGTTGCTGCTCGCTCAGTTGCTCGCGCCTCTGTTGCTGCTCGCTCAGTTGCTCGCGCCTCTGTTGCTGCTCGCTCAGTTGCTCGCGCCTCTGTTGCTGCTCGCTCAGTTGCTCGCGCCTCTGTTGCTGCTCGCTCAGTTGCTCGCGCCTCTGTTGCTGCTCGCTCAGTTGCTCGCGCCTCTGTTGCTGCTCGCTCAGTTGCTCGCGCCTCTGTTGCTGCTCGCTCAGTTGCTCGCGCCTCTGTTGCTGCTCGCTCAGTTGCTCGCGCCTCTGTTGCTGCTCGCTCAGTTGCTCGCGCCTCTGTTACTGCTCGCTCAGTTGCTCGTGCCTCTGTTGCTGCTCGCCCCTCTGTTGCTGCTCGCTCAGTTGCTCGCGCCTCTGTTGCTGCTCGCTCAGTTGCTCGCGCCTCTGTTGCTGCTCGCGCCTCTGTTGCTGCTCGCTCAGTTGCTCGCGCCTCTGTTGCTGCTCGCGCCTCTGTTGTTGCTCGCTCAGTTGCTCGCGCCTCTGTTGCTGCTCGCTCAGTTGCTCGCGCCTCTGTTGCTGCTCGCGCCTCTGTTGCTGCTCGCTCAGTTGCTCGCGCCTCTGTTGCTGCTCGCTCAGTTGCTCGCGCCTCTGTTGCTGCTCGCTCAGTTGCTCGCGCCTCTGTTGCTGCTCGCTCAGTTGCTCGCGCCTCTGTTGCTGCTCGCTCAGTTGCTCGCGCCTCTGTTGCTGCTCGCGCCTCTGTTGCTGCTCGCTCAGTTGCTCGCGCCTCTGTTGCTGCTCGCTCAGTTGCTCGCGCCTCTGTTGCTGCTCGCTCAGTTGCTCGCGCCTCTGTTGCTGCTCGCTCAGTTGCTCGCGCCTCTGTTGCTGCTCGCTCAGTTGCTCGCGCCTCTGTTGCTGCTCGCTCAGTTGCTCGCGCCTCTGTTGCTGCTCGCGCCTCTGTTGCTGCTCGCGCCTCTGTTGCTGCTCGCTGCTCGCTCAGTTGCTCGCGCCTCTGTTGCTGCTCGCGCCTCTGTTGCTGCTCGCTCAGTTGCTCGCGCCTCTGTTGCTGCTCGCGCCTCTGTTGCTGCTCGCTCAGCTGCTAGCGCCTCTGTTGCTGCTCGCTCAGTTGCTCGCGCCTCTGTTGCTGCTCGCTCAGTTGCTCGCGCCTCTGTTACTGCTCGCTCAGTTGCTCGTGCCTCTGTTGCTGCTCGCGCCTCTGTTGCTGCTCGCTAAGTTGCTCGCGCCTCTGTTGCTTGTCGCGCCTCTGTTGCTGCTCGCTCAGTTGCTCGCGCCTCTGTTGCTGCTCGCGCCTCTGTTGTTGCTTGCTCAGTTGCTCGCGCCTCTGTTGCTGCTCGCGCCTCTGTTGTTGCTCGCTCAGTTGCTCGCGCCTCTGTTGCTGCTCGCTCAGTTGCTCGCGCCTCTGTTGCTGCTCGCTCAGTTGCTCGCGCCTCTGTTACTGCTCGCTCAGTTGCTCGTGCCTCTGTTGCTGCTCGCGCCTCTGTTGCTGCTCGCTCAGTTGCTCGCGCCTCTGTTGCTGCTCGCGCCTCTGTTGTTGCTTGCTCAGTTGCTCGCGCCTCTGTTGATGCTCGCTCAGTTGCTCGCGCCTCTGTTGTTGCTCGCTCAGTTGCTCGCGCCTCTGTTGTTGCTCGCTCAGTTGCTCAAGCCTCTGTTGCTGCTCGCTCAGTTGCTCGCGCCTCTGTTGTTGCTCGCTCAGTTGCTCGCGCCTCTGTTACTGCTCGCTCAGTTGCTCGTGCCTCTGTTGCTGCTCGCCCCTCTGTTGCTGCTCGCTCAGTTGCTCGCGCCTCTGTTGCTGCTCGCTCAGTTGCTCGCGCCTCTGTTGCTGCTCGCGCCTCTGTTGCTGCTCGCTCAGTTGCTCGCGCCTCTGTTGCTGCTCGCGCCTCTGTTGTTGCTCGCTCAGTTGCTCGCGCCTCTGTTGCTGCTCGCTCAGTTGCTCGCGCCTCTGTTGCTGCTCGCGCCTCTGTTGCTGCTCGCTCAGTTGCTCGCGCCTCTGTTGCTGCTCGCTCAGTTGCTCGCGCCTCTGTTGCTGCTCGCTCAGTTGCTCGCGCCTCTGTTGCTGCTCGCTCAGTTGCTCGCGCCTCTGTTGCTGCTCGCTCAGTTGCTCGCGCCTCTGTTGCTGCTCGCGCCTCTGTTGCTGCTCGCTCAGTTGCTCGCGCCTCTGTTGCTGCTCGCTCAGTTGCTCGCGCCTCTGTTGCTGCTCGCTCAGTTGCTCGCGCCTCTGTTGCTGCTCGCTCAGTTGCTCGCGCCTCTGTTGCTGCTCGCTCAGTTGCTCGCGCCTCTGTTGCTGCTCGCTCAGTTGCTCGCGCCTCTGTTGCTGCTCGCGCCTCTGTTGCTGCTCGCGCCTCTGTTGCTGCTCGCTGCTCGCTCAGTTGCTCGCGCCTCTGTTGCTGCTCGCGCCTCTGTTGCTGCTCGCTCAGTTGCTCGCGCCTCTGTTGCTGCTCGCGCCCCTGGTGCTGCTCGCTCAGCTGCTAGCGCCTCTGTTGCTGCTCGCTCAGTTGCTCGCGCCTCTGTTGCTGCTCGCTCAGTTGCTCGCGCCTCTGTTACTGCTCGCTCAGTTGCTCGTGCCTCTGTTGCTGCTCGCTCAGTTGCTCGCGCATCTGTTGCTTGCTCAGTTGCTCGCGCCTCTGTTGATGCTCGCTCAGTTGCTCGCGCCTCTGTTGTTGCTCGCTCAGTTGCTCGCGCCTCTGTTGTTGCTCGCTCAGTTGCTCGCGCCTCTGTTACTGCTCGCTCAGTTGCTCGCGCCTCTGTTGCTGCTCGCTCAGTTGCTCGCGCCTCTGTTACTGCTGGCTCAGTTGCTCGTGCCTCTGTTGCTGCTCGCCCCTCTATTGCTGCTCGCTCAGTTGCTCGCGCCTCTGTTGCTGCTCGCTCAGTTGCTCGCGCCTCTGTTGCTGCTCGCGCCTCTGTTGCTGCTCGCTCAGTTGCTCGCGCCTCTGCTGCTGCTCGCGCCTCTGTTGTTGCTCGCTCAGTTGCTCGCGCCTCTGTTGCTGCTCGCTCAGTTGCTCGCGCCTCTGTTGCTGCTCGCGCCTCTGTTGCTGCTCGCTCAGTTGCTCGCGCCTCTGTTGCTGCTCGCTCAGTTGCTCGCGCCTCTGTTGCTGCTCGCTCAGTTGCTCGCGCCTCTGTTGCTGCTCGCTCAGTTGCTCGCGCCTCTGTTGCTGCTCGCTCAGTTGCTCGCGCCTCTGTTGCTGCTCGCGCCTCTGTTGCTGCTCGCTCAGTTGCTCGCGCCTCTGTTGCTGCTCGCTCAGTTGCTCGCGCCTCTGTTGCTGCTCGCTCAGTTGCTCGCGCCTCTGTTGCTGCTCGCTCAGTTGCTCGCGCCTCTGTTGCTGCTCGCTCAGTTGCTCGCGCCTCTGTTGCTGCTCGCTCAGTTGCTCGCGCCTCTGTTACTGCTCGCTCAGTTGCTCGTGCCTCTGTTGCTGCTCGCGCCTCTGTTGCTGCTCGCTAAGTTGCTCGCGCCTCTGTTGCTTGTCGCGCCTCTGTTGCTGCTCGCTCAGTTGCTCGCGCCTCTGTTGCTGCTCGCGCCTCTGTTGTTGCTTGCTCAGTTGCTCGCGCCTCTGTTGCTGCTCGCGCCTCTGTTGTTGCTCGCTCGGTTGCTCGCGCCTCTGTTGCTGCTCGCTCAGTTGCTCGCGCCTCTGTTGCTGCTCGCTCAGTTGCTCGCGCCTCTGTTACTGCTCGCTCAGTTGCTCGTGCCTCTGTTGCTGCTCGCGCCTCTGTTGCTGCTCGCTCAGTTGCTCGCGCCTCTGTTGCTGCTCGCGCCTCTGTTGTTGCTTGCTCAGTTGCTCGCGCCTCTGTTGATGCTCGCTCAGTTGCTCGCGCCTCTGTTGTTGCTCGCTCAGTTGCTCGCGCCTCTGTTGCTGCTCGCGCCTCTGTTGTTGCTTGCTCAGTTGCTCGCGCCTCTGTTGCTGCTCGCGCCTCTGTTGTTGCTCGCTCAGTTGCTCGCGCCTCTGTTGCTGCTCGCTCAGTTGCTCGCGCCTCTGTTGCTGCTCGCTCAGTTGCTCGCGCCTCTGTTACTGCTCGCTCAGTTGCTCGTGCCTCTGTTGCTGCTCGCGCCTCTGTTGCTGCTCGCTCAGTTGCTCGCGCATCTGTTGCTTGCTCAGTTGCTCGCGCCTCTGTTGATGCTCGCTCAGTTGCTCGCGCCTCTGTTGTTGCTCGCTCAGTTGCTCGCGCCTCTGTTGTTGCTCGCTCAGTTGCTCGCGCCTCTGTTGCTGCTCGCTCAGTTGCTCGCGCCTCTGTTGCTGCTCGCGCCTCTGTTGCTGCTCGCTCAGCTGCTAGCGCCTCTGTTGCTGCTCGCTCAGTTGCTCGCGCCTCTGTTGCTGCTCGCTCAGCTGCTCGCGCCTCTGTTGCTGCTCGCTCAGTTGCTCGCGCCTCTGTTGCTGCTCGCTCAGCTGCTCGCGCCTCTGTTGCTGCTCGCTCAGTTGCTCGCGCCTCTGTTGCTGCTCGCTCAGCTGCTCGCGCCTCTGTTGCTGCTCGCTCAGTTGCTCGCGCCTCTGTTGCTGCTCGCTCAGCTGCTCGCGCCTCTGTTGCTGCTCGCTCAGTTGCTCGCGCCTCTGTTGCTGCTCGCTCAGTTGCTCGCGCCTCTGTTGCTGCTCGCTCAGTTGCTCGCGCCTCTGTTGCTGCTCGCTCAGCTGCTCGCGCCTCTGTTGCTGCTCGCTCAGTTGCTCGCGCCTCTGTTGCTGCTCGCGCCTCTGTTGCTGCTCGCTCAGTTGCTCGCGCCTCTGTTGCTGCTCGCTCAGTTGCTCGCGCCTCTGTTGCTGCTCGCTCAGTTGCTCGCGCCTCTGTTGCTGCTCGCTCAGTTGCTCGCGCCTCTGTTGCTGCTCGCTCAGTTGCTCGCGCCTCTGTTGCTGCTCGCTCAGTTGCTCGCGCCTCTGTTGCTGCTCGCTCAGTTGCTCGCGCCTCTGTTGCTGCTCGCTCAGTTGCTCGCGCCTCTGTTGTTGCTCGCTCAGTTGCTCGCGCCTCTGTTGCTGCTCGCTCAGTTGCTCGCGCCTCTGTTGCTGCTCGCGCCTCTGTTGCTGCTCGCTCAGTTGCTCGCGCCTCTGTTGCTGCTCGCTCAGTTGCTCGCGCCTCTGTTGCTGCTCGCTCAGTTGCTCGCGCCTCTGTTGCTGCTCGCTCAGTTGCTCGCGCCTCTGTTGCTGCTCGCTCAGTTGCTCGCGCCTCTGTTGCTGCTCGCTCAGTTGCTCGCGCCTCTGTTGCTGCTCGCTCAGTTGCTCGCGCCTCTGTTGCTGCTCGCTCAGTTGCTCGCGCCTCTGTTGCTGCTCGCTCAGTTGCTCGCGCCTCTGTTGCTGCTCGCTCAGTTGCTCGCGCCTCTGTTGCTGCTCGCTCAGTTGCTCGCGCCTCTGTTGCTGCTCGCTCAGTTGCTCGCGCCTCTGTTACTGCTGGCTCAGTTGCTCGTGCCTCTGTTGCTGCTCGCCCCTCTATTGCTGCTCGCTCAGTTGCTCGCGCCTCTGTTGCTGCTCGCTCAGTTGCTCGCGCCTCTGTTGCTGCTCGCGCCTCTGTTGCTGCTCGCTCAGTTGCTCGCGCCTCTGCTGCTGCTCGCGCCTCTGTTGTTGCTCGCTCAGTTGCTCGCGCCTCTGTTGCTGCTCGCTCAGTTGCTCGCGCCTCTGTTGCTGCTCGCGCCTCTGTTGCTGCTCGCTCAGTTGCTCGCGCCTCTGTTGCTGCTCGCTCAGTTGCTCGCGCCTCTGTTGCTGCTCGCTCAGTTGCTCGCGCCTCTGTTGCTGCTCGCTCAGTTGCTCGCGCCTCTGTTGCTGCTCGCTCAGTTGCTCGCGCCTCTGTTGCTGCTCGCGCCTCTGTTGCTGCTCGCTCAGTTGCTCGCGCCTCTGTTGCTGCTCGCTCAGTTGCTCGCGCCTCTGTTGCTGCTCGCTCAGTTGCTCGCGCCTCTGTTGCTGCTCGCTCAGTTGCTCGCGCCTCTGTTGCTGCTCGCTCAGTTGCTCGCGCCTCTGTTGCTGCTCGCGCCTCTGTTGCTGCTCGCGCCTCTGTTGCTGCTCGCTGCTCGCTCAGTTGCTCGCGCCTCTGTTGCTGCTCGCGCCTCTGTTGCTGCTCGCTCAGTTGCTCGCGCCTCTGCTGCTGCTCGCGCCTCTGTTGCTGCTCGCTCAGCTGCTAGCGCCTCTGTTGCTGCTCGCTCAGTTGCTCGCGCCTCTGTTGCTGCTCGCTCAGTTGCTCGCGCCTCTGTTACTGCTCGCTCAGTTGCTCGTGCCTCTGTTGCTGCTCGCGCCTCTGTTGCTGCTCGCTAAGTTGCTCGCGCCTCTGTTGCTTGTCGCGCCTCTGTTGCTGCTCGCTCAGTTGCTCGCGCCTCTGTTGCTGCTCGCGCCTCTGTTGTTGCTTGCTCAGTTGCTCGCGCCTCTGTTGCTGCTCGCGCCTCTGTTGTTGCTCGCTCAGTTGCTCGCGCCTCTGTTGCTGCTCGCTCAGTTGCTCGCGCCTCTGTTGCTGCTCGCTCAGTTGCTCGCGCCTCTGTTACTGCTCGCTCAGTTGCTCGTGCCTCTGTTGCTGCTCGCGCCTCTGTTGCTGCTCGCTCAGTTGCTCGCGCCTCTGTTGCTGCTCGCGCCTCTGTTGTTGCTTGCTCAGTTGCTCGCGCCTCTGTTGTTGCTCGCTCAGTTGCTCAAGCCTCTGTTGATGCTCGCTCAGTTGCTCGCGCCTCTGTTGTTGCTCGCTCAGTTGCTCGCGCCTCTGTTGTTGCTCGCTCAGTTGCTCAAGCCTCTGTTGCTGCTCGCTCAGTTGCTCGCGCCTCTGTTGTTGCTCGCTCAGTTGCTCGCGCCTCTGTTACTGCTCGCTCAGTTGCTCGTGCCTCTGTTGCTGCTCGCCCCTCTGTTGCTGCTCGCTCAGTTGCTCGCGCCTCTGTTGCTGCTCGCTCAGTTGCTCGCGCCTCTGTTGCTGCTCGCGCCTCTGTTGCTGCTCGCTCAGTTGCTCGCGCCTCTGTTGCTGCTCGCGCCTCTGTTGTTGCTCGCTCAGTTGCTCGCGCCTCTGTTGCTGCTCGCTCAGTTGCTCGCGCCTCTGTTGCTGCTCGCGCCTCTGTTGCTGCTCGCTCAGTTGCTCGCGCCTCTGTTGCTGCTCGCTCAGTTGCTCGCGCCTCTGTTGCTGCTCGCTCAGTTGCTCGCGCCTCTGTTGCTGCTCGCTCAGTTGCTCGCGCCTCTGTTGCTGCTCGCTCAGTTGCTCGCGCCTCTGTTGCTGCTCGCTCAGTTGCTCGCGCCTCTGTTGCTGCTCGCGCCTCTGTTGCTGCTCGCGCCTCTGTTGCTGCTCGCTCAGTTGGTCGCGCCTCTGTTGCTGCTCGCGCCTCTGTTGCTGCTCGCTCAGTTGCTCGCGCCTCTGTTGCTGCTCGCGCCTCTGTTGCTGCTCGCTCAGCTGCTAGCGCCTCTGTTGCTGCTCGCTCAGTTGCTCGCGCCTCTGTTGCTGCTCGCTCAGTTGCTCGCGCCTCTGTTACTGCTCGCTCAGTTGCTCGTGCCTCTGTTGCTGCTCGCGCCTCTGTTGCTGCTCGCTAAGTTGCTCGCGCCTCTGTTGCTTGTCGCGCCTCTGTTGCTGCTCGCTCAGTTGCTCGCGCCTCTGTTGCTGCTCGCGCCTCTGTTGTTTCTTGCTCAGTTGCTCGCGCCTCTGTTGCTGCTCGCGCCTCTGTTGTTGCTCGCTCAGTTGCTCGCGCCTCTGTTGCTGCTCGCTCAGTTGCTCGCGCCTCTGTTGCTGCTCGCTCAGTTGCTCGCGCCTCTGTTACTGCTCGCTCAGTTGCTCGTGCCTCTGTTGCTGCTCGCGCCTCTGTTGCTGCTCGCTCAGTTGCTCGCGCCTCTGTTGCTGCTCGCGCCTCTGTTGTTGCTTGCTCAGTTGCTCGCGCCTCTGTTGATGCTCGCTCAGTTGCTCGCGCCTCTGTTGTTGCTCGCTCAGTTGCTCGCGCCTCTGTTGTTGCTCGCTCAGTTGCTCAAGCCTCTGTTGCTGCTCGCTCAGTTGCTCGCGCCTCTGTTGTTGCTCGCTCAGTTGCTCGCGCCTCTGTTGCTGCTCGCTCAGTTGCTCGCGCCTCTGTTGCTGCTCGCGCCTCTGTTGCTGCTCGCTCAGCTGCTAGCGCCTCTGTTGCTGCTCGCTCAGTTGCTCGCGCCTCTGTTGCTGCTCGCTCAGTTGCTCGCGCCTCTGTTGCTGCTCGCTCAGTTGCTCGCGCCTCTGTTGCTGCTCGCTCAGTTGCTCGCGCCTCTGTTGCTGCTCGCTCAGTTGCTCGCGCCTCTGTTGCTGCTCGCGCCTCTGTTGCTGCTCGCTCAGTTGCTCGCGCCTCTGTTGCTGCTCGCTCAGTTGCTCGCGCCTCTGTTGCTGCTCGCTCAGTTGCTCGCGCCTCTGTTGCTGCTCGCTCAGCTGCTCGCGCCTCTGTTGCTGCTCGCTCAGTTGCTCGCGCCGCTGTTGCTGCTCGCTCAGCTGCTCGCGCCTCTGTTGCTGCTCGCTCAGTTGCTCGCGCCTCTGTTGCTGCTCGCTCAGCTGCTCGCGCCTCTGTTGCTGCTCGCTCAGTTACTCGCGCCTCTGTTGCTGCTCGCTCAGTTGCTCGCGCCTCTGTTGCTGCTCGCTCAGTTGCTCGTGCCTCTGTTACTGCTCGCTCAGTTGCTCGTGCCTCTGTTGCTGCTCGCGCCTCTGTTGCTGCTCGCTCAGTTGCTCGCGCCTCTGTTGCTGCTCGCTCAGTTGCTCGCGCCTCTGTTGCTGCTCGCGCCTCTGTTGCTGCTCGCTCAGTTGCTCGCGCCTCTGTTGCTGCTCGCGCCTCTGTTGTTGCTTGCTCAGTTGCTCGCGCCTCTGTTGCTGCTGGCGCCTCTGTTGCTGCTCGCTCAGTTGCTCGCGCCTCTGTTGCTGCTCGCTCAGTTGCTCGCGCCTCTGTTGCTGCTCGCTCAGTTGCTCGCGCCTCTGTTGCTGCTCGCTCAGCTGCTCGCGCCTCTGTTGCTGCTCGCTCAGTTGCTCGCGCCTCTGTTGCTGCTCGCTCAGTTGCTCGCGCCTCTGTTGCTGCTCGCTCAGCTGCTCGCGCCTCTGTTGCTGCTCGCTCAGTTGCTCGCGCCTCTGTTGCTGCTCGCTCAGCTGCTCGCGCCTCTGTTGCTGCTCGCTCAGTTGCTCGCGCCTCTGTTGCTGCTCGCTCAGCTGCTCGCGCCTCTGTTGCTGCTCGCTCAGTTGCTCGCGCCTCTGTTGCTGCTCGCTCAGTTGCTCGCGCCTCTGTTGCTGCTCGCTCAGTTGCTCGCGCCTCTGTTACTGCTCGCTCAGTTGCTCGTGCCTCTGTTGCTGCTCGCGCCTCTGTTGCTGCTCGCTCAGTTGCTCGCGCCTCTGTTGCTGCTCGCTCAGTTGCTCGCGCCTCTGTTGCTGCTCGCGCCTCTGTTGCTGCTCGCTCAGTTGCTCGCGCCTCTGTTGCTGCTCGCGCCTCTGTTGTTGCTCGCTCAGTTGCTCGCGCCTCTGTTGCTGCTCGCTCAGTTGCTCGCGCCTCTGTTGCTGCTCGCGCCTCTGTTGCTGCTCGCTCAGTTGCTCGCGCCTCTGTTGCTGCTCGCTCAGTTGCTCGCGCCTCTGTTGCTGCTCGCTCAGTTGCTCGCGCCTCTGTTGCTGCTCGCTCAGTTGCTCGCGCCTCTGTTGCTGCTCGCTCAGTTGCTCGCGCCTCTGTTGCTGCTCGCTCAGTTGCTCGCGCCTCTGTTGCTGCTCGCTCAGTTGCTCGCGCCTCTGTTGCTGCTCGCTCAGTTGCTCGCGCCTCTGTTACTGCTCGCTCAGTTGCTCGTGCCTCTGTTGCTGCTCGCGCCTCTGTTGCTGCTCGCTCAGTTGCTCGCGCCTCTGTTGCTGCTCGCTCAGTTGCTCGCGCCTCTGTTGCTGCTCGCGCCTCTGTTGCTGCTCGCTCAGTTGCTCGCGCCTCTGTTGCTGCTCCCGCCTCTGTTGTTGCTTGCTCAGTTGCTCGCGCCTCTGTTGCTGCTCGCTCAGTTGCTCGCGCCTCTGTTGCTGCACGCTCAGTTGCTCGCGCCTCTGTTGCTGCTCGCTCAGTTGCTCGCGCCTCTGTTGCTGCTCGCTCAGTTGCTCGCGCCTCTGTTGTTGCTCGCTCAGTTGCTCGCGCCTCTGTTGTTGCTCGCTCAGTTGCTCGCGCCTCTGTTGCTGCTCGCGCCTCTGTTGCTGCTCGCTCAGTTGCTCGCGCCTCTGTTGCTGCTCGCGCCTCTGTTGTTGCTTGCTCAGTTGCTCGCGCCTCTGTTGCTGCTCGCGCCTCTGTTGTTGCTCGCTCAGTTGCTCGCGCCTCTGTTGCTGCTCGCTCAGTTGCTCGCGCCTCTGTTGCTGCTCGCTCAGTTGCTCGCGCCTCTGTTACTGCTCGCTCAGTTGCTCGTGCCTCTGTTGCTGCTCGCGCCTCTGTTGCTGCTCGCTCAGTTGCTCGCGCCTCTGTTGCTGCTCGCGCCTCTGTTGTTGCTTGCTCAGTTGCTCGCGCCTCTGTTGATGCTCGCTCAGTTGCTCGCGCCTCTGTTGCTGCTCGCTCAGTTGCTCGCGCCTCTGTTGCTGCTCGCTCAGTTGCTCGCGCCTCTGTTGCTGCTCGCTCAGTTGCTCGCGCCTCTGTTGCTGCTCGCGCCTCTGTTGCTGCTCGCTCAGTTGCTCGCGCCTCTGTTGCTGCTCGCGCCTCTGTTGCTGCTCGCTCAGTTGCTCGCGCCTCTGTTGCTGCTCGCTCAGTTGCTCGCGCCTCTGTTTCTGCTCGCTCAGTTGCTCGCGCCTCTGTTGCTGCTCGCTCAGTTGCTCGCGCCTCTGTTGCTGCTCGCTCAGTTGCTCGCGCCTCTGTTGCTGCTCGCTCAGTTGCTCGCGCCTCTGTTGCTGCTCGCTCAGTTGCTCGCGCCTCTGTTGCTGCTCGCTCAGTTGCTCGCGCCTCTGTTGCTGCTCGCTCAGTTGCTCGCGCCTCTGTTGCTGCTCGCTCAGTTGCTCGCGCCTCTGTTGCTGCTCGCTCAGTTGCTCGCGCCTCTGTTACTGCTCGCTCAGTTGCTCGTGCCTCTGTTGCTGCTCGCGCCTCTGTTGCTGCTCGCTCAGTTGCTCGCACCTCTGTTGCTGCTCGCTCAGTTGCTCGCGCCTCTGTTGCTGCTCGCGCCTCTGTTGCTGCTCGCTCAGTTGCTCGCGCCTCTGTTGCTGCTCGCGCCTCTGTTGTTGCTCGCTCAGTTGCTCGCGCCTCTGTTGCTGCTCGCTCAGTTGCTCGCGCCTCTGTTGCTGCTCGCGCCTCTGTTGCTGCTCGCTCAGTTGCTCGCGCCTCTGTTGCTGCTCGCTCAGTTGCTCGCGCCTCTGTTGCTGCTCGCTCAGTTGCTCGCGCCTCTGTTGCTGCTCGCTCAGTTGCTCGCGCCTCTGTTGCTGCTCGCTCAGTTGCTCGCGCCTCTGTTGCTGCTCGCGCCTCTGTTGCTGCTCGCTCAGTTGCTCGCGCCTCTGTTGCTGCTCGCTCAGTTGCTCGCGCCTCTGTTGCTGCTCGCTCAGTTGCTCGCGCCTTTGTTGCTGCTCGCTCAGTTGCTCGCGCCTCTGTTGCTGCTCGCTCAGTTGCTCGCGCCTCTGTTGCTGCTCGCGCCTCTGTTGCTGCTCGCGCCTCTGTTGCTGCTCGCTGCTCGCTCAGTTGCTCGCGCCTCTGTTGCTGCTCGCGCCTCTGTTGCTGCTCGCTCAGTTGCTCGCGCCTCTGTTGCTGCTCGCGCCTCTGTTGTTGCTCCCTCAGTTGCTCGCGCCTCTGTTGCTGCTCGCGCCTCTGTTGCTGCTCGCTCAGCTGCTAGCGCCTCTGTTGCTGCTCGCTCAGTTGCTCGCGCCTCTGTTGCTGCTCGCTCAGTTGCTCGCGCCTCTGTTACTGCTCGCTCAGTTGCTCGTGCCTCTGTTGCTGCTCGCGCCTCTGTTGCTGCTCGCTAAGTTGCTCGCGCCTCTGTTGCTTGTCGCGCCTCTGTTGCTGCTCGCTCAGTTGCTCGCGCCTCTGTTGCTGCTCGCGCCTCTGTTGTTGCTTGCTCAGTTGCTCGCGCCTCTGTTGCTGCTCGCGCCTCTGTTGTTGCTCGCTCAGTTGCTCGCGCCTCTGTTGCTGCTCGCTCAGTTGCTCGCGCCTCTGTTGCTGCTCGCTCAGTTGCTCGCGCCTCTGTTACTGCTCGCTCAGTTGCTCGTGCCTCTGTTGCTGCTCGCGCCTCTGTTGCTGCTCGCTCAGTTGCTCGCGCCTCTGTTGCTGCTCGCGCATCTGTTGCTTGCTCAGTTGCTCGCGCCTCTGTTGATGCTCGCTCAGTTGCTCGCGCCTCTGTTGTTGCTCGCTCAGTTGCTCGCGCCTCTGTTGTTGCTCGCTCAGTTGCTCAAGCCTCTGTTGCTGCTCGCTCAGTTGCTCGCGCCTCTGTTGTTGCTCGCTCAGTTGCTCGCGCCTCTGTTGCTGCTCGCTCAGTTGCTCGCGCCTCTGTTGCTGCTCGCGCCTCTGTTGCTGCTCGCTCAGCTGCTAGCGCCTCTGTTGCTGCTCGCTCAGTTGCTCGCGCCTCTGTTGCTGCTCGCTCAGTTGCTCGCGCCTCTGTTGCTGCTCGCTCAGTTGCTCGCGCCTCTGTTGCTGCTCGCTCAGTTGCTCGCGCCTCTGTTGCTGCTCGCGCCTCTGTTGCTGCTCGCTCAGTTGCTCGCGCCTCTGTTGCTGCTCGCTCAGTTGCTCGCGCCTCTGTTGCTGCTCGCTCAGTTGCTCGCGCCTCTGTTGCTGCTCGCTCAGCTGCTCGCGCCTCTGTTGCTGCTCGCTCAGTTGCTCGCGCCTCTGTTGCTGCTCGCTCAGCTGCTCGCGCCTCTGTTGCTGCTCGCTCAGTTGCTCGCGCCTCTGTTGCTGCTCGCTCAGCTGCTCGCGCCTCTGTTGCTGCTCGCTCAGTTACTCGCGCCTCTGTTGCTGCTCGCTCAGTTGCTCGCGCCTCTGTTGCTGCTCGCTCAGTTGCTCGTGCCTCTGTTACTGCTCGCTCAGTTGCTCGTGCCTCTGTTGCTGCTCGCGCCTCTGTTGCTGCTCGCTCAGTTGCTCGCGCCTCTGTTGCTGCTCGCTCAGTTGCTCGCGCCTCTGTTGCTGCTCGCGCCTCTGTTGCTGCTCGCTCAGTTGCTCGCGCCTCTGTTGCTGCTCGCGCCTCTGTTGTTGCTTGCTCAGTTGCTCGCCCCTCTGTTGCTGCTCGCGCCTCTGTTGCTGCTCGCTCAGTTGCTCGCGCCTCTGTTGCTGCTCGCTCAGTTGCTCGCGCCTCTGTTGCTGCTCGCTCAGTTGCTCGCGCCTCTGTTGCTGCTCGCTCAGTTGCTCGCGCCTCTGTTGCTGCTCGCTCAGCTGCTCGCGCCTCTGTTGCTGCTCGCTCAGTTGCTCGCGCCTCTGTTGCTGCTCGCTCAGCTGCTCGCGCCTCTGTTGCTGCTCGCTCAGTTGCTCGCGCCTCTGTTGCTGCTCGCTCAGCTGCTCGCGCCTCTGTTGCTGCTCGCTCAGTTGCTCGCGCCTCTGTTGCTGCTCGCTCAGCTGCTCGCGCCTCTGTTGCTGCTCGCTCAGTTGCTCGCGCCTCTGTTGCTGCTCGCTCAGTTGCTCGCGCCTCTGTTGCTGCTCGCTCAGTTGCTCGCGCCTCTGTTGCTGCTCGCTCAGCTGCTCGCGCCTCTGTTGCTGCTCGCTCAGTTGCTCGCGCCTCTGTTGCTGCTCGCGCCTCTGTTGCTGCTCGCTCAGTTGCTCGCGCCTCTGTTGCTGCTCGCTCAGTTGCTCGCGCCTCTGTTGCTGCTCGCTCAGTTGCTCGCGCCTCTGTTGCTGCTCGCTCAGCTGCTCGCGCCTCTGTTGCTGCTCGCTCAGTTGCTCGCGCCTCTGTTGCTGCTCGCTCAGTTGCTCGCGCCTCTGTTGCTGCTCGCTCAGTTGCTCGCGCCTCTGTTGCTGCTCGCTCAGTTGCTCGCGCCTCTGTTGCTGCTCGCTCAGTTGCTCGCGCCTCTGTTGCTGCTCGCTCAGTTGCTCGCGCCTCTGTTACTGCTCGCTCAGTTGCTCGTGCCTCTGTTGCTGCTCGCGCCTCTGTTGCTGCTCGCTCAGTTGCTCGCGCCTCTGTTGCTTCTCGCTCAGTTGCTCGCGCCTCTGTTGCTGCTCGCGCCTCTGTTGCTGCTCGCTCAGTTGCTCGCGCCTCTGTTGCTGCTCCCGCCTCTGTTGTTGCTTGCTCAGTTGCTCGCGCCTCTGTTGCTGCTCGCTCAGTTGCTCGCGCCTCTGTTGCTGCTCGCTCAGTTGCTCGCGCCTCTGTTGCTGCTCGCTCAGTTGCTCGCGCCTCTGTTGCTGCTCGCTCAGTTGCTCGCGCCTCTGTTGTTGCTCGCTCAGTTGCTCGCGCCTCTGTTGTTGCTCGCTCAGTTGCTCGCGCCTCTGTTGCTGCTCGCGCCTCTGTTGTTGCTTGCTCAGTTGCTCGCGCCTCTGTTGTTGCTCGCTCAGTTGCTCGCGCCTCTGTTGTTGCTCGCTCAGTTGCTCGCGCCTCTGTTGCTGCTCGCTCAGTTGCTCGCGCCTCTGTTGCTGCTCGCGCCTCTGTTGCTGCTCGCTCAGTTGCTCGCGCCTCTGTTGCTGCTCGCGCCTCTGTTGTTGCTTGCTCAGTTGCTCGCGCCTCTGTTGCTGCTCGCGCCTCTGTTGTTGCTCGCTCAGTTGCTCGCGCCTCTGTTGCTGCTCGCTCAGTTGCTCGCGCCTCTGTTGCTGCTCGCTCAGTTGCTCGCGCCTCTGTTACTGCTCGCGCCTCTGTTGCTGCTCGCTCAGCTGCTCGCGCCTCTGTTGCTGCTCGCGCCTCTGTTGTTGCTTGCTCAGTTGCTCGCGCCTCTGTTGATGCTCGCTCAGTTGCTCGCGCCTCTGTTGCTGCTCGCTCAGTTGCTCGCGCCTCTGTTGCTGCTCGCTCAGTTGCTCGCGCCTCTGTTGCTGCTCGCGCCTCTGTTGTTGCTCGCTCAGTTGCTCGCGCCTCTGTTGCTGCTCGCTCAGTTGCTCGCGCCTCTGTTGCTGCTCGCGCCTCTGTTGCTGCTCGCTCAGTTGCTCGCGCCTCTGTTACTGCTCGCTCAGTTGCTCGCGCCTCTGTTGCTGCTCGCTCAGTTGCTCGCGCCTCTGTTGCTGCTCGCTCAGTTGCTCGCGCCTCTGTTGCTGCTCGCTCAGTTGCTCGCGCCTCTGTTGCTGCTCGCTCAGTTGCTCGCGCCTCTGTTGCTGCTCGCTCAGTTGCTCGCGCCTCTGTTGCTGCTCGCTCAGTTGCTCGCGCCTCTGTTACTGCTCGCTCAGTTGCTCGTGCCTCTGTTGCTGCTCGCGCCTCTGTTGCTGCTCGCTCAGTTGCTCGCACCTCTGTTGCTGCTCGCTCAGTTGCTCGCGCCTCTGTTGCTGCTCGCGCCTCTGTTGCTGCTCGCTCAGTTGCTCGCGCCTCTGTTGCTGCTCGCGCCTCTGTTGTTGCTCGCTCAGTTGCTCGCGCCTCTGTTGCTGCTCGCGCCTCTGTTGCTGCTCGCTCAGTTGCTCGCGCCTCTGTTGCTGCTCGCGCCTCTGTTGCTGCTCGCTCAGTTGCTCGCGCCTCTGTTGCTGCTCGCGCCTCTGTTGCTGCTCGCTCAGTTGCTCGCGCCTCTGTTGCTGCTCGCTCAGTTGCTCGCGCCTCTGTTGCTGCTCGCTCAGTTGCTCGCGCCTCTGTTGCTGCTCGCTCAGTTGCTCGCGCCTCTGTTGCTGCTCGCTCAGTTGCTCGCGCCTCTGTTGCTGCTCGCGCCTCTGTTGCTGCTCGCTCAGTTGCTCGCGCCTCTGTTGCTGCTCGCTCAGTTGCTCGCGCCTCTGTTGCTGCTCGCTCAGTTGCTCGCGCCTTTGTTGCTGCTCGCTCAGTTGCTCGCGCCTCTGTTGCTGCTCGCTCAGTTGCTCGCGCCTCTGTTGCTGCTCGCTCAGTTGCTCGCGCCTCTGTTGCTGCTCGCGCCTCTGTTGCTGCTCGCGCCTCTGTTGCTGCTCGCTGCTCGCTCAGTTGCTCGCGCCTCTGTTGCTGCTCGCGCCTCTGTTGCTGCTCGCTCAGTTGCTCGCGCCTCTGTTGCTGCTCGCGCCTCTGTTGCTGCTCGCTCAGCTGCTAGCGCCTCTGTTGCTGCTCGCTCAGTTGCTCGCGCCTCTGTTGCTGCTCGCTCAGTTGCTCGCGCCTCTGTTACTGCTCGCTCAGTTGCTCGTGCCTCTTTTGCTGCTCGCGCCTCTGTTGCTGCTCGCTAAGTTGCTCGCGCCTCTGTTGCTTGTCGCGCCTCTGTTGCTGCTCGCTCAGTTGCTCGCGCCTCTGTTGCTGCTCGCGCCTCTGTTGTTGCTTGCTCAGTTGCTCGCGCCTCTGTTGCTGCTCGCGCCTCTGTTGTTGCTCGCTCAGTTGCTCGCGCCTCTGTTGCTGCTCGCTCAGTTGCTCGCGCCTCTGTTGCTGCTCGCTCAGTTGCTCGCGCCTCTGTTACTGCTCGCTCAGTTGCTCGTGCCTCTGTTGCTGCTCGCGCCTCTGTTGCTGCTCGCTCAGTTGCTCGCGCCTCTGTTGCTGCTCGCGCATCTGTTGCTTGCTCAGTTGCTCGCGCCTCTGTTGATGCTCGCTCAGTTGCTCGCGCCTCTGTTGTTGCTCGCTCAGTTGCTCGCACCTCTGTTGTTGCTCGCTCAGTTGCTCAAGCCTCTGTTGCTGCTCGCTCAGTTGCTCGCGCCTCTGTTGCTGCTCGCTCAGTTGCTCGCGCCTCTGTTGCTGCTCGCTCAGCTGCTCGCGCCTCTGTTGCTGCTCGCTCAGTTGCTCGCGCCTCTGTTGCTGCTCGCTCAGCTGCTCGCGCCTCTGTTGCTGCTCGCTCAGTTGCTCGCGCCTCTGTTGCTGCTCGCTCAGCTGCTCGCGCCTCTGTTGCTGCTCGCTCAGTTACTCGCGCCTCTGTTGCTGCTCGCTCAGTTGCTCGCGCCTCTGTTGCTGCTCGCTCAGTTGCTCGTGCCTCTGTTACTGCTCGCTCAGTTGCTCGTGCCTCTGTTGCTGCTCGCGCCTCTGTTGCTGCTCGCTCAGTTGCTCGCGCCTCTGTTGCTGCTCGCTCAGTTGCTCGCGCCTCTGTTGCTGCTCGCGCCTGTTGCTGCTCGCTCAGTTGCTCGCGCCTCTGTTGCTGCTCGCGCCTCTGTTGTTGCTTGCTCAGTTGCTCGCGCCTCTGTTGCTGCTCGCGCCTC
Source organism: Eucyclogobius newberryi (assembly GCF_026437365.1). Lineage (NCBI taxonomy): Eukaryota > Metazoa > Chordata > Actinopteri > Gobiiformes > Gobiidae > Eucyclogobius > Eucyclogobius newberryi. The sequence continues at coordinate 35,448,117 of NW_027315779.1, forward strand.
TGTTGCTGCTCGCTCAGTTGCTCGCGCCTCTGTTGCTGCTCGCTCAGTTGCTCGCGCCTCTGTTGCTGCTCGCTCAGTTGCTCGCGCCTCTGTTGCTGCTCGCTCAGTTGCTCGCGCCTCTGTTGCTGCTCGCTCAGTTGCTCGCGCCTCTGTTGCTGCTCGCGCCTCTGTTGCTGCTCGCTCAGTTGCTCGCGCCTCTGTTGCTGCTCGCTCAGTTGCTCGCGCCTCTGTTGCTGCTCGCTCAGTTGCTCGCGCCTCTGTTGCTGCTCGCGCCTCTGTTGCTGCTCGCGCCTCTGTTGCTGCTCGCTGCTCGCTCAGTTGCTCGCGCCTCTGTTGCTGCTCGCGCCTCTGTTGCTGCTCGCTCAGTTGCTCGCGCCTCTGTTGCTGCTCGCGCCTCTGTTGCTGCTCGCTCAGCTGCTAGCGCCTCTGTTGCTGCTCGCTCAGTTGCTCGCGCCTCTGTTGCTGCTCGCTCAGTTGCTCGCGCCTCTGTTACTGCTCGCTCAGTTGCTCGTGCCTCTTTTGCTGCTCGCGCCTCTGTTGCTGCTCGCTAAGTTGCTCGCGCCTCTGTTGCTGCTCGCGCCTCTGTTGCTGCTCGCTCAGTTGCTCGCGCCTCTGTTGCTGCTCGCTCAGTTGCTCGCGCCTCTGTTGCTGCTCGCTCAGTTGCTCGCGCCTCTGTTGCTGCTCGCGCCTCTGTTGCTGCTCGCGCCTCTGTTGCTGCTCGCTGCTCGCTCAGTTGCTCGCGCCTCTGTTGCTGCTCGCGCCTCTGTTGCTGCTCGCTCAGTTGCTCGCGCCTCTGTTGCTGCTCGCGCCTCTGTTGCTGCTCGCTCAGCTGCTAGCGCCTCTGTTGCTGCTCGCTCAGTTGCTCGCGCCTCTGTTGCTGCTCGCTCAGTTGCTCGCGCCTCTGTTACTGCTCGCTCAGTTGCTCGTGCCTCTTTTGCTGCTCGCGCCTCTGTTGCTGCTCGCTAAGTTGCTCGCGCCTCTGTTGCTTGTCGCGCCTCTGTTGCTGCTCGCTCAGTTGCTCGCGCCTCTGTTGCTGCTCGCGCCTCTGTTGTTGCTTGCTCAGTTGCTCGCGCCTCTGTTGCTGCTCGCGCCTCTGTTGTTGCTCGCTCAGTTGCTCGCGCCTCTGTTGCTGCTCGCTCAGTTGCTCGCGCCTCTGTTGCTGCTCGCTCAGTTGCTCGCGCCTCTGTTACTGCTCGCTCAGTTGCTCGTGCCTCTGTTGCTGCTCGCGCCTCTGTTGCTGCTCGCTCAGTTGCTCGCGCCTCTGTTGCTGCTCGCGCATCTGTTGCTTGCTCAGTTGCTCGCGCCTCTGTTGCTGCTCGCTCAGTTGCTCGCGCCTCTGTTGTTGCTCGCTCAGTTGCTCGCGCCTCTGTTGTTGCTCGCTCAGTTGCTCAAGCCTCTGTTGCTGCTCGCTCAGTTGCTCGCGCCTCTGTTGTTGCTCGCTCAGTTGCTCGCGCCTCTGTTGCTGCTCGCTCAGTTGCTCGCGCCTCTGTTGCTGCTCGCGCCTCTGTTGCTGCTCGCTCAGCTGCTAGCGCCTCTGTTGCTGCTCGCTCAGTTGCTCGCGCCTCTGTTGCTGCTCGCTCAGTTGCTCGCGCCTCTGTTGCTGCTCGCTCAGTTGCTCGCGCCTCTGTTGCTGCTCGCTCAGTTGCTCGCGCCTCTGTTGCTGCTCGCTCAGTTGCTCGCGCCTCTGTTGCTGCTCGCGCCTCTGTTGCTGCTCGCTCAGTTGCTCGCGCCTCTGTTGCTGCTCGCTCAGTTGCTCGCGCCTCTGTTGCTGCTCGCTCAGTTGCTCGCGCCTCTGTTGCTGCTCGCTCAGCTGCTCGCGCCTCTGTTGCTGCTCGCTCAGTTGCTCGCGCCTCTGTTGCTGCTCGCTCAGCTGCTCGCGCCTCTGTTGCTGCTCGCTCAGTTGCTCGCGCCTCTGTTGCTGCTCGCTCAGCTGCTCGCGCCTCTGTTGCTGCTCGCTCAGTTACTCGCGCCTCTGTTGCTGCTCGCTCAGTTGCTCGCGCCTCTGTTGCTGCTCGCTCAGTTGCTCGTGCCTCTGTTACTGCTCGCTCAGTTGCTCGTGCCTCTGTTGCTGCTCGCGCCTCTGTTGCTGCTCGCTCAGTTGCTCGCGCCTCTGTTGCTGCTCGCTCAGTTGCTCGCGCCTCTGTTGCTGCTCGCGCCTGTTGCTGCTCGCTCAGTTGCTCGCGCCTCTGTTGCTGCTCGCGCCTCTGTTGTTGCTTGCTCAGTTGCTCGCGCCTCTGTTGCTGCTCGCTCAGTTGCTCGCGCCTCTGTTGCTGCTCGCGCCTCTGTTGCTGCTCGCTCAGTTGCTCGCGCCTCTGTTGCTGCTCGCTCAGTTGCTCGCGCCTCTGTTGCTGCTCGCTCACAGTAATTTGATCAAATCCACTGGTCGATGTGATGAAGACCTTTAATGCACATTTCATAAACACATAATTATGAATAATAATGAGCCACGTTACATCAGCTCGTGTGTCGTTAACACACATGAAATAAACTAATCACATGTAATGAAGTCTAAACTGACATAAACTCTGTGTAAGGCTCTAAAAGAGTTTAAAACAAACACATGTGTCCCACAGAGTCCAGAGCTCAGGATCTGACCAGGTCTAACTCATGGATGTATCATATTATCTATATATATATAATATAATATAATATATATTATATATATATATATATATATATATATATATAATATATATTATATATATATATATATATATATATATATATATATATAATATAATATATATTATATATATATATATATATATATATATATATATATATATATAATATAATATAATATAATATATATATATATATATATATATATATAATATATATTATATATATATATAATATAATATATATTATATATATATATAATATAATATAATATATATTATATATATATATATATATATATATATATATATATATATATATATATATATATATATATATAATATATATTATATTATATTATATATATATATATATCTGGTCTTAGTCCAGCTCCACTTCATGCGTCTCTCTAGCGCCGCCTCTGGTCCTGACCTGAAACAACAACATGTAATTCACAAAAAACATTCATGTGACAAAATATGAAAGAATAAACCAAAACTAAACAATAGACAAACCCAGGACTAAACCAGGACTAAACCAGGACTAAACCAGGACTAAACCAGGTCTAAACCAGGACTAAACCAGGACTAAACCAGGACTAAACCAGGTCTAAACCAGGACTAAACCAGGACTAAACCAGTTCTAAACCAGGACTAAACCAGGTCTAAACCAGGACTAAACCAGGACTAAACCAGGACTAAACCAGTTCTAAACCAGGACTAAACCAGGACTAAACCAGGTCTAAACCAGGACTAAACCAGGACTAAACCAGGTCTAAACCAGGACTAAACCAGGACTAAACCAGGACTAAACCAGGACTAAACCAGGACTAAACCAGGACTAAACCAGGACTAAACCAGGTCTAAACCAGGACTAAACCAGGACTAAACCAGGACTAAACCAGGACTAAACCAGTTCTAAACCAGGACTAAACCAGGACTAAACCAGGTCTAAACCAGGACTAAACCAGGACTAAACCAGGACTAAACCAGTTCTAAACCAGGACTAAACCAGGACTAAACCAGGACTAAACCAGTTCTAAACCAGGACTAAACCAGGACTAAACCAGGTCTAAACCAGGTCTAAACCAGGTCTAAACCAGGACTAAACCAGGACTAAACCAGGTCTAAACCAGGACTAAACCAGGACTAAACCAGGACTAAACCAGGTCTAAACCAGGACTAAACCAGGACTAAACCAGGACTAAACCAGTTCTAAACCAGGACTAAACCAGGACTAAACCAGGACTAAACCAGGTCTAAACCAGGACTAAACCAGGACTAAACCAGTTCTAAACCAGGACTAAACCAGGACTAAACCAGTTCTAAACCAGGACTAAACCAGGTCTAAACCAGGACTAAACCAGGACTAAACCAGGACTAAACCAGGACTAAACCAGTTCTAAACCAGGACTAAACCAGGACTAAACCAGGTCTAAACCAGGTCTAAACCAGGTCTAAACCAGGACTAAACCAGGACTAAACCAGGTCTAAACCAGGACTAAACCAGGACTAAACCAGGACTAAACCAGGTCTAAACCAGGTCTAAAGACTCCAGTACCTTGCAGTAGCAGTAGTAGAAAAGTAGAAGGACGACTACGACGATCGACAGAAGAACGACCAGGACTCTGAAGATCAAGTGTGAGTCTGAAGCTGCAACACAAAAGAACTCTAACATGAGACTGTGACTCTAACATGAGACTGTGTTGCTGTACTCACCTCCCACATCGAGCTGAAGGGCGTGGGTCTGAGAGGAGAAGGTGTGGTCGAACACCTGCAGGTGGTAAACACAGGTGTAGTTTCCTTTGTGGGCGGGGCCAGTGTCAGAGAACAGGAAGTGTGCAGAGTGATTGACAGCGGGCAGGGTGTGGTTCTGAGTGAGGTCCACAGTGGGAGAGAGGAGCTGGAAGGAGCCTCCTGGGAACTGTGGCTCCACAGAGCATTTGACCCTGAACTTTGACCCCGGCAGCACCCGGACCCCCTGCGGCAGGGCCTCGGAGGCCCCCTGCGGCAGGGCCTCCGAGGCCCCCTGCGGCAGGGCCTCCGAGGCCCCCTGCGGCAGGGCCTCGGAGGCCCCGTCTAACACAGACAGGGAGATGATTGGACGATTCAGTAAGTCTGTGGAGAGAGAGGATGAAGAGGTTTAATTCTTGACCCGACTGAGCCCGAGTCCAGGGTCAGAGGTCACATTCTGGGTGCAGTGTTCTCTTTTCCTGTCGACACAAATGTTTCACTCCAAAGTAAATAAAGGGTCAAATGTGTGAGGTGAAGGTCGAGGAGCGAGAGAGGAAGAACGTGAGGCTCACTAAAGGTTCATTTCTCTGGGTCAAAGGTCAGATGAAGTGAAACATGTGGAGCCCAGTTCAGACTTTGGAGGAACAAATGTTATTTTAGTCTTAAAAGCACTGATTAAAATCTGTATTGTTTATGTGAAGGAAATTAATACTGAAAGGATTTTTTATTTCCTTGTAATAAAACAACATCAAATAAAATACCTGAACTCATGTGTTTGTGATTATTATAATGTTTTACGTCTTATCACCAAGTTCAAGAGGAAACCTAAAAATGTATCAGACTTTCACTTTTACCTGAACACACCACCTCCAGACCATAAGAAGAGGAATAGTCTCTGTTCATGACACACTCTGTCACTGTAAACGTCTTCACACAGTCAGGGTTGATGTTCCACACACGACTCAGTGGAAAATCAACTCTTCTTCCTCCAGAAACAGCAGAGCCACAGTCCAGCTCTCGACACACAGCAGCTGTGTCCCCCAGGTCCCAGAGGACAGAGGCCCCTCGTCTCCACTCTCCTCTGTGTTTCACCTCCACAGTCCCAGCACAGCGACCGGCTCCTCCCACCAGCCTGAGCGGCTCTGAACAGACAAGAGACAGAGTGAGCCCCTCCCCTTTACCTGAGCAGCTGAAGCCCCGCCCCTTTAGCTGAGCAGGTGAGGTTGACAGCGGCTCCGAGCTCTGAGCGCTGTAAGATCCTGATCTGCTGCTCTGAGCGCTGTAAGATCCTGATCTGCTGCTCTGAGCGCTGTAAGATCCTGATCTGCTGAATTGTGTCTTGAATATGATCCGTGTGTGATATAAATCAAAGTCCTTCGTCCCAGCGCCTCATTCAGACCCGAGTCGTGTTCAAGGCCGTTTTCCCGAGTCGGATGTGGGATCTACAGAGTCTCCGAGGTCACGTGAACGCAGCATCTCTGAGTGTGTGACTGTGGCAGAGTGGTTATCCTCAGTGTGAGTGTCTTTACCCGCTGAGCTGTTGTTTTCAGACAGGACCCCTGCACAAAGAAACGTCATGTCACATGTGGAGGTCACATGACACAAAATGGCTGCTGTTTCCGTCACAATTGATCAGTTTGATGGAAACAGGAAGCTCACTATCGCTCTGATCACACTCTGAGCTTTGACACACACGTTTATTCACATTTTCACCTTCTTAAGACATATTTTCCCTCATAAAACACATGAACAACATTTAAGGACTAAAGCACTTAAAGGTTGAAGTGTTTGAGACGCTGCATGTCCCACATAAAGGATAATCGTGGTATTACTGGCCCCGGACAGAACAACATGTCATTCTTTAAGTTTTGTTGTTTTTTAGACAAACTGTCCCACTCTTCCTCTTCAGCTCATTTTAGGACCACATGGGATTTGAAGAGCTCCAAACCTCCTGTGGAATGTGACTTCAAACATGTCAAACACATCATCCCGACACATGCAAGAGAAAACAACAAACACATCATTTGACACATTTCATCAAGTCCAAACGCTGCGATGAAAAGAAGCTGAAAAGACAATAATGTGAAGGTCTAAAGTGAAGCTGCTTTACACAATCAGAATATTCACTATTTATGATTGTGATCAATGTGAAATATGACTCCACAATGTCCCTCTGACGACTCGCTCCGCTTCCTCTGCACCTCCATCACCAGGACCTCAAGTGGGAGCCTCCATCACCAGGACCTCAAGTGGGAGCCACCATCACCAGGACCTCAAGTGGGAGCCTCCATCACCAGGACCTCAAGTGGGAGCCTCCATCACCAGGACCTCAAGTGGGAGCCTCCATCACCAGGACCTCAAGTGGGAGCCTCCATCACCAGGACCTCAAGTGGGAGCCTCCATCACCAGGACCTCAAGTGGGAGCCTCCATCACCAGGACCTCAAGTGGGAGCCTCCATCACCAAGACCTCAAGTGGGAGCCTCCATCACCAGGACCTCAAGTGGGAGCCTCCATCACCAGGACCTCAAGTGGGAGCCTCCATCACCAGGACCTCAAGTGGGAGCCTCCATCACAAGGACCTCAAGTGGGAGCCACCATCACCAGGACCTCAAGTGGGAGCCTCCATCACCAGGACCTCAAGTGGGAGCCTACATCACCAGGACCTCAAGTGGGAGCCTCCATCACCAGGACCTCAAGTGGGAGCCTCCATCACCAGGACCTCAAGTGGGAGCCTCCATCACCACGACCTCAAGTGGGAGCCTCCATCACCAGGACCTCAAGTGGGAGCCTCCATCACCAGGACCTCAAGTGGGAGCCACCATCACCAGGACCTCAAGTGGGAGCCTCCATCACCAGGACCTCAAGTGGGAGCCACCATCACCAGGACCTCAAGTGGGAGCCACCATCACCAGGACCTCAAGTGGGAGCCTCCATCACCAGGACCTCAAGTGGGAGCCTCCATCACCAGGACCTCAAGTGGGAGCCTCCATCACCAGGACCTCAAGTGGGAGCCTCCATCACCAGGACCTCAAGTGGGAGCCTCCATCACCAGGACCTCAAGTGGGAGCCACCATCACCAAGACCTCAAGTGGGAGCCTCCATCACCAGGACCTCAAGTGGGAGCCACCATCACCAAGACCTCAAGTGGGAGCCTCCATCACCAGGACCTCAAGTGGGAGCCTCCATCACCAGGACCTCAAGTGGGAGCCTCCATCAACAAGACCTCAAGTGGGAGCCTCCATCACCAGGACCTCAAGTGGGAGCCACCATCACCAAGACCTCAAGTGGGAGCCTCCATCACCAGGACCTCAAGTGGGAGCCACCATCACCAGGACCTCAAGTGGGAGCCTCCATCACCAGGACCTCAAGTGGGAGCCACCATCACCAGGACCTCAAGTGGGAGCCACCATCACCAGGACCTCAAGTGGGAGCCTCCATCACCAGGACCTCAAGTGGGAGCCTCCATCACCAGGACCTCAAGTGGGAGCCTCCATCACCAGGACCTCAAGTGGGAGCCTCCATCACCAGGACCTCAAGTGGGAGCCACCATCACCAGGACCTCAAGTGGGAGCCTCCATCACCAGGACCTCAAGTGGGAGCCTCCATCACCAGGACCTCAAGTGGGAGCCTCCATCACCAGGACCTCAAGTGGGAGCCTCCATCACCAAGACCTCAAGTGGGAGCCTCCATCACCAGGACCTCAAGTGGGAGCCTCCATCACCAGGACCTCAAGTGGGAGCCTCCATCACCAGGACCTCAAGTGGGAGCCTCCATCACCAGGACCTCAAGTGGGAGCCTCCATCACCAGGACCTCAAGTGGGAGCCTCCATCACCAGGACCTCAAGTGGGAGCCTCCATCACCAGGACCTCAAGTGGGAGCCTCCATCACCAGGACCTCAAGTGGGAGCCTCCATCACCAGGACCTCAAGTGGGAGCCTCCATCACCAGGACCTCAAGTGGGAGCCTCCATCACCAAGACCTCAAGTGGGAGCCTCCATCACCAGGACCTCAAGTGGGAGCCACCATCACCAAGACCTCAAGTGGGAGCCTCCATCACCAGGACCTCAAGTGGGAGCCACCATCACCAGGACCTCAAGTGGGAGCCTCCATCACTAGGACCTCAAGTGGGAGCCACCATCACCAGGACCTCAAGTGGGAGCCACCATCACCAGGACCTCAAGTGGGAGCCTCCATCACCAGGACCTCAAGTGGGAGCCTCCATCACCAGGACCTCAAGTGGGAGCCTCCATCACCAGGAACTCAAGTGGGAGCCTCCATCACCAGGACCTCAAGTGGGAGCCTCCATCAACAAGACCTCAAGTGGGAGCCTCCATCACCAGGACCTCAAGTGGGAGCCACCATCACCAGGACCTCAAGTGGGAGCCTCCATCACCAGGACCTCAAGTGGGAGCCTACATCACCAGGACCTCAAGTGGGAGCCACCATCACCAGGACCTCAAGTGGGAGCCTCCATCACCAGGACCTCAATTGGGGGCCCACCATCACCAGGACCTGAAGTGGGAGCCTCCATCACCAGGACCTCAAGTGGGGGTCACCATCACCAGGACCTCAAGTGGGAGCCTCCATCACCAAGACCTCAAGTGGGAGCCACCATCACCAGGACCTCAAGTGGGAGCCTCCATCACCAGGACCTCAATTGGGGGCCCACCATCACCAGGACCTGAAGTGGGAGCCTCCATCACCAGGACCTCAAGTGGGGGTCACCATCACCAGGACCTGAAGTGGGAGCCTCCATCAGCAGGACCTCAAGTGGGAGCCTCCATCACCAGGACCTCAAGTGGGAGCCACCATCACCAGGACCTCAAGTGGGAGCCTCCATCACCAGGACCTCAAGTGGGAGCCACCATCACCAGGACCTCAAGTGGGAGCCACCATCACCAGGACCTCAAGTGGGAGCCTCCATCACCAGGACCTCAAGTGGGAGCCTCCATCACCAGGACCTCAAGTGGGAGCCTCCATCACCAGGACCTCAAGTGGGAGCCTCCATCACCAGGACCTCAAGTGGGAGCCTCCATCACCAGGACCTCAAGTGGGAGCCACCATCACCAGGACCTCAAGTGGGAGCCTCCATCACCAGGACCTCAAGTGGGAGCCTCCATCACCAGGACCTCAAGTGGGAGCCTCCATCACCAAGACCTCAAGTGGGAGCCTCCATCACCAGGACCTCAAGTGGGAGCCTCCATCACCAGGACCTCAAGTGGGAGCCTCCATCACCAGGACCTCAAGTGGGAGCCTCCATCACCAGGACCTCAAGTGGGAGCCTCCATCACCAGGACCTCAAGTGGGAGCCACCATCACCAGGACCTCAAGTGGGAGCCTCCATCACCAGGACCTCAAGTGGGAGCCTCCATCACCAGGACCTCAAGTCGGAGCCTCCATCACCAGGACCTCAAGTGGGAGCCTCCATCACCAGGACCTCAAGTGGGAGCCTCCATCACCAAGACCTCAAGTGGGAGCCTCCATCACCAGGACCTCAAGTGGGAGCCTCCATCACCAGGACCTCAAGTGGGAGCCTCCATCACCAGGACCTCAAGTGGGAGCCTCCATCACCAGGACCTCAAGTGGGAGCCTCCATCACCAGGACCTCAAGTGGGAGCCTCCATCACCAGGACCTCAAGTGGGAGCCTCCATCACCAGGACCTCAAGTGGGAGCCTCCATCACCAGGACCTCAAGTGGGAGCCTCCATCACCAGGACCTCAAGTGGGAGCCTCCATCACCAGGACCTCAAGTGGGAGCCACCATCACCAGGACCTCAAGTGGGAGCCACCATCACCAAGACCTTAAGTGGGAGCCTCCATCACCAGGACCTCAAGTGGGAGCCTCCATCACCAGGACCTCAAGTGGGAGCCACCATCACCAGGACCTCAAGTGGGAGCCACCATCACCAGGACCTCAAGTGGGAGCCTCCATCACCAGGACCTCAAGTGGGAGCCTCCATCACCAGGACCTCAAGTGGGAGCCTCCATCACCAGGACCTCAAGTGGGAGCCACCATCACCAGGACCTCAAGTGGGAGCCACCATCACCAGGACCTCAAATGGGAGCCTCCATCACCAGGACCTCAAGTGGGAGCCTCCATCACCAGGACCTCAAGTGGGAGCCTCCATCACCAGGACCTCAAGTGGGAGCCACCATCACCAGGACCTCAAGTGGGAGCCACCATCACCAGGACCTCAAGTGGGAGCCTCCATCACCAGGACCTCAAGTGGGAGCCTCCATCACCAGGACCTCAAGTGGGAGCCTCCATCACCAGGACCTCAAGTGGGAGCCACCATCACCAGGACCTCAAGTGGGAGCCACCATCACCAGGACCTCAAGTGGGAGCCACCATCACCAGGACCTCAAGTGGGAGCCTCCATCACCAGGACCTCAAGTGGGAGCCACCATCACCAGGACCTCAAGTGGGAGCCTCCATCACCAGGACCTCAAGTGGGAGCCTACATCACCAGGACCTCAAGTGGGAGCCTCCATCACCAAGACCTCAAGTGGGAGCCACCATCACCAGGACCTCAAGTGGGAGCCTCCATCACCAGGACCTCAAGTGGGGGCCCACCATCACCAGGACCTGAAGTGGGAGCCTCCATCACCAGGACCTCAAGTGGGGGTCACCATCACCAGGACCTGAAGTGGGAGCCACCATCACCAGGACCTCAAGTGGGAGCCTCCATCACCAGGACCTCAAGTGGGAGCCACCATCACCAGGACCTCAAGTGGGAGCCACCATCACCAGGACCTCAAGTGGGAGCCTCCATCACCAGGACCTCAAGTGGGAGCCACCATCACCAGGACCTCAAGTGGGAGCCACCATCACCAGGACCTCAAGTGGGAGCCTCCATCACCAGGACCTCAAGTGGGAGCCTCCATCACCAGGACCTCAAGTGGGAGCCTCCATGACCAGGACCTCAAGTGGGAGCCTCCATCACCAGGACCTCAAGTGGGAGCCTCCATCACCAGGACCTCAAGTGGGAGCCACCATCACCAGGACCTCAAGTGGGAGCCTCCATCACCAGGACCTCAAGTGGGAGCCTCCATCACCAGGACCTCAAGTGGGAGCCTCCATCACCAGGACCTCAAGTGGGAGCCACCATCACCAGGACCTCAAGTGGGAGCCACCATCACCAAGACCTTAAGTGGGAGCCTCCATCACCAGGACCTCAAGTGGGAGCCTCCATCACCAGGACCTCAAGTGGGAGCCACCATCACCAGGACCTCAAGTGGGAGCCACCATCACCAGGACCTCAAGTGGGAGCCTCCATCACCAGGACCTCAAGTGGGAGCCTCCATCACCAGGACCTCAAGTGGGAGCCTCCATCACCTGGACCTCAAGTGGGAGCCTCCATCACCAGGACCTCAAGTGGGAGCCTCCATCACCAAGACCTCAAGTGGGAGCCTCCATCACCAGGACCTCAAGTGGGAGCCTCCATCACCAGGACCTCAAGTGGGAGCCACCATCACCAGGACCTCAAGTGGGAGCCTCCATCACCAGGACCTCAAGTGGGAGCCTACATCACCAGGACCTCAAGTGGGAGCCTCCATCACCAAGACCTCAAGTGGGAGCCACCATCACCAGGACCTCAAGTGGGAGCCTCCATCACCAGGACCTCAAGTGGGGGCCCACCATCACCAGGACCTGAAGTGGGAGCCTCCATCACCAGGACCTCAAGTGGGGGTCACCATCACCAGGACCTGAAGTGGGAGCCTCCATCAGCAGGACCTCAAGTGGGAGCCTCCATCACCAGGACCTCAAGTGGGAGCCACCATCACCAGGACCTCAAGTGGGAGCCTCCATCACCAGGACCTCAAGTGGGAGCCACCATCACCAGGACCTCAAGTGGGAGCCTCCATCACCAGGACCTCAAGTGGGAGCCTCCATCACCAGGACCTCAAGTGGGAGCCTCCATCACCAGGACCTCAAGTGGGAGCCTCCATCACCAGGACCTCAAGTGGGAGCCTCCATCACCAAGACCTCAAGTGGGAGCCTCCATCACCAGGACCTCAAGTGGGAGCCTCCATCACCAGGACCTCAAGTGGGAGCCACCATCACCAGGACCTCAAGTGGGAGCCTCCATCACCAGGACCTCAAGTGGGAGCCACCATCACCAGGACCTCAAGTGGGAGCCTCCATCACCAGGACCTCAAGTGGGAGCCTCCATCACCAGGACCTCAAGTGGGAGCCTCCATCACCAGGACCTCAAGTGGGAGCCTCCATCACCAGGACCTCAAGTGGGAGCCTCCATCACCAGGACCTCAAGTGGGAGCCTCCATCACCAGGACCTCAAGTGGGAGCCTCCATCACCAAGACCTCAAGTGGGAGCCTCCATCACCAGGACCTCAAGTGGGAGCCACCATCACCAGGACCTCAAGTGGGAGCCTCCATCACCAGGACCTCAAGTGGGAGCCTACATCACCAGGACCTCAAGTGGGAGCCTCCATCACCAAGACCTCAAGTGGGAGCCACCATCACCAGGACCTCAAGTGGGAGCCTCCATCACCAGGACCTCAAGTGGGGGCCCACCATCACCAGGACCTCAAGTGGGGGCCCACCATCACCAGGACCTGAAGTGGGAGCCTCCATCACCAGGACCTCAAGTGGGGGTCACCATCACCAGGACCTGAAGTGGGAGCCTCCATCAGCAGGACCTCAAGTGGGAGCCTCCATCACCAGGACCTCAAGTGGGAGCCTCCATCACCAGGACCTCAAGTGGGGGCCCACAATCACCAGGACCTCAAGTGGGGGCCCACCATCACCAGGACCTCAAGTGGGAGCCACCATCACCAGGACCTCAAGTGGGAGCCTCCATCACCAGGACCTCAAGTGGGAGCCTCCATCACCAGGACCTCAAGTGGGAGCCACCATCACCAGGACCTCAAGTGGGAGCCTCCATCACCTCCTCCATCACCGTCTGGTACGCTGGAGCCACAGCCAGGGATAAACACAGACTACAGCGCCCTCTGCTGAGAAGGTGATTGTCTCCAGGACTCCGGGACGAGCAGGTCGGATCACAGCCGACCCTTTGAGCCACTCCCCTCAGGCAGGAGGCCACTCCCCTCAGGCAGGAGCCCCCTCCCCTCAGGCAGGA
>NW_027315779.1:35466573-35622598 GCF_026437365.1 Eucyclogobius newberryi
CACCATCCCAGTCCAGCCTCTTTATGCCAGAGTTAAGGTCGAGAAAGGTAGCAAAAGAGTGCCCTGGCCCCGCGCCCTGGAAGAGGCTCCTGTTAAACGCTGTCTGGGGCCAAAATACTGCCCACAATGTGCAGCTGCCAATTCAGCTTTTTATTTCAGTTATTTAAAGTTTGTTTGACAAAAGTGAAACACGACACTGAACGAAACTAAGAATTCATCCAAAAGATGTTTTCATGAGTTTTGTCAGTCAGGTCATTTCTGTGTCATTGTTGGAATGTTCTGGTGTGACCTCATTATTGACAACCAGGAAGGACCAAAGTTACAAACGTTGCAAAAGTGGAATCAGATTTGTAGTAATACATTTTTTTTTTTAAGTGTTTTAGTCAAATGGGTCAACTTTCCTCCAATGGGACGAGCAGGTGAGGCCATAAGGCTCAGTTACAGATCAGATCTGTGCAGCGGTGACCCTGCTCCAAGAAAGAAAGCAGATTTTCAGGAAAAAACTTTTTGTCAAAAAGAGGAACATTGCGAGTTACAGGAGTGACATAATACGTACATAAATAATCCTTTTCATAGCGTTGACAGTCGACAGATGTGCACCACAAACACTAATAAAACGAAAAATGAGTGAATGTTTCCTCGAAGGCCAAAGAGGAACTGTTCGGACAAAACATCTGATGTATTGTTTGAGGGACAGAAAATGAAATAAAGCACAAAATCAGGTATTTTCAACAATGAGAATCTAATTCATGTCCACATGAAGACTGTTACACTGTACATTATGTGACTCATAAGACTACACAGTAGCAGTTTTGCAGATGACATCACGACATTTGAGAGCTGGGCATGTCAATGATGAGCTATAAAATGTTCTCTTGAGCTCAAAACAACTCAAATGTAAAAGTGCTTCAATCTGTTGACAAGCATAAGTCTACATGCCGCCAAATATTTAATTTATTTAAAAAAAATCATTCTAAAAAGGTCATTTCTAACACTCTAGTGGGTAAAAGAAGTTGGTTAAAATGAACTACCAAATTGAAATGGTAGAAGTGGGAAATATTGATGTGTTTCTTTTTCCTGCTGTAAAGTAACATTTTCAAGGACTTTTGATGATTCTTAGAATGTTTGTTTCCATGGCAGCAGTGCTAAACGTTCAACTCTGAAGCCAAAGATTCCTTTTATTTATGTCTAAACTCTGTATTTTCATGTAAGAATCCTCTGTTGTAATGCTGTCCCAGTCACGTGTGCAAGGCTCCAGGTTCAGCCGGCCGCAGCGTTGTGAGTTCAAATCCTGACTCTGACAATTGACTTCATGTTCTCCCCTCACTCTCATTCCCATTTCACACTGTCATTTCCTGTCTAATAAAGCCTAATAAAGCTAAATAAATGAATCCTCTGAATTCTGAAAGAAAGAACTGATAAACAGTCACCATTTTCAACAAAGTACTTCCTGTCTTCCAGATAGGACCTTAACCAGTTTAGGGCGGGGCCAGTGATGCCCACCCAGCATTGACAACAGCAGTCACAGTCACCATGACAACAGCAGTCTCAGTGCTGAGATGAGGTTTAAAACCTGAAAAACATCAAATGAGTTGTTTCTTAAGAGGAAATCTGTGACTGTTGTAAACAACCTTTTCAAGGACTTTGCCCCAAAATGTCAGATTAGAGATGGTCCGGTCATGACTCAGGACTGCAGCATCAAGACTGCTCTTTTTTAGGAGAGGCTTTATGACCGCAGTTTTCAAAGACATTGGGAATGTTCCAGATTGAAGCGACATGTTAACTATGTGAGTGATGGTGCTAACAAACTGTTCAGCACAGACTTTAGAAATCTGGAGGTTCACACATGGAGGCAGCTGTAGATGAACTCAGACTGGTGATGATCTCATGGACAGTTTTGTCAGTTACAGGTGCAAAGTGAGTTAGCTCTAAGTGTCTTGGTGGTTTTAGGGAAATTTTTTGCATTGTGGGATTTATAGCATTTTTAATGCCCTGAACTTTGTCATTAAAGAATAATGCAAACTCATTACACTTGATGTGGAATGAGTTCTAACGGCAGCTGAGCTGGAGGATTTGTTCATCTGTTACCAGGCTTTTACAAAAAACACCCCGTCCAAATAATTTTGTCCGGGGGCTTGAAAATTTTTTTGCTCGCGCCAAAGCCAATACCTTTATCACAACCTTTTTTCCGACGCTTTTACAAAATAAAGCAGCGCTTTTAACGCGGAGGCGCCCGCATGGCGATCTAGAGCGGCGATCTGGAGCGGCGCCCGCACGCCTCTCGTATCATATTGACTTCACATACTCTGGCGCCGCCTGCGCCTCTCGGCCGTGCGGATCACACTCACTTAGGAGCGCCGTATCGCGCCGTATTTGACATGGTATTTGGCCGTGAAGTTTCGGCAAACGCGGAGCTTCGGCATTTTCCGGACCACGGCTCGGCAGCCATTCAGAGCCAAGCACACAAACTTTGTTGACCAATCAGCGTGCAGCATGCAAATTTTCACTTGTAAACAGTAAACCGTCATGGCGCGGACCGCGGCGACTATCATCAAACGCTTCCCGGCCCGATTTAATGATGATATTCCCTTTTCTAAAATGTGTTAATAAAAATTACACCGTCCTTGCCCTCGAAAATGCCCGTCCACATGTCGAGATACCCCGTCCAAAAAACGGGAAGACAGTCCTCTAGCTAAAAGCCTGCCTGTTACTGTGGCAAACAGGACACGCCAGTTGTTACAGCAGCTTCAGATTATTTCAGAAAATATCTTTGTACATATATACATATATATATTTAAGTATAATATATATATATATATATATATATATATATATACATATATATTCTTCCTTTGTGTAAACACGCACTGGCGCCGGCCGGGGGGGCGGGGGGGCCGGGGGGGCTCGGAGCCGAGGCACATCGCGACGACACGACGAGAACACTCAATCCAGCCGAACAAAGTCAAAACAAGTTGAATTAAAGTGATTTCAGTGCGTGTCCCGATCGTTCGTGAAGTTCCTCTTTTATATAAACGTGTACCGCGGCACACCGTACGTCAGCTGCGGCCGGGGGGCGCGGGGGGGCCGGGGGCCAGCTCAGAGCTAGCTCACATCACGACGGCACGACAAAAAACACTCAATATTCAGCCGAATAAAGTCAAAAACAGTTGAATTAAAAACGATTCCAGCGCGTGTCCCTATCGTA
The DNA here is from genome assembly GCF_026437365.1 of Eucyclogobius newberryi. Taxonomy (NCBI): domain Eukaryota; kingdom Metazoa; phylum Chordata; class Actinopteri; order Gobiiformes; family Gobiidae; genus Eucyclogobius; species Eucyclogobius newberryi. Next base: position 35,469,779 of record NW_027315779.1, read on the forward strand.
CAGTAAAATAGAAAAAAATATTTACAAAATATAGAAGATAAAGCACAATAAGTGTGAAAAAAGTGTGAGAAAAGAGTGGAGCGTTTACACCGGGCTGCCAGCTGTACCAGCGCCTTTGTGACGTATGTCGTATATATATCTACGACGTATACGTCACACGTATATATTATATATTTTATATACATGTATATAATATATATATATATATATATATATATATATATTATATATACATATACATATATACATATATTTATATATACATATACATATATACATATATTTATATATATATACAAACACATATACATACAGAACGAGAGAATGCGGGAAGAAGAGAGGTGGAGGGCTGGCTGTGTATGTGAACACGAGCTGGTGCAAACCCGAACACTGCACAGTGAAGCAGCAGCTATGTAACAGGGATATTGAACTATTGGCTATTGGCATGAGGCCATATTATCTGGCCCGGGAGTTCTCACATGTGATTTTGATCGCAGTCTATGTGGCCTCGTCTGCCAATGCTGAATATGCTTGTGAAGCACTGCTCTCCTGCACTTGTAGTCTGCAAACACAGCATCCACAGGCTCTCTTCCTCATCTCTGGTGACTTTAACCACTCTTCTCCCTCTTCTGTTCTAACAACATACACCCAGTATGTTACCTGCCCCACCAGAAACAATAGAACATTGGACTTGTTTTTTGCCAACACCAAAGAGGCTTATTCTTCTTCCCCCCTCCCCCCCCTGGGCAGCTCGGCCTGTGGTGTCCCGTGAGGTGAGGATGTGGTCTGCTGAGAGCGAGGAGGCTCTGAGGATGATTCAGCACCACTGTCTGGACTGAACTCTGCGACCCACATGGGGAGGACATCAACACCATCACAGAGTGCATCACGGACTACATCAACTTCTGTTTTGAGAACACTGTTCCCTCCCGGACGGTGCAGTGTTTTCCAAACAACAAGCCATGGATTAACCGTGAACTGAAGGCTCTGCTGAAGGAGAAGAAGAGAGCCTTCAGGTCAGGGAACAAGGAGGAGCTGAGGACTGTGCAGAAGGAGCTGAGGAGGAAGATCAGGCAGGCCGAGGCCGGCTACAAGAGGAGGATGGAGGAGCAGCTGCAGCAAAAGAACATTCAGGGAGTGTGGAGAAACCTGAAAACCATCTCGGGCTTCAAAATCCCCCCTGCCCAGACAGAGGGGGATCTACAGTGGGTGAATGATTTAAATGCTCACTTCTTGAGATTTGATCGGTCACCTGCCCCTCCCCCTGCACAGCTGCATGCTCCCTCTTCCACAGCTGGACAATGCCCTGCATCTGTTCCTCTTCATTTCTCCGCCCCGGACCATCAGCTCCCCACTTCGCCTGGACTCACCCATCCCCCCAGCACACAGTCCCCCTGCCAACCACTGACTGTCACAGCAGCACAGGTGAGGAGTGAGCTGAAGAGGATTAAAGTGAGGAAGGCAGCAGGAACTGACGGCATCAGCCCCAGGCTCCTTAAGTCCTGCGCAGATGAACTGTGTGGAGTTATGGAGCATGTCTTCAACATGAGCCTGAAGCTGAGGGTGGTACCACAGGTCTGGAAGACCTCCTGTCTGGTAAGATAAGATAAGATAAGATATTCCTTTATTGTCCCACATGGGGAAATTTCATTGGTGCAACGCAGGTAGATACAGAGGTAGATACAGAAGAACAGATCACTTATAGGAAGTCTGAAAAACACTTTCAGTAGAAGATCTCCTATAAATAAATAAAAACTCCCATAGACAAATAAATACATAAATACCATTGCATGTGATCCCGACAGTAATTGCACATGAATATGTGTCACAACAGCACATGGATTGCACATGAATGGTACCTGTGCCCAAGACACCGCGCGCCAAAGACCTCAACAGTTTCAGGCCGGTGGCTCTCACGTCCCACCTGATGAAGACACTGGAGCTGGTCCTGGACCACCTCCGCTCCACCGTGAGCTCAGCCATGGACCCGCTGCAGTTTGTATATCGGCCTGGCATCGGAGTGGAGGACGCCGTCATCTCCCTGCTGCACCGCTCTCTCTCTCACCTGGAAAAGCCTGGCAGCTCTGTGAGGATCCTGTTCTTTCATCTCTCCAGCGCCTTCAACACCATCAGCTCCTGAGGGACAAGCTGGAGACGGCTGGTGTGGAGTATGACCTGCAGAGTGGATCCTGGACTACCTCACGGACCGACCCCAGTTTGTGAGAGCCTGGGACTGTGTGTCTGACACTCGGACCTGCAGTGTGGGGGCGCCCCAGGGCACTGTCCTTGCGCCCTTTCTTCTTCACCCTCTACACTGCAGACTTCAGACACGACACGGACAGCTGTGTCCTGCAGAAGTTCTCTGACGACTCTGCCATCATCGGACTCGCGCAGGACTTTGTGGACTGGTGACAGCGGAACCACCTCCTCATCAACACGGGGAAGACCAAGGAGATGGTGGTGGACTTCCGCAGACGCCACCCCACTGCCCCCCTCACCAGTGAACATCCAGGGACGGGACATTGAGAGAGTGACTCATACAAGTACCTAGTGTTCATCTGAACCACAAACTGGACTGGACTCATAACACAGACTGTACAGGAAGAGCCAGAGTCGGCTCTACCTCCTGAGGAGACTCAGGTCTTTTGGAGTGACAGGGCCGCTCCTGACAGGGCCACTCCTGACAGGGCCACTCCTGAAGACCTTCTCTGACTCTGTGGTGCATCAGCTCCTGTAGGTGTGGTCTGCTGGAGCAGCAGCATCACAGAGGGAGAGGAAGAAGCTGGACAAAGCTCCGTCCTGGGCTGTCCTCTGGACTCGGTGCAGGAGGTGGGGGACAGAAGGGTCCTGGCTAAACTCACATCTATGCTGGACCATGAGTCTCACTCTTTCCTTCTGCTGCTGTCAGACTTTATAACAAACACTGTTAGTCCTGAACACTCGCAATACTGACCTAACCATGTGCAATTACTGTCGTGATCACTGGTATTTATTTATTTATTTATTCATTTATTCATTTTATCTTTATTATTTTCCCCTCCATCCCTTGTTGGGAAATGGGAGGTTTTGTCTATGGGAGATCTTCTACTGAGAGTGTTTTTCAAACTTCCTATAAGTGCACATATACACACACACACACACACACACACACATATATATATATATATATATATATATATATATATATATATATATATATATATATATATTATTATTATATTATATAAATATATTATTATTTATTTATTTGTCTATGGGAGTTTTTATTTATTTATAGGAGATCTTCTACTGAAAGTGTTTTTCAGACTTCCTATAAGTGATCTGTTCTTCTGTATCTACCTCTGTATCTACCTGCGTTGCACCAATGAAATTTTCCCATGTGGGACAATAAAGGAATATCTTATCTTATCTTATGTTGTTGTTGTTGTTGTTGTTGTTTTATGGCGGTTGGCATCCGAGTGTTGCATTACCGCCAGACTTTATTCCTCAGACGTTTCGTAGTCCTCAGTTGTTGTTGTTGTTGTTGTTTTATGGCGGTTGGCATCCGAGTGTTGCATTACCGCCAGACTTTAATCCTCAGACGTTTCGTAGTCCTCAGACTCTGTCGTAGTCCGTAAAAGTACTCCTCCCATTGCTTTGGCGTACAAAGCCCATGAGGTCATGATGTGTTTTTGTGACTAGAATAGTTGTTGTGTCAGAGACCAACCGGCTTTATTCCAGGGAGACTCTTCTTCACCTTCCTCGCCCTCTTTGACGTTCGGTTAGAAGTCCTTCTTCCATCACTTTGGCGTTTCTAGGCCCACGAAGTCCAAGCGCGTTAGAACATCCTCTTGCTCCTCATCCTCGGCTCAGTCTCCAACACCCCCCACCTCTATAAACGTTTACCCAGCCCTGTGCTACATAAGTAAGCAACCACAGCCTGACACAAACCCTGTGACTGGATCGCCAGAACGTTCCGCAGATTGAACTCCCGCCCATTATTCCGAAACCACAAGGCCAACCCGGCCCTTTCCCTATCATAAGCCTCACAGCAAATCAGCACATGCTCGACAGTCTCTGGCACCCGACAGTGACCACACAGACCGGTCGGATGTTTGCCTATCCTACTCAGTGACCAATTGAGTCCAGTATGGCCAATCCTCATGCGGGCGAAGGCCCTTTCCTCCCACGCGTTCCTGCCCATAGACCCGCAAGGACCCACACTACCCTGTATGTGATAGAGATGCCGTCCAGTAACACAGTGGCTCCAAAATTCCTGCCAAAGGCCGACCACATGACTCTTGATAACGGGCTTGATTTCAGACTTGCCCAACTCAACCGCTACGTCAATTGATGGCCGCCGAAGGGAACGTTTAGCCAGTGCATCAGCCATTTCGTTACCATCCACCCCCACATGCGCAGGGACCCAAATGAAGGAAACCCTCACATCCTTCCTGGACAGGGAGAGCATCAGACAGAAGATGCCATTCAACACATCCTGTCTGCAATCCGATTTCCCAGATTTAATGCTTTGCAATGCAGAAAGGCTGTCAGAGGCCACCACAATGCCGCAACACTGCAAAGCAGATTCCGCCCATTCCAACGCCAACCGTATCGCTATAAGTTCCGACGTGAAAACAGAAAGGCGATCTGTCAACCTCTTCTTGACCGCTAGCCCCAGGTCAGGCACAAAATAAGCGGCGCCAGTACGCCTACTCTCAGGATCCCTAGACCCGTCGGTATAAATAAACACATCACCTGAGTGCTTATCGATGATCGCTTGAACGGCAAACTGCGGTGCCCTCCCAGCGACTCCTCTAAGCTTGCCATGCAAGCTAACATCAACAGGAGCCGGGACAAACTTCCACGGAGCTATAGCAGACAAAGCCACCGACGGGCTCACACGCAGATCACCAACCCCCGCAAGCCGCGCCTTCGCATTTCCTACCTGGCTGAAAACCATACCGCCAGCCTCACTCTGCCCCCCATCAACCCTGAGAAAGTCCCTCACCGGGTGAGAGCTCGTATGACCTTGCACATTCACCCAGTAAGCTAACAGAAGTTCTAGCCTCCGGAGCCGTAACGGCAATTCCCCCAACTCAACCTGCAGCGCCGAGACAGGGGAGGTCCTAAAAGCCCTACAGCAGATGCGCAAGGCCTGGGCTTGCTCCACATCAAGCTTCTTTAAGTTAGTCTCAGCCGCAGACATGTAGGCTATACAGCCATAATCAATAGCCGCCCTCATGACGGCCCGATAAATACCCAGGAGCGACCTTCTGCTGGCCCCCCAGTCCTGGCCGGATAGACAACGAAGCAAGTTATTCACCCTTTTGCATTTACCACTGACCTCATCAATGTGCTGACGCCAACTAAGCCTCTCGTCAAAGGTGACCCCCAAGAACCTCACCTCCCTGACCTGTTCAAGCACCTGCCCATGCAGTCGAAGGGAGACGTCCCTATGCCCATTGAAGAAACAGATCACTTGAGACTTCCGTACGGACAGTTTAAATCCCCACTTCAGGGTCCACTGCTCCACCTGCTGTATTGCCCTTTGCAGTTTCGCCTCGTAAAACCGGAGATTCCTCCCTCTCACCCAGAGAGCACCATCATCAGCATAAAGGCTCCTCCCAACAGACCCATCCACGTCGTCAAAGATGTCCTTAATCATGACATTGAACAAGATAGGGCTACACACACTCCCCTGCGGGATCCCATTCTCTACCTCATAGACCCCAGAGTAAGCAGCGCCCACTCTGGTTTGGATACGCCGGCCAGACAGAAAGCTCCGGACCCAGTTAAACAGTTTACCCTTCACACCACACTTCCGCAGCTTAATGAGGAGCCCATCCTTCCAAACCATATCGTACGCCTTCTCCACATCAAAGAGCACCGCAATAACCTTTTCTTTCTGAGCCCTGGCCAGCTGGATATCAGATTCCAAACACAACACGGAATCCATGGTGTTCCTGCCCCTACGGAAACCACTCTGTTGTTGTTGTTGTTGTTGTTGTTTTATGGCGGTTGGCATCCGAGTGTTGCATTACCGCCAGACTTTATTCCTCAGACGTTTCGTAGTCCTCAGACTCTGTCGTAGTCCGTAAAAGTACTCCTCCCATCGCTTTGGCGTTACAAAGCCCATGAGGTCATGATGTGTTTTTGTGACTAGAATAGTTGTTGTGTCAGAGACCAACCGGCTTTATTCCAGGGAGACTCTTCTTCACCTTCCTCGCCCTCTTTGACGTTCGGTGCTTTGGAAGTACAAAGCCCATGGCGCAGGATTATCTTATATACATATAGAGGGGGCAAGAGGGCGGTGCAAATGGAGTGTGCTCATTGGTGCACGGAAGAAGAAGAATAAAGTCTAAAGAACAAAGTCTAAAGAATAAAGTCTAAATAATAAAGCCTAAAGAATAAAGTCTTGAGGTGTGTGTGTGTGTGTGTGAAGAAGAAGAAGAAGAAGAAGAAGAAGAAGAAGAAGAAGAAGAAGAAGAAGAAGAAGAAGAAGAAAGCTCTCCTCTCAGTTCCACCTCTCACCTCCAGGGGGCGCCCACCTCCTCTCCACGCGCGTGTCCCCGTCGAAGAAGACACATTTGGGCGAGAGTCGAAACAGAAAAAACGCGGAGGCGACTCGCTCCTGTTTCCAGCGTCATAATGGATCCCAAACGGTCCAACCCGCGGTGCCAGCGGCTGATGCTCGCGTCCGTCACGCTCTGTGCGCTCCTGGGTAAGTCCCGCTGGCGCTCGCGCGGCTCCGGGGCCCTTTTCCTTCAGTGAGGACGCTCGGGTTTGGGCGTGTTGTGTGTGGAGAGGAGCTAGCCACCGACGTCCTCCCTTTGCGTCGCTTGTTTGTCTACGAAACACCAGCTTTATGTTGATTTACCCGGGATAAAAGAGCCATTCGTGTGAGTAAAAGAGCCGCAGTGTGAGTAAAAGAGCCGCAGTGTGAGGCCCCCGCGGGCCCGGGCTGTGCCGGAGGGACAAACACGGCTCCATTGAACTCGGCACGTTTGGTTCAAAACAGCGCGTAAACGTGTTGTTTCTGGACGCTCCGGATCAGACTGTGACGCGCAGGCCGCACTTTCCACCCCCTATAGTCCATTCTGCTCCGTTTAGTCCATTCTGCTCCGTTTAGTCCATTCTGCTCCGTTTAGTCCATTCTGCTCCGTTTAGTCCATTCTGCTCCGTTTCTGCCCCGTGTAAACACGGCCAGGCGCTTTATGACGCAGGTGTGTGTTGTGTGTGTGTGTGTGTGTGTGTGTTGTGTGTGTGTGTGTGTGTGATGTGTGTGTGTGATGTGTGTGATGTGTGTGTGAGTGTGTGTGATGTGTGTGAGAGTTTGTGTGTGTGAGTTGTGTGTGATGTGTGTGAGAGTTGTGTGTGTGTGTGTGTTGCTCTCAGGGAGTCGAACTACAAACCTCACTTCCTGCTTCCTTTGCTCTCTTCTTGACGTTTCTTTTGGTCTCTTGATATTTCTGGAGCTTTTGTCCTGTGTGGAGCGTGAAGTTTAAGATCATATAGACCATAAGTGGCTCTCAGAAAGGGCCTAGGACATAACTTCTGTCCCAGGTCCTTCTGTCCCAGGTCCTTCTGTCCCAGGTCCTTCTGTCCCAGGTCCTTCTGTCCCTGGTCCTTCTGTCCCAGGTCCTTCTGCCCCAGGTCCTTCTGCCCCAGGTCCTTCTGTCCCTGGTCCTTCTGTCCCAGGTCCTTCTGTCCCAGGTCCTTCTGTCCCAGGTCCTTCTGTCCCAGGTCCTTCTGCCCCAGGTCCTTCTGCCCCAGGTCCTTCTGTCCCAGGTCCTTCTGTCCCAGGTCCTTCTGCCCCAGGTCCTTCTGCCCCAGGTCCTTCTGCCCCAGGTCCTTCTGCCCCAGGTCCTTCTGCCCCAGGTCCTTCTGCCCCAGGTCCTTCTGTCCCAGGTCCTTCTGTCCCAGGTCCTTCTGTCCCAGGTCCTTCTGTCCCAGGTCCTTCTGCCCCAGGTCCTTCTGCCCCAGGTCCTTCTGCCCCAGGTCCTTCTGTCCCTGGTCCTTCTGTCCCAGGTCCTGGGAAATACTTTTTATTATGGTTTCTATCAAGTCAAATAGTTCAACTTCTTCCACCAAACGTTCCTCAAGTCTGAACTTTGTAGTTCGTGGGTAAATCGTCTGTTGAAGTTGGAAATGTATGAAAATATGCAAATATTAGCCTCTCATAGCATCTTTCACTCAATTTATCTCAGAAAGTGAAAGAGTCACACTTCATTTTTGGCACATAAACAGACAATACTATGAATATTTGATATGTGAAATATCAGCTCGATGGGCGTGGTCGTCTTGAATTAGTCATATGTTAAAAAAAGCCATAATTTCAAAATTATCTCATATTGAAACAAGCTCATCATTAGGGTTGTGTTCAAAATATCGATACGGCGATATATCATCAGTCACTATCGATATTTTTTTATTTACATTTTAATTTTTTAAGTTTTGTGGCTTTGAAGGAGGTGGAATAGTACTTTTGATCATGTGTTTGTGCTGCTCCTCTGGACCTGAAGCTGATGCAGAAGATGCTGCTGCAGCTGTTCAGTGCAGAAGATGCTGCTGCAGCTGTTCAGCGCAGAAGATGCTGCTGCAGCTGTTCAGTGCAGAAGATGCTGCTGCAGCTGTTCAGTGCAGAAGATGCTGCTGCAGCTGTTCAGTGCAGAAGATGCTGCTGCAGCTGTTCAGCGCAGAAGATGCTGCTGCAGCTGTTCAGCGCAGAAGATGCAGCTGTTCAGTGCAGAAGATGCTGCTGCAGCTGTTCAGTGCAGAAGATGCTGCTGCAGCTGTTCAGTGCAGAAGATGCAGCTGCAGCTGTTCAGTGCAGAAGATGCTGCTGCAGCTGTTCAGTGCAGAAGATGCTGCTGCAGCTGTTCAGTGCAGAAGATGCTGCTGCAGCTGTTCAGTGCAGAAGATGCTGCTGCAGCTGTTCAGTGCAGAAGATGCTGCTGCAGCTGTTCAGTGCAGAAGATGCTGCAGAAGATGCTGCTGCAGCTGTTCAGTGCAGAAGATGCTGCTGCAGCTGGTCAGTGCAGAAGATGCTGCTGCAGCTGTTCAGTGCAGAAGATGCTGCAGAAGATGCTGCTGCAGCTGTTCAGCGCAGAAGATGCTGCTGCAGCTGTTCAGTGCAGAAGATGCTGCTGCAGCTGTTCAGTGCAGAAGATGCTGCTGCAGCTGGTCAGTGCAGAAGATGCTGCTGCAGCTGTTCAGTGCAGAAGATGCTGCAGAAGATGCTGCTGCAGCTGTTCAGTGCAGAAGATGCTGCAGAAGATGCTGCTGCAGCTGTTCAGCGCAGAAGATGCTGCTGCAGCTGTTCAGCGCAGAAGATGCTGCTGCAGCTGTTCAGCGCAGAAGATGCTGCTGCAGCTGTTCAGCGCAGAAGATGCTGCTGCAGCTGTTCAGCGCAGAAGATGCTGCTGCAGCTGTTCAGCGCAGAAGATGCTGCTGCAGCTGTTCAGCGCAGAAGATGCTGCTGCAGCTGTTCAGCGCAGAAGATGCTGCTGCAGCTGTTCAGTGCAGAAGATGCTGCTGCAGCTGTTCAGACCATGAAACATACAATACTTTACTAGAATGTGTTCCATATATTTCTATTTGGATCAGTTGGATGTGTGAAGTTATTAGAGCAGAATGGATTTATAAAGAAGTGCTTTGTGGAGAAACATGACATTTCATACATTTCTTATCCAGAGTAAAAACATGACCCATTTGGTACATGTTTAAGACCTTTTTTTCACAAATGTATCAGGATACGTATCGTATGGCGAGGGTCTGCTCACCGTGGGGCCTAATTTTTCACATGCTACATTTCAGATTCGACTTCATTAGGCCCCTTAACTCATACTAATAACAACATGTTCAAATAAGTTCCAAATTCTTTATAATAAGTTCCAAATTATTTAATAATAAAAAATATACCAAAGTTCACAAATTCCATAATCAAACAGTTAATATCACGAGCTCCACAATAGGCTACTAGCAGAAAATAGTTTAATTATGCATAACCATCATACTATCAAATAACTGTATCTGAACAAAAGATCTGGACAAATTGTGATCAAATAAGACATTGTCTCTAAAGTGTTTGTCCTCTTGACCAGCTGTTCTGGAAGATTCTGGTGTTTATATCATCAGAAGCACGAGAGACGATGTCTCTGCAGATGGACACAAGCTTGAGTTCAATCTGGCCTGATACATCTCGTAATTCGCCCAAAGTAGGATCTTCTGATGCTCCCACTGTCCAGGCGAGGAGGTTAAACAGTTCTTGAAACATTATGGATATTGGTGACATTAAACTGCTCAGAAGTAGAGGCCACGCCCACTGAACCCCTGGCTTTTGTTTAACAGCAGAGGACAGTGTGTGGAGGAGGTCACAGCAGAGGAGAGTGTGTGGAGGAGGTCACAGCAGAGGAGAGTGTGTGGAGGAGGTCACAGCAGAGGAGAGTGTGTGGAGGAGGTCACAGCAGAGGAGAGTGTGTGGAGGAGGTCACAGCAGAGGAGAGTGTGTGGAGGAGGTCACAGCAGAGGAGAGTGTGTGGAGGAGGTCACAGCAGAGGAGAGTGTGTGGAGGAGGTCACAGCAGAGGAGAGTGTGTGGAGGAGGTCTCTCTGAAGTCACATGCTCTGCAGACACTAAGTCACTTTCTGATGTAGGTGTGAATCATCAGTTTCACTCTCATTCCTCAGAGCGGCAGATGAAAGATGATCTGAGGATGATCCGCTTGAATCTTCGACTTGAGCTGGTCGTTCCTGTGTATTTAAAAAGTACCAGTAAGTCTGATGTACAATAGTGGAATGCTGGAGAATGAGATATAAAAAAAACATATATTGACTTCAGATATTCCCAGGTCATGGCCCGTTCCTGCAGAACTGCAGTGATGTGTTTAATAGGAACAGTTTTCATGGAGCCACAAGTTCATGATTCAGTCCAAAAGTAAATCTTACAATTGAGGCTTTTTGAAAAGGACTTTTTCCTGAGCCGAAAATCTAAATCAATTCCATAGCAAAGATATGTCTTTACTACTGGTTATATTCAATAATTCTGTAAATAAAATGATGTGTACCTGTGATTGGAGGAATCCAATGACTGGAGCTTCTGCACAATGTTCCAGAAGGTCTTTAGAAGACTCCAGAATCCTCTCGATAATGACAGTATCACAGAACATCTTGTATGAGACATCAAATGTCTTTCTGACTCTGTAAAATGCATCGTAGAATGACCATTAGTTTACACGTAAATAACACTAATAATAATAATAATTAAAGTCATATCTAAGGAAAATAAGTGCCTTGGATAAAAATATCAAGATTCAAATTTGGATGATTAAAATGGAAATATTCCATGTGTAATTGTGTAAAAGTGTAATTCTATCAGGTGTAAATTCATATTCTGTGAAATGAAATATTTGGGGGATATACATGTCTCATGAATACATAACTTCCTGTTTCAGACTGATTCTTAGAAATGAATCCAGTAAATGTTCTGTAGCAGCTGTAGTGATATCTGGCCTCACAATCTTTCCCAGGGATCTGCATCCAAAGTGTCTCGTCGTGCTTCAGCTCTGCTGCCTCCCCTAGTCCTGAAAAATTAAATTCAAATTCTATAAGGACCCATATATAGGCCCACTATCAATACAAGTACAATGTGTAAATAATCCCATGTAGGCCTGGTAGAGACAGAGGGGTCTGGACTACCATTAGTCAGCTCAATCTAAATGTGTCTGAAGTCTGCTGCAGGCCTTAATGTGCCTCACTTACTAAAACATCACACGTTTTGTGATGTTTCTTGGTCGTGCGGTCGTGTGTGATCACACGCCGCCACTTAGGAGCGGCGTATCGCGCTGTATTTGACCTGGTATTTGGCCTCACAAGAAAGTGTCATCTGCTTTTGAAAGGATCCCTTGGTCTTCCGTTTCATTCTGTCAACTTAAGTTGAAGTGTGTCAATTGACAGTCATCAATTTAATGAGGTTTCGATTAAATTCTGTCAAAGTGCGCAAAAAACGTGGAGGTTCGGCATTTTCCGGACCACGGCTCAGCAGCCAATCGGAGCCAAGCACACAAACTTCGTCGACCAATCAGCACGCAGCATGCACATTTTCACTTGTAAACAGTAAGCTGTCATGTTATTGTCAAACGCTTCCCGGCCCAATTTTATGATGATATGACCCTCAGCGTCACAGAATAGTGGTCAATCTCCTCTTTTTCACCTCCAAGTCCACGAGCGCGTTGCGTCGCAAGCGCGTCGCGCCGCGAGCGCACGCCACGAGCACGCCACGAGCACGCCACGAGCACGCCACGAGCGCGTCACGGGCGCGTCACGCCACGAGCGCATCACGCATTACAAAAATGCATTGAATTGAAGTTACACAATAATGTTCATTATTAGTAACGCAAAAGTACTCTAATGCGTTACTTTTACAACACAGCAGTGCAGCTAATGAGATGAATACGTGGAGCTCAAAGGCAGACTAACGGGTCTTTGAGAGACAGAATTCTTACTGATTGGCAGATGTTCAAGTTCTTATTTACAGCAATAACATCATGATTTAGAAGTTATAAAATGGGACTTCTGTGAAGTTCTGTCTTATTAGACTGTCTTACAGTGGAAATGCACCTATGATGAAAATATAGTGGGACAAAATGGCAGGATGTACAATATACATTTTTCTCACTGTATAAGGAGTCATCAAGGCAATAACATACATTCTAAGCTTCTTTTGAAATCAAATAATTCATCACAATTTTATCTGCCAATTTGCCATTCAAATATTAACGATTGGGAGGAAAAAGTGAGTGTTTTTTACCACCGTCCATCCATCCATCTTCTGCCGCTTTATCCGGGGCCGGGTCGCGGGGGCAGCAGTCTGAGCAGGGACTCCCAGACTTCCTTCTCCCCAGACACTTCCTCTAACTCCTCCGGGGGATCCCGAGGCGTTCCCAGGCCAGCCGAGAGACATAGTCTCTCCAGCGTGTCCTGGGTCTTCCCCGGGGCCTCTTCCCGGTGGGACATGCCTGAAACACCTCCCGAGGGAGGCGCCCAGGAGGCATCCGAAACAGATGCCCGAGCCACCTCAGCTGGCTCCTCTCGACGTGGAGGAGCAGCGGCTCTACTCCGAGCTCCCCCCGTGTGGCCGAGCTCCTCACCTTATCTCTAAGGGAGCGCCCAGCCACACGGCGGAGGAAACTCATTTCGACCGCTTGTATCCGCGATCTTGTTCTTTCGGTCACTACCCAAAGCTCATGACCATAGGTGAGGTCAGAACGTAGACCGACCGGTAAATAGAGAGCTTTGCCTTTCGGCTCAGCTCCATCTTTACCACAACGGTCCGATGCAGCGACTGCATCACTGCAGCTGCTGCACCGATCCGCCTGTCGATCTCATGCTCCATCCTTCCCTCACTCGTGAACAAGACCCCGAGATACTTGAACTCCTCCACTTGGGGCAAGGACACCCCACCCACCTGGAGAGGGCAAGCCACCTTTTTCCGGTCGAGAACCATGGCCTCGGATTTGGAGGTGCTGATTCTCATCCCAGCCGCTTCACACTCGGCTGCAAACCGTCCCAGTGCATGTTGCAGGTCCGGGTTTGATGGAGCCATCAGGACAACATCGTCTGCAAACAGCAGAGATGAGATCCTGTGGTCCCCAAACCGGACACCCTCCGACCCCTGACTGCGCCTAGAAATTCTGTCCATAAAAATTATGAACAGAACCGGTGACAAAGGGCAGCCCTGGTGGAGTCCAACATGCACTGGGAACAGGTCTGACTTACTGCCGGCAATGCGAACACAGCTCCTGCTCCGGTCATACAGGGACCGGACAGCCCTGAGCAAAGGGCCCCGGACCCCGTACTCCCGGAGCACCCCCCAAAGGACACCCCGAGGGACACGGTCGAAAGCCTTCTCCAGATCCACAAAACACATATGGACTGGTTGGGCAAACTCCCATGAACCCTCGAGCACCCGATGGAGGGTATAGAGCTGGTCCAGTGTTCCACGACCGGGACGAAAACCACTCTGCTCCTCCTGAATCCGAGGTTCGACTATCGGTCGGATTCTCCTCTCCAGTACCTTGGAATAGACCTTACCCGGGAGGCTGAGGAGTGTGATCCCTCTGTAGTTGGAACACACCCTCCGGTCCCCCTTCTTGAACAGAGGGACCACCACCCCGGTCTGCCAGTCCAGAGGCACGGTCCCCGAACGCCACGCGATGTTGCAGAGACGTGTCAACCAAGACAGTCCTACAACATCCAGAAACTTTAGGTACTCAGGGCGGATCTCATCCACCCCCGGAGCCCTGCCACCGAGGAGTTTGCGAACAACCTCAGTGACTTCAGCTTGGGTGATGGATGAGCCAGCCACCGAGTCCCCGGTCTCCACTTCCTCTTCGGAAGACGTGACTGAGGGATTAAGGAGATCCTCAAAGTATTCCTTCCACCGTCCGACGACATCCCTAGTTGAGGTCAGCAGGCCTCCACCCGCACCGTAAACGGTGTTGGTGAGACACTGCTTCCCCCTCCTGAGGCGCCGGACGGTTTGCCAGAATTTCTTTGGTGCCGACCGATAGTCCTCCTCCATGGCCTCCCCGAACTCCTCCCAGGCCCGGGTTTTTGCCTCTGCGACAGCACGAGCCGCGGCTCGCTTGGCCTGCCGATACCTGTCGATGACCTCCGGAGACCTACAAGCCAGAGTGGCCTGATAGGCCTCCTTCTTCAGTCTGACGGCATCCCTTACTTCCGGTGTCCACCACCGGGTTCGGGGGTTGCCGCCACGACAGGCACCGGAGACCTTGCGACCACAGCTCCGAGCAGCCGCATCAACAATGGAGGTGGAGAACATGGTCCACTCGGACTCAATGTCCCCAACCTCCCCCGGGACATGGGAGAAGCTCTCCCGGAGGTGCGAGTTGAATACCCTACTGACAGAGGGCTCCACTAGACGTTCCCAACAGACCCTCACAATGCGCTTGGGTCTGCCAAGTCTGTCCGGCTTCCTCCTCCGCCAGCGGATCCAACTCACCACCAGGTGGTGATCGGTTGACAACTCTGCCCCTCTCTTCACCCGAGTGTCCAAGACACGCGGCCGGAGGTCTGATGACACGACAACAAAGTCGATCGTTGACCTCCGGCCTAGGGTGTCCTGGTGCCATGTGCACTGATGGACACCCTTGTGCTTGAACATGGTGTTCGTTATGGACAATCCGTGGCTAGCACAGAAGTCCAATAACTGAACACCGCTCGGGTTCAGATCGGGGAAGCCGTTCTTCCCGATCATCCCTCTCCAGGTGTCACTGTCATTGCCCACGTGGGCGTTGAAGTCCCCCAGTAGAACAACGGAGTCCCCGGTCGGTGCACTGTCCAGTACCCCTCCCAAGGACTCCAAGAAGGCCGGGTACTCTGCACTGCTGTTCGGCCCGTAGGCCGCCACAACAGTGAGAGACCTGTCCCCCACCCGAAGGCGGAGGGACGCGACCCTCTTGTTCACCGGGGTAAACTCCAACACGTGGCGGCTGAGCTGAGGGGCTATCAGCAAGCCCACACCGGCCCGCCGCCTCTCCCCGCGGGCAACACCAGAGAGGTGGAGCGTCCAGCCCCTCTCGAGGAGATGGGTTCCAGAGCCCAAACTGTGCGTGGAGGTGAGGCCGACTATATCTAGTCGGTATCGCTCAACCTCCCGCACAAGCTCAGACTCTTTCCCCCCCAGCGAGGTGACATTCCATGTCCCCAGAGTTAGTCTCTGTGTCTGGAGATCTGGTCGCCGAGGCCCCTGCCGTCGACTGCCGCCCAGATCTCTCTGCACCGGCCCCTTATGGATCCTCCTGCGGGTGGTGGGCCCACGGGAGGGCGGCCCCACGTCGCTCTTTCGGGCTGTGCCTGGCCGGGCCCCGTGGGGTAAGACCCGGCCACCAGGCGCTCGCCATGGAGCACCCATCCCAGGCCTGGCTCCAGGATGGGGCCCCGGTGACGCCGATCCGGGCGACGTAAACGGCCTTGTTCGTGTCGTCGTCATAAGAGGCTTCTGAACCGATCTTTGTCTGACCCGTCACCTAGGACCTGTTTGCCTTGGGAGACCCTACCAGGGGCATGAAGCCCCCGACAACATAGCTCCCGGGATCATTCGGGCACTCAAACCCCTCCACCACGTTAAGGTGTCGGTTCAAGGAGAGGGACGAGTCGGACCACCGTGTAAAATAAAAAAAGAGTAAAGTCATCAAGTGAAAGGTTTATTATGCTTACTCTAAGCATTTACTTTGCAGCACAAACTGTAAGATATCACTGTCATTTTCACCAAACTCTTCCGGAAACCTAAGCACTCTGGTGAACCACAGTGACCTCAGGGAGAAGGAAGAGGTTTGATCTGCACTGATGAGGCAGCAGCGTACACGCAGCAGTTTTTCTGCAACTTATTGGCTCCAGGAGCATTAACTGTAACAGAGTGAACTTCCCAGTGATGACAGAGGCGGATGTCTTTCCTGTAACCTGCGGGTTACCGTTTATTCTTCAACACGGCTGCAACGCAGCACCCAACTTATTTACGTCTTTTTTTTTGTTATGTGTCAAGACGGCGGATGAAACACATTTTACATCCTGTTTCATACCCTTCAAAATAATATATATCCGGTATTTCAAAATAAAACATCACACAAATAATAAATGGCACCATGCCGTTTTAAGATAAGATATTCCTTTATTGTCCCACATGGGGGAATTTCATTGTTGCAACGCAGGAAGATATAGAAGAAAAGAACAGATCACTTATAGGAAGTCTGAAAAACACTTTCAGTAGAAGATCTTCTATAAATAAACTCCCATAGACAAATAAATACATAACTACATAAATACCATGTCATGTGATCACGACAGTAATTGCACATGAATATGTGTCACGACGGCACAGTAATTGCACATGAATTTCACAGTAATTGTACATATGACAGAATTGCACATGGTTAGGTCAGTATTGTGAGTGTTCAGGACTAACACTGACAGCAGCAGAAGGAAAGACCTACGAAACCTTTCCTTCACACAGCGAGGGTGGATCAGTCTCTCACTGAAGCTGCTCTCCAGAGCGGACAGAGTGTCCTGCAGGGGACAGAGTGTCCTGCAGGGGACAGAGTGTCCTGCAGGGGACAGAGTGTCCTAGAGTGTCCTGCAGGGGGCGACACTCCAGCATAGATGTGAGTTTAGCCAGGACCCTTCTGTCCCCCACCTCCTGCACCGAGTCCAGAGGACAGCCCAGGACAGAGCTGGTTTTCGTAACTCGTAAATGAATGCAGAGACACACATAGTTACAACATTAACGTCTGAGAGTTCATATCTTGATGCTGTAAATGGATGGCCAAATATGCTTTTGTGCATTTGACAGACCTCAATACGTCTTTGTCAATCACCCGTCAGAACAGATATCACTTGTGATTGTGTAAGGTTCAGTAATGCTACAGCTAACCACTATTTTGGCCTGTTAGCTTTATTAGACATCACATTGCAGCACATTCTAGACAGCCACATTCAAACTGTGCACACTTAAGAATATATTTACAGAAGATATTTTTTCCATTAAAAAACCTGACGTAAGAACTTTGGTTGATGGCATTCAGTGTGGCTTCTATGAAATCATAAATCCTTCATGGTGGCAGTGTAAGGCGAGAGTTTTTTAATTTGTTGTTACACAGATTTTCCTTGGGATTTTGAAAAGGGGAGGACGGAATAAACAATTATTCCCATGATCAAATCACATTTCTACCATCCAAAAGTGGGACTTGAATTTAAAAATATTTTTTTATTCTAAATTATGTTCTTGGATTCTTAGAATATACAACCACCTCTACATTATCCACATCAGTGATCAATGCAAGACATCGAAAATCAATCAGAGATGACACTGCTTTTTGTTCCTGTTCTGTATATATATTATATTTTTATATATAGTTATTTATTTTTCTATTTTTCCACAAAATAAATTGCATTTTAAATTATAAACGTGTATTCTGTAAACATGCACCTTTTTCACATAATACTGGGTAGTATGTGGGAAAATCAGTGGCTAGATAGAAAATCGGTATCGGAAAACACGGTTTTGGCAGGTCAGACCTCCTTAAAAACCATAAATCGGTATCGGCCAAGAATTTTGCAATCAGTGCATCTCTAACGCAGAGGCCTCTGGATGAGCAGAAAGTAAAACATGAAGGTGCAGGCTGGAGACCCTGGCTGCACTCACAGGGCTGCACTCACAGGGCTGCTCTCACAGGGCTGCTCTCACAGGGCTGCTCTCACAGGGCTGCTCTCACAGGGCTGCTCTCACAGGGCTGCTCTCACAGGGCTGCACTCACAGGGCTGCACTCACAGGGCTGCGCAGGCAGAGCTGCTCCATTCACCTCCAAATGCAGGACACGTGTGTGTGAAAGAGCCATGATCACGTGCCTCCGCCTTTAAGCATGTTTTGTGATATTGCGATGTTCTCACAGATGCAAAATCGTTCAGCCCTAATCAAGAGTGACACGCATATCAATCAGACTCAGTTTTTAGTTCTTAACCTGATGTTTTTTCTGCAGTCACACAGCCGTCATCAGCAATCGACATCCGAGCAGACACTGAAGTCATCGTCGAAAATGGCACCACAGGAATCCTGCACTGCTCCTTCAAATCCAACCAGGTGGTGAGCAGTGCCACCACGGTCACTTGGACCTTCCAGTCCAGCCAGCCTGACAACCAGTTTTCCAAAGACTCTCACACAGTAAGTCTTCTCATTCCTTCAAAGATTAATTCTGTTTCTCAAATACACGCTGGCTAATAAAAAATACGATAAAATTGAGAAATAATTCAATTATTTTTTGCTACGCCCAAAATCACAACAGCAGTTGCCTCGAAGGGACTGTAAAATAGAGTAGATTAAACCATTTTCATAGGAATTTAGCAAATGGATAACTGCCCCAGCATCTCATGTCCTTAGACCCTCCTTCTTCAGGAAAAACTACAAAACCCAACCTAAGGGAGAACCACAGTGATGGAGAGATCCTACTCCCACAGCTGGACAGGCTGCAGATGCTCATTTGCAGATGCTCATTTGCAGATAAGAGAGTTCTTCCAGGCAGTGGCTGAAACGGTAGCACTCCCTGAGAGGAGTGAAAGAAGGAGAAAAACATGTGAACAGACACAGCTGCCATACTTCCCCCATAGTTGCTCCTAGGGCAGTGTAAATGGGAAGCTGTAGGTTTATATTTCTGTTCCTAACTGGCCTGACCATAAGTCATTTCAAAGAGGAACGTTTTAAGCCTGGTCTTAAATGAAGAGACTGTGTCGACCTCTTTAACATGGACAAAGCTGATTCCATAACACAGGAGCTCTACCTCCTACTGTGCTTTTAGAGACTCTTGGGACCACTAGAAGGCTCTACCTCCTACTGTGCTTTTAGAGACTCTTGGGACCACCAGAAGGCTCTACCTCCTACTGTCCTTTTAGAGACTCTTGGCACCACCAGAAGGCTCTACCTCCTACTGTCCTTTTAGAGACTCTTGGGACCACCAGAAGGCTCTACCTCCTACTGTCCTTTTAGAGACTCTTGGCACCACCAGAAGGCTCTACCTCCTACTGTCCTTTTAGAGACTCTTGGGACCACCAGAAGGCTCTACCTCCTACTGTCCTTTTAGAGACTCTTGGCACCACCAGAAGGCTCTACCTCCTACTGTCCTTTTAGAGACTCTTGGGACCACCAGAAGGCTCTACTTCCTACTGTCCTTTTAGAGACTCTTGGCACCACCAGAAGGCTCTACCTCCTACTGTCCTTTTAGAGACTTTTGGCACCACCAGAAGGCTCTACCTCCTACTGTCCTTTTAGAGACTCTTGGCACCACCAGAAGGCTCTACCTCCTACTGTCCTTTTAGAGACTCTTGGGACCACCAGAAGGCTCTACCTCCTACTGTGCTTTTAGAGACGCAAAATTTGTATTAAATAAAAATCGCAGCTCAACTTCAAATACCCAGCAGCAGTAAACAAATGAGCAACAGTGTCATTAAGCAAGGCCATAATGTGCTTTTCAGAACTGCACTCTTAATACTCTTCTGGCTTAAATAATAAAATGTATGTTTTTCTTGATGAAATCCGTCTGAATGTCGAGTCGAGAGTAAGTCAGGTGAGTGTTCTTCCTCGTGGTAGCCACGGTGTGTATCACGCCAGCCCACACTCCACACCCCCGTCTCACCCATAGCTTTCTTCATATTAGCAGCGTTGTTGCGCAAAATTACATGGACGATTGTCAATGCCACAGTTATTGAGAAATTTTCCTTAATCTGTGTGATGCGCTCTGCTGGGACGTGCAGGATCGCACGGCACAAAACAAAACTAAAGTTTACTGCCGTTAAGTGTGAGCTTTACGGCAGTAAAATGTCGCAATCCATTCATGCGTCATACGGAGGTGAGAGACATATAATAAGCTTGAAATGTATAGCGCTGAACTAATAAGAGTAACATTTATATCCGATCAGTGATCGGGACGCAACGTCCGATTTCGATCGAGTCTGAAACCAGGTGATCGGGCCCGATTTCCGATCATGTGATCAGATCAGGATATCCTTACTGTCCAGTGTGTGACTATCTGCTCAGATAGAGCGTCTCGTACATGTTTAGGACCAGCACAATGACCTCGGTATTTTCAGGGTTAAGAAGCAGGTAGTTTAGTGTCATCCAGGTTTTTATCTCCTTCACACAAGTACTAAGTCTGTCTACTTGATCGCTCTGATCAAGTTTCATTGATAAATACAGCTGAGTGTCATCTGCAGAGCAGTGAAAGTTAATGCCATGTGACCTGATCATGTGACCTAACGGCAGCATGTAAAGAAGAAACAGAACTGGACCGCATACTGACCCCTGCGGCACACCGTAAATTACTTTAGAGCATGGTGAGGAGCTCTGGTTTACATGAACAAACTGGTACCTATCCAATGAATAAGATTTAAAGCAGCCGCTGACCTCTGCAGTAAAATGTTGTCGATGGTGTCAAACGCAACAATTTCTTGTTTGGCTCCCGCTGATTCGTTTGCGGTCTGCAAGAGTGGTACACGGGCCAATCACATGGCATTTAGAGCCCACAGAGACTTCCCAGATTGATTCATGTGAAGAACTTGAGTCAGAGTGAGCAGGTTAAACAGAAGCACGGTTTAGACCAGTCCATTGTCAAACAAAAATGTTTTCAGTTTGCTGCCTCTGGGTTTACTTCCTCGGAGTTCATCCACTGTTGATGATAAAGTTGACTTCTCATATCCACCTCTTATGGATCAGACAATTTCAAGGTTTATTTGTAGATCACAATTTGTACCCAAGGCAAATCAGAAATCACTGAACAGTTGATTTTAGACCGCTAACACTTTCTCTTTGTTTCTGTCGCCAAAAACAATGATTTCAGTCTTGTCTGAGTTCAGCTGGAGAAAGTTGTTCTGCCTCCACACACTGATCTGTTGCACCAGCAGGAGGCCCCTGGCACCAGCAGGAGGCCCTCTGGCACCAGCAGGAGGCCCTCTGGCACCAGCAGGAGGCCGGTCCACACACTGATCTGTTGGATGCAGTGACCGAGTGAATCCACTGGTCCATATTCATCTGCGACAGTGAAACATAGATCTGACTCGTCTGCATCATTGTGATGGGACACATTTTCACTGTGTATCAGCTGACCCAACGGCAACATGTAGAGGTTGAACAGAAGGGGACCCAGGACTGACCCTTGGGGCACCCCACAGGTCAGGGGCATGTGGTCTGAGACACAGTTGTTTGATGAGGACCCTATGGGGAATGACTCCTGCGCTGGTCGCGGTGAAGATTTTTGTGGTGCTGTTGCTGATGAATCCTTTGGTGGAGGCTGAGGTTGTGGTGCTGTTGATGTTGAAACATTGGCTCGGTCTCTGGCTGATGGAGCAGGAATTCTTCTCTCATTCCTCTCTTCTCTAACTATCTGCTCAGTCCAATGCCTCAGAGCGTGGAGCAGGTTCTCTGTCTGCACCCTCACTCCACCTCTGCACCCTCACTCGACCTCTGCACCCTCACTCTCTGCACCCTCACTCCACCTCTGCACCCTCACTCTCTGCACCCTCACTCGACCTCTGCACCCTCGCTCCACCTCTGCACCCTCGCTCCACCTCTGCGCCCTCGCTCCACCTCTGCGCCCTCGCTCCACCTCTGCGCCCTCGCTCCACCTCTGCGCCCTCGCTCCACCTCTGCGCCCTCGCTCCACCTCTGCGCCCTCGCTCCACCTCTTCATAGGTGGTGGCCCCTCTCGTTTCCAGAATAGATAGAAGTTCTGGATGTAGTGCAGTCCTCTAGGTGCACACTCTTTGGACAGCCATGTGTTCAGCTGAAGCAGCTAAACTTCTTTATCTTCCTGTCGATGTTTGGGAGAGGTCGACTTATGAATGTTTGGATTTCCATTTCATAAAGCACCTCGAATAACTTCAAGAAGTCTCTTTTCAAAACTTCAGTCTGTTCTCGCTGCATGTCCACTGCACCACGAGCACAATCAGCTGTTTCACTCCATGTTTAGCCAAAACATTAGGAGGGAGTGACGTTATAATGTGGTTAATTTTGGTCTGTGTGTGTCTGTGTGTAGATCCTGTACTTTGCAGGTGGGAAAACCTTCCCTGGGCTGGAGTGGTTCAAAGACCGGATCCGCTTTATCGGGGACATAAACAAGCGGGACGTGTCCATCCAGTTGAGCCCGGTGCAGTTCAGCGACAACGGCACTTACTTCTGCGACGTCAAGAACCCGCCCGATGTCGAGGGGACCAGGGCGCGCACGGAGCTCCGGGTCGTGCTCCCAGGTGAGTCTGCTCTGAAGGGGCTGCAGCAGCTGTGGGAAACATTTGGGATCGGCATCTCGTGTTTCAGACCTTCAAATAACGTTACTGTTGCCCAGTTTCAAGTAGGAACTGATCTAAAAGATCTGGGAAATATCAGTTATCACTGACCATAAACAATCCGACTTATCATCAGAATCACCATTACACACAGGGCTTAGAATAAGCAGAATCACATCGCAAAATGCAACGTAATTTCTCGAATGCGATTAATTTGTCAGAATTTAAAAAGAAATATTGGCAGCTTTTGCGATACAAAAGTTTGTGTTCAATGGTATAATCAAAGCGCCTAAAAAGCACTGATCACTCGTCAAACGATCTTCAAACGATCGTCAACAACGGCTTGACACATGTAGGATGTGGTGTTGACTTGATGAGGTCCTGCTGCTGAGCAGGAGGAGCCACAGGCGCCGCATCTCGCTAATCTCACGACAATAAGTATATGTAACACATAAATATGTGGGATTAGCGAGATGTGGCGCTCGTCAAAAGCCTCTTGTCGCACTCCGCGCGCTTCACCAGCAACTCCGACACAGAGTTAGATCACTTGCGTCAGAACGTCAAAGATTTCAAACTCTCGCAACTCGCGGCTTCCTAGATCGACTGGTAGATTCACTTAAAGGCTGCGGGGTGGGCGTGGCTTTCGCTCATTGAACTCGTCGTGTTCGAACGAGGAAATGAAGAATTCGCGTCTTGACCGATTTATAACAGAATCATTTTGTCGTAACACAAGTCCTCCTCATGTGGACGTGTCCAGCTCATCTGGAGTCACACGTTCTCTTCTGATCACATTGTAAGGACGCTACTAGATGTGATTTGAAATGCCAAGGAAAGTCTGTGAAACGACTTATTAAAAACTCTCGCCTAAGAGACAGTAGATGAACACACTGAGCGACCAGTCCTCACACGGAGGACAGCGCAAGACGAGAGCAGAGCTGTAGAACGCTCACATGAGGGAGGCGAGAGAGGAAAGGAGGAGGAGGAGGAGGAGGAGGAGGAGGAGGAGGAGGAGGAGGAGGAGGAGGAGGAGGAGGAGGAGGAGGAGGAGGAGGAGGAGGAGGAGGAGGAGGAGGAGGAGGAGGAGGAGGAGGAGGAGGAGGAGGAGGAGGAGGAGGAGGAGGAGGAGGAGGAGGAGGACAAGCTCAACCTTCTAATATTTATATCTAGTCTAGTTATTTCATTTTCAAATACTCATCTGTATTTATGGGTCTTGTCGGGTTAATTAACAGATTTTCTCTCTATATTACACGTCTACACATATTAAAATATAATTGTATAGGCCTATAATGTGTTTCTATAGCTGTTCATAGAAATAAAAGTAATGTAAATCCTGATGATCCTGTGTCTAATGGAGGAAAAGGCCAAGATGAGTTGATGTGTTATTTCTGCATTATAATACTTCCTTCTCCCATGAGCTAAAACTCTACACAATTTCATTACATACCAGCATTGTGATCACTTGATGAAATCCAAAACAGACAATGAAATGCAATTTAAAATAACAGATTAGAGAACATGATGAATAGGTGTACGTAATGTAACAAGTTACTCAGATAACTACAGCATAAAGAACACGCTAACAAGTTTACCAAAGCATCAGTTTTACCCCAAATCACTCAATCTATTTCATTCTTCTTCCTCTGTGTCACTTCTAAACAAGGAGGAAGTGCCCAGAGCCTAGAGCACCCTCTTGTGAAAATAACATATCACATATAAGTCGCCTCTGGTGTATAAGTCGCATCCCGATCAAAACTATGTAAAAAGGTCCCACTTATAATCCGGAAAATACAGTAAATGGGATGTTTTCTTTGGGTTTCAGGGGCTTGATTTTGTTTCTTTTGTTTGCTTTATTATTTGCTGGATGTTCTACTGTTTTTAACTCTGCCGTTTTTCTCTCTCGTCTTATTTTGTAATTGTGTTTGTTCATATGTTGTTCAATTAAAAGAAAAAAAACTATTGTTGTTAAAGACAATGTGTAAAAGACAATTGTCCACTAGATTCCCCCTCAAAATTGCGAGTCCCTAGTTTCTCCTCATGCAGTCGCTAGTCTGTGTAACAGTGTCATCTCTGCATCGCCACAGGCCTCTGAAGCGGTCGGCATGGATACATGCGTTCAGTGGCGACCGAGTCCGCCATTTTGAAAGGGGCACAACAGCACGTCTACTACATACGAAATCCAGGAAATACGAGGCCAAAATGCCAAAAACCTGTGTTCTGTCAGGTCATTGTTCTGTCAGGTCATTATTCTGTCAGGTCATTGTTCTATCAGGTCATTGTTCCGTCAGGTCATTGTTCCGTCAGGTCATTGTTCCGTCAGGTCATTGTTCCGTCAGGTCATTGTTCAGTTAGGACATTGTTCGGTAAAGTCATTGTTCGGTAAAGTCATTGTTCGGTAAAGTCATTGTTCGGTAAAGTCATTGTTCCGTCAGGTCATTGTTCCGTCAGGTCATTGTTCCGTCAGGTCATTGTTCGGTAAAGTCATTGTTCGGTAAAGTCATTGTTCGGTCAGGTCATTGTTCCGTCAGGTCATTGTTCCGTCAGGTCATTGTTCCGTCAGGTCATTGTTCCGTCAGGTCATTGTTCCGTCAGGTCATTGTTCCGTCAGGTCATTGTTCGGTAAAGTCATTGTTCCGTCAGGTCATTGTTCCGTCAGGTCATTGTTCCGTCAGGTCATTGTTCCGTCAGGACATTGTTCCGTCAGGACATTGTTCGGTAAAGTCATTGTTCCGTCAGGTCATTGTTCCGTCAGGTCATTGTTCCGTCAGGTCATTGTTCCGTCAGGTCATTGTTCCGTCAGGACTTTGTTCGGTAAAGTCATTGTTCCGTCAGGTCATTGTTCCGTCAGGTCATTGTTCCGTCAGGACATTGTTCCGTCAGGTCATTGTTCCGTCAGGTCATTGTTCCGTAAGGTCATTGTTCCGTCAGGTCATTGTTCTGTTCCGTCAGGTCATTGTTCTGTTCCGTCAGGTCATTGTTCCGTAAGGTCATTTTTCTGTTGACTGACCAAGAAATGAGAGCTTTGTCGTGTACCTTAGTTTGCCGTCTAAAGAATCAAAGCATTCGTAGCTCATTATGCCGTAGAAAAGGATGCAGTCTTGTTGGTGTTTATATATCCCGTGCCCCTTTTAAAATGGCCGCTACGGGGACGTCCTGGCCGTATGACGTCACCGCGAACACTGTGGATATGACACAGTGAATTGAGCTATAGATGCTACGTCTTTGCTCTCTGTAGTTCCATACATTGACCCGTGTCCTTGCTTTTGACAGATTCGCTCCCTCAGAAGAACACGGCGCTGATAGTGGGCGCGGTGAGCGGGGCTCTGGTTCTGCTCGTGCTCAGTCTGGTTGCTGTCTGTGTGGTGGCCCGAATGGTGCGCAACCGCCACGACTACGAAGGGTAAGACGCAACCACCAACTCTTGGCACTACGGGGCGTTCACACTGACTTTGCATGGGACTGGGCGTGTCTCCATCTCGTCTTCTCTAACAGCACAGATTATTGTGGGCTTACTAGTATCATACAACACGTTTCAGTTCAAATCAGGTCAACAGCAGACACTTGGGACATGTTCACCCTCATTGGTTGGGACTCTGCATCGATCTGGTTCATGTTGAGATTGTCCTTGTGTCACGTGGAACTGAACTCACTGAAGATGCAGTACCGCCGCTCGCCAGGAGAGGGAAGTGCATCTTCAGAGAGCAGTGGATCAGCAATAATAAATTCCAGTAACTCTTTAGAAATACTTTCTGACATCTGAAGTTTGGTGCTGAGGACTCTGGAAATTGATTTAAATTCCAATTGGCAAGTTGTTTGCACCATTTGTAAATTCATGTTTCTATACTGTCTGCTATAGTTTAATTTCCCTCCCCTAATTTTATTTTGATGCCATTTCCCACATAAGTCTCTGAAGTGTTGTGTTTGTGCACTCCAGGCCAGCAGTGAGGAAATGTGCGGAGTAAGCTCGCTCTAAATGAGTTGTTAAGTAGTAAAAAGAGTGAAAATGGTGTTAATGTCCTTTTTTCCAACATTGCCTCTGGACACTGTTTCTGCTCTGTGATTGGCCTGGGCTGGTGGGCGTGGCTGGTAGATGGAGTGGGACTTAACACTTTTGTTTTGGGAGCTTCTTTGTTAATCTCACTAATGTAATAACCTCAACTGGGCTTTCCACAAGTCCAACACTAGAGGGACAAAGGCCTGGGACATGTTTTTCACACATTGAGAAGCTGCGTTTCCAAAAAACTGTGCTTTTAATGACAGCAAAAATATTGCATTAAAAAGTCAACTGTAGTACACATTTATTTTTATATCTATTATTTTTTTTATTTGGTATGTATTATACCAAAAAATGCATGTATATGTATGTATTCGGTTAGTAATTTTGATCACAAACATTTGGTAATAGCTTATTGGGGCATATTATTCAATCCAAATCAATTACATATTCGTTTTGTTGAGAAAATAATCTTGAAATTGGCAATGAAAATTAGAGTGATGATGCAATAGTCTGGATTCCCCCCGTGTGCGTGGGCTGGTTGGTGTTTAGAACCATTTCTAATCTCTAAGATGTTAATGCTCTTGTACGTGGGAAAAGTCAAACATGATTTTCCAATCCAATTTTAAAATTGCAACATTTGCAAACAAAAATGGCAATTTCTCAGAATAATTCAGGCCTAGTTTCATCAAACGGCCTTTCTTGGCGGGGACAGCTGACCGCTCCGAGCTGGAGGAGCAGGACT
This sequence comes from Eucyclogobius newberryi, assembly GCF_026437365.1. Classification (NCBI taxonomy): domain Eukaryota; kingdom Metazoa; phylum Chordata; class Actinopteri; order Gobiiformes; family Gobiidae; genus Eucyclogobius; species Eucyclogobius newberryi. The sequence continues at coordinate 35,497,338 of NW_027315779.1, forward strand.
CGTTCAAAAGAAGTTTCAAAATGTAACCTCAAAAGAAACAGGATGTAAATGTAGGGTTCACAAACAGACACATGATGCCACGTGATTGGACCAGAGCTTTGGAGTTTTAGCGGTGCTGACGGGCCCAAAGTGCGCTGTGCTTAGAACTCATCTACTAACACAATCTGTATCTCTGCTTCTGCACCTCATGACTTTATGCTGCATGTCATAGAGCCTCAGTTTGTTTTTGACATCACTTGGTGTGTGTGCTTAATATCTAATAATCTATTCACATGAAATAAAAACTGGCACAAACTTTAAAATATATCTGTCTCCCACAGTGGAAATGCACCTACGATGAACATTTCAGATCCTCCATAATTAAGTGGAGAACATATTGTTCCCACTGTACGATGTTAAATGACAAATGGTCACATTTATATAGCGCTTTAGTAACTTCAAGGTAATCAAAGTGCTTTACATCAAGGAACCAGTCACACACTAGTGTGCACAGACACAGGGGGCGAGGCGGGTAAAGTGTCTTGCCCAAGGACACAACAGCACTATTCACCTGAGGCAGCTGTGATCACACCACCAACACATCTCTCACAGCCTCATGCTTTTGTGTGCCTCATGTTCATGTCTCATCTCATTCTCCATTTTGTGTCTGTCTGCTGCTTCTCACCCACACCAGCTGCACGTCCCTGGACAGTGTGAGCTCTTCTCAGGCCCCCCCGCCCCGGAAGAAGCTGGAGTCCCCTGGCGCAGAGGTGTCCCGGGGGGGCAGTCCCACGGGGCCTTCACAGGTAGAAGATGGGTGTGTGCAGGTGAAGCAAGAGACCGATACTACCATGTTCTATTTACCACACTGCTGCTTTATTTGCATCTGTATTAAATGTTTTATGTGCATTAGAGACTTCTGCAAAATCTCAATCTGGACAGGCTCTCGTCAAAGGGAAAAGGCTTGATGAATATTTGAATCTGATCGAATCGTCACAACTGGAATAAGATGTATCCGGTCGGAGAAAAGCAGACTTCTTCCCCGCCCTCAAATACAAGTCCTCAAAGTGCACGTTGAGAACACATTATGGGGAAAAAATAGGCCAAAGCAGTGTTCTCGCTAGGCTGAGGTTAGAGGATGGCGGTGGGACACTGCCGTAGAAAAAACACTTAAAATATGGTGGTCATATTATGGAAAGCCAATATGATCACACTCCACCACTTGGGAGCGGCGTATTTTCCGACGCTTTTACAAAATAAAGCGGCTCTTTTAATGCCGTGCTCCGTAAGCGAGCGCCGTAATTTACGCCAGACAGCGATCCCAAGTGGCGGAGTGTGATCATATTGGCTTTCCGTACTTTTGGGTAACGGCCGAGCGCTCGGCCGTGGTGCCCGCACTGAGGAGCGCCGTGGTGCCCGCACTGAGGAGCGCCGTGGTGCCCGCACTGAGGAGCGCCTTGCTGCCCGCACTGAGGAGCGCCGTGCTGCCCGCACTGAGGAGCGCCGTGGTGCCCGCACTGAGGAGCGCCGTGGTGCCCGCACTGAGGAGCGCCGCCCCGCAGCACCTAAAATGCAGGCGGCGTGCGCACATCTATCTTAATTAGTTATCTTAATACCTGGCAGTATCTTTTCAGCATGGCGGGTGCCGGCGGCAGCATGGCGGGTGCCGGCGGCGGCAGCATGGCGGGTGCCGGCGGCGGCGGCAGCATGGCGGGTGCCGGCGGCGGCAGCATGGCGGGTGCCGGCGGCGGCGGCAGCATGGCGGGTGCCGGCGGCAGCATGGCGGGTGCCGGCGGCGGCAGCAGCATGGCGGGTGCCGGCGGCGGCAGCATGGCGGGTGCCGGCGGCGGCGACAGCATGGCGGGTGCCGGCGGCGGCGACAGCATGGCGGGTGCCGGCGGCGGCGACAGCATGGCGGGTGCCGGCGGCAGCATGGCGGGTGCCGGCGGCGGCATGGCGGGTGCCGGCGGCGGCATGGCGGGTGCCGGCGGCGGCATGGCGGGTGCCGGCGGCGGCGGCGGCGACATGGCGGGTGCCGGCGGCGGCGGCGGCATGGCGGGTGCCGGCGGCAGCATGGCGGGTGCCGGCGGCGGCATGGCGGGTGCCGGCGGCGGCATGGCGGGTGCCGGCGGCGGCATGGCGGGTGCCGGCGGCGGCATGGCGGGTGCCGGCGGCGGCATGGCGGGTGCCGGCGGCGGCATGGCGGGTGCCGGCGGCGGCATGGCGGGTGCCGGCGGCGGCATGGCGGGTGGCGGCGGCGGCATGGCGGGTGCCGGCGGCGGCGGCGGCGACATGGCGGGTGCCGGCGGCGGCGGCGGCATGGCGGGTGCCGGCGGCAGCATGGCGGGTGCCGGCGGCAGCATGGCGGGCCGCCATGCCAAAAGCCCTCAGCGAGAAAACTGCAAAGTTTATTTAGGTTCATCCTATTGACAATGCTGCGCTGTGATTGGTCAGACCCACAGCTTGTTTGTGAAACAAATATCGTGAGAATTCATCTGGCCTGAGCCAGGTTATGTCATTAGGTCATGGTCTGAACATGCTGCATGTTTTGCCTTGGGTATATTCAGGGCTGCTTTTTGGCCAATATTTGGATTGCTCTATGACTGATAACGATATTTAGATTTCAAAATTCAATGGCAACAAATCTATTTCTCAATTCTATTAAGTTCAGACTAACAGAACATAAAACACTGAACATGGCACAGACATTAAAAAAAAAGATCAGAGCATAAATTGACCCACTTTTAAGTCTCATTTTTCCCAATATTTGTTAAATATATCCATCTTCAAGTTGAGTCCATACGTCCTTTTTTCCATTTCACAAATGCCAATTACAGTGTCAGTAATTTTGTGTCGTCCATTTGGCCTTCTTCCTCGCAGCCGAAAGTATTTCCCCAAAGTATCCATTTACCATGTCCATGGAGTCCCGAGGCCCCGATACAGAGTCCCGAGGCCCCGATACAGAGTCCCGAGGCCCCGATACAGAGTCCCGAGGCCCCGATACAGAGTCCCGAGGCCCCGATACAGAGTCCCGAGGCCCCGATACAGAGTCCCGAGGCCCAAATACAGAGTCCCGAGGCCCAAATACAGCGCCATGGTCTCCTATTGAGAGTACCGGTGCCGGGGGTGCCGGGGGTTCCTGTACAGGTCTTACTGCAGATGACAGACGCTTGAGTCTGACGGAGGAAGTAAAGAATCCCTGGGTCAAATCTGTGCTTACGACATGGAAGGAGCTGATCAAAACATACAAACTAAACAAAGATGTTAACATTTTAAAGTGGTTGACTTATGATCAAATGTCACACCTACAGCTCAGACTCAAGATTTAAAGTCTGGACAACAAAAGGTATAATGGTCTTATCAGATTGTAAAGGAGAATCACATGAAATGCTTTGGACCAACATTATCTTGGACAATCTCAAAATGGGGTGAAATCACATTTGGACTGAAGAAATTTGACAGACTGGGCTTAATTATTTGTTTGATTTCTACTGATTTTAACTTGTGTCTGTTGTTCACCCCCTGGTCTTTTTTAATTTTCTGTTAAATAAATGTTATAATAAAAAAACTATGTTTGCTTGTTTGGGCCAATTTAACAGGAAACCTGAGGGCATTTGGCCCCCGGGCCAGAGTTTGGACACCCTTTTAATGTCCTGGTTTGGGAGATTACATTAAGATAAGATAAGATAAGATATTCCTTTATTGTCCACACATGGGGAAATTTCATACTTTTCTTTAATTTTAGACCATTATTGACAAAAATGACCATCTGAATGTAATTTTGGAGTAACCCTGACGACAGTCGGACGATATATTGTGTCAATCCACGATCCAATCCAATCCACGAGATGTTAAAATGGTAGTTATAGTTGTTGTTATAGTTGTTGTAGTTATAGTTGTTGTAGTTAGTTGTTGTAGTTAGTTGTAGTAGTTATAGTTGTAGTAGTTATAGTTGTTGTAGTTATAGTTGTAGTTAGTTGTAGTAGTTATAGTTGTAGTAGTTATAGATGTTGTAGTTATAGTTGTAGTTATAGTTGTAGTAGTTATAGTTGTAGTAGTTATAGTTGTAGTTATAGTTGTAGTAGTTATAGTTGTAGTAGTTATAGTTGTAGTAGTTGTAGTAGTTATAGTTGTTGTAGTTATAGATGTTGTAGTTATAGTTGTAGTTATAGTTGTTGTAGTTATAGTTGTATATATTGTAGTTATAGTTGTAGTTATAATTGTAGTAGTTATAGTTGTTGTAGTTATAGTTGTTGTAGTTATAGTTGTTGTTGTTATAGTTGTTGTAGTTATAGTTGTAGTTATAGTTGTTGTAGTTATAGTTGTTGTAGTTATAGTTGTAGTAGTTATAGTTGTAGTTAGTTGTAGTAGTTATAGTTGTAGTAGTTATAGATGTTGTAGTTATAGTTGTAGTTATAGTTGTAGTAGTTATAGTTGTAGTAGTTATAGTTGTAGTAGTTGTAGTTGTAGTAGTTATAGTTGTAGTAGTTATAGTTGTTGTAGTTATAGATGTTGTAGTTATAGTTGTAGTTATAGTTGTAGTAGTTATAGTTGTAGTAGTTATAGTTGTAGTAGTTATAGTTGTTGTAGTTATAGTTGTTGTAGTTATAGTTGTTGTAGTTATAGCTGTTGTAGTTATAGTTGTATATATTGTAGTTATAGTTGTAGTTATAATTGTAGTAGTTATAGTTGTTGTAGTTATAGTTGTTGTAGTTATAGTTGTTGTAGTTATAGTTGTAGTAGTTATAGTTGTAGTATTTATTGTAGTTGTAGTAGTTATAGTTGTTGTAGTTATAGTTGTAGTTATAGTTGTTGTAGTTATAGTTGTTGTAGTTATAGTTGTTGTAGTTATAGTTGTAGTAGTTATTGTTGTAGTAGTTATAGTTGTAGTATTTATTGTAGTTGTAGTAGTTATAGTTGTTGTAGTTATAGTTGTTGTAGTTATAGTTGTAGTTATAGTTGTAGTTGTTATAGTTGTTGTAGTTATAGTTGTAGTTATAGTTGTAGTAGTTATAGTTGTATGCATTGTAGTTGTAGTAGTTATAGTTGTTGTAGTTATAGTTGTAGTAGTTATAGTTGTAGTAGTTATAGTTGTAGTAGTTTTAGTTGTATGTATTGTAGTTGTAGTAGTTATAGTTGTTGTAGTTATAGTTGTAGTAGTTATAGTTGTTGTAGTTATAGTTGTTGTAGTTAGTTGTATATATTGTAGTTATAGTTGTAGTAGTTATAATTGTAGTAGTTATAGTTGTTATAGTTGTTGTTGTTATAGTTGTTGTAGTTATAGTTGTTGTAGTTATAGTTGTAGTATTTATTGTAGTTGTAGTAGTTATAGTTGTTGTAGTTATAGTTGTAGTAGTTATAGTTGTAGTATTTATTGTAGTTGTAGTAGTTATAGTTGTTGTAGTTATAGTTGTAGTAGTTATAGATGTAGTAGTTATAGTTGTAGTTATAGTTGTTGTAGTTATAGTTGTAGTAGTTATAGTTGTTATAGTTGTAGTAGTTATAGTTGTTATAGTTGTAGTTGTTATAGTTGTTGTAGTTATAGTTGTAGTAGTTATAGTTGTAGTATGTATTGTAGTTGTAGTAGTTATAGTTGTTGTAGTTATAGTTGTAGTTATAGTTGTAGTAGTTATAGTTGTAGTATTTATTGTAGTTGTAGTAGTTATAGTTGTAGTAGTTATAGTTGTAGTATGTATTGTAGTTGTAGTAGTTATAGTTGTTGTAGTTATAGTTGTAGTTATAGTTGTAGTAGTTATAGTTGTAGTATTTATTGTAGTTGTAGTAGTTATAGTTGTAGTAGTTATAGTTGTAGTAGTTATAGTTGTTGTAGTTATAGTTGTAGTTGTAGTATTTATTGTAGTTGTAGTAGTTATCGTTGTTGTAGTTATAGTTGTAGTAGTTATAGTTGTAGTATGTATTGTAGTTGTAGTAGTTATAGTTGTTGTAGTTATAGTTGTAGTAGTTATAGTTGTAGTATTTATAGTTGTAGTATTTATTGTAGTTGTAGTAGTTATAGTTGTTGTAGTTATAGTTGTAGTTGTAGTATTTATTGTAGTTGTAGTAGTTATCGTTGTTGTAGTTATAGCTGTAGTAGTTATAGTTGTTGTAGTTACAGTTGTAGTAGTTACAGTTGTTGTAGTTATAATTGTTGTAGTATTTATTGTAGTTATAGTTGTAGTAGTTATAGTTGTAGTATTTAGTTGTAGTAGTTATAGTTGTAGTATTCATTGTAGTTATAGTTGTAGTAGTTATAGTTGTAGTATTTATTGTAGTTATAGTTGTAGTAGTTATAGTTGTAGTATTTATTGTAATTATAGTTGTAGTAGTTATAGTTGTTGTATTTATAGTTGTAGTAGTTATAGTTGTAGTATTTATTGTAGTTATAGTTGTAGTAGTTATACTTGTTGTAGTTATAGTTGTAGTATTTATAGTTGTAGTTGTAGTAGTTATAGTTGTTGTAGTTATAGTTGTAGTATTTATAGTTGTAGTAGTTATAGTTGTAGTAGTTATAGTTGTAGTATTTATAGTTGTAGTTGTAGTAGTTATAGTTGTTGTAGTTATAGTTGTAGTATTTATAGTTGTAGTTGTAGTAGTTATAGTTGTTGTTGTAGTTGTATTCAGATTTTGAGTCATTTCAAAATGAAACATTCACAATATTTTCTAAATGTTGATATATTTCCTGTATATTCCAATAATGCAAAGTGGTTGTGTCATGTTCCAACTCTGACCTGGCTCTCCGTCTGTCCTGCAGGGCCCGGTGATATACGCCCAGCTGGACCACTCGGGCAGTAAGAACTCCTTCCACAAGATGGAGCCAGTGGTTTACGCTGACATCCGGAAAAACTGAAGACAAACGGGACCAAAACACTTCAAGAAAAAGAATCCCATTTCCACAACTGTCAGTCCATGTGAGACTGTGCTTCTCCAGGAGGGGGCGCCACAGGGACACGCCCTGATCTGTCCTGTTGTTTTTCCATGTCCACGAGAAGCATGAAAAACCCAATGTCAAATATGTTTTTATTGTTTTCAAATCTATAGACTTTATGACTGGATCACAGAGCTGTTTATGCTGATAATGCGCTTTTAAAGCCGTCTGCTGCACCGGGCCCCCTCGGGCCCCCTCTCGGACCCACTCGGGCCCCCTCTCACAGGGTTTAGCACATTTCCAGTTTGTTGCCATAGGTGTCTTATAATCATCACTGCATGGTCTTAATGCGCTCTGAGTGTGGAGGGAAGAGAGAAGAGAGGGTGGAGATGCGGTCCAGGCATTAGGCGCAGGACATATGGTACCTGGGCGATACATCTGTGCTGCCCCAGTTTGTGCCCAGTGCATCAGATCTGTCTTTTTCATCTGAAAGTTATATTTACATCTTCAAACTTCAAGTTTGATCTCTCAAGTCCTAAAACTGTAAAACACTAAATCCAATCGAAGCGAAACCATAAAACGACAATAAGTCAAACACTCAGACTTAAAGCCAGAGAATAAAAGTGGATCTCCAGATGAGACTTGAAGCCCCTTTCTGTGGGGGGCCGCGGAGCGTATGGGGGGTCGCGGAGCGTGTGGGGGGTCCCTGGGTCGCAGAGCGTGTGGGGGGTCCCTGGGTCGCAGAGCGTGTGGGGGGTCCCTGGGTCGCAGAGCGTGTGGGGGGCCCCTGGGTCGCGGAGCGTGTGGGGGTCCCTGGGCCGCGGAGCGTATGGGGGGTAGCGGAGCGTGTGGGGGGTCCCTGGGTCGCGGAGCGTGTGGGGGGTCCCTGGGCCGCGGAGCGTATGGGGGGTCGCGGAGCGTGTGGGGGGTCCCTGGGCCGCGGAGCGTGTGGGGGGTCCCTGGGCCGCGGAGCGTGTGGGGGGTCCCTGGGCCGCGGAGCGTGTGGGGGGTCCCTGGGCCGCGGAGCGTGTGGGGGGTCCCTGGGCCGCGGAGCGTGTGGGGGGTCCCTGGGTCGCGGAGCGTGTGGGGGGTCCCTGGGTCGCGGAGCGTGTGGGGGGTCCCTGGGTCGCGGAGCGTGTGGGGGGCCTCGCAGTCTTCAGGGATGTTGTTAATCACATTTCAGTTTAATCGTGCAACCGTAGATTAGTTAAAATTTTCAATAATTGAACATGTTTTTTATGCCCCAAACACCTTTAGTTAATACAACTAATACACTAAACGTGGTTTATGCGCTTTAAATAATGACTCTATAATATCCATAATTCTAGATCTGATGTGTAAATTGAACAAACAAAGCCATATTGACAAAATCATATTAAAGAAATGTAGATGACTCATGTGGGCGTGTCTAGTGATGCCACTGGTTTTGATTGGATCTGACACTGATGCCAATGTTTAGTCATTGAGGGTCAAGGTCATACTCTGACCTTGGTCAGTTTCTTTGAGCTTCAGCTTGAACCAGTTTGAAAAGTCAAACCTCAACAACAAAGTGTCTCTGACCCCTGTGTGAGAGGTGTGCGGGCCCCCCTGGTGGAGCAGAGGTGTGAGTGCAGCAGACTGCTCCGGGCCCCGCTCCGGGCCCTTGTCCTGTAGTCCTGTGGTTGCTTGGTGTCGTTGCATGCAGTGAACCCTCTGAAGAGCTCACGCTGTAAATTGTGAACGCTTCTGTGGTGGCATGTTGTTGTGGAACATGGATACAGCGCCCTTTGACCTCATGGATACAGCACCCTCTGCCCTTTGACCTCATGGATACAGCACCCTCTGCCCTTTGACCTCATGGATACAGCACCCTCTGCCCTTTGACCTCATGGATACAGCGCTCTCTGCCCTTTGACCTCCTGCATACAGCGCCCTCTGCCCTTTGACCTCATGGATACAGCGCCCTCTGCCCTTTGACCTCATGGATACAGTGCCCTTTGACTTCATGGATACAGCGCCCTCTGCCCTTTGACCTCATGGATACAGTGCCCTTTGACTTCATGGATACAGCGCCCTCTGCCCTTTGACCTCAGTGTAGTGCAGGGTTCTAATGGAGCATGTCATGATGCAGTACCTATGAAAAAAAGAATAATTATTCGACGTTCTAAGACTTTCTCAACAAAAGAAATCTTAAATGTTTGATTTGCAGAAACATGTCGACTACTTTCACTTTCACTTGACTCTAAACTCTTGATCTGGAGCTTTTCTCTTCTGAATGTCTTTCACATGATGTGTCTTTGCTCTGGAGGCGTTTGCCTGGAATGTTCCACAGTGTGGCATGAATTGTATGTATTTTGCGTTTATTTAATCCCAGGATGTTTTATTTCTCAAAGAAGCTTCAGACTTGGCTCGGCCTTAAAGGACACACATCAGGCCCTAACCTTTAACCTTTAACAGCTGGATTTAGCTTTATTCTCACTAGTTTAAGTGATCCTGGTCAGTAAGTCCTCTTCCTCTGAGCCTCAGAGCTCCGAGCTCTGAGTCTGAGGTCAGAGGTCACCTGGCGGTTTGTAAGTCCAGAAATCACCAGTGACTCGTTCTGAGCATTTCTGCCTCCAATAATGTTAATTACATGCGCGCTTACATTAGCATGAGCCTGTAATTCACTGCAACACAGACTCTGACTCAGTTCTCCGTCTGAGATGAAGTCGTGTGTGTTGTGCAGGTCCCGTGTGTCCTTTAACTCCACATGTGGCTCCTGTGAAACGCTCAGCATCGTTCCTTATTCCAAATCACAGGAAACCTTAGTGTTCTTAAAGCTGCTTCTGCTGCTGAAGCAACTGCAGCGCTGAAGCGCGACCAGCCGAACGTGTGTGTGATGTGTTGTGGTGTGCCTTGTGTGTACGGGTCCCCCGTGCGGCCCCTCGTGCGGCCCCTCCTGCGGCCCCGGCCCCTCCTGCGGGCCCCTCGTGCGGCCCCCGGCCCCTCGTACGGGCCCCTCGTACGGCCCCTTGTTCTGTTTTCTGGTCAGATGCAAGTGATTTTACAATTGTCATGATTTTCACAGTTTGAAAATAATTCAAATGTTGCACCAATTTATCCATTTGATCGAATCCAAATTGGACTTTTTATTGAGCTGGTGTTTAATGAACAATTTCAATATAAATATCTGAATTTTATCACATTGAGAGATTTAGTTTTAAATGTTTAGTGATTTAGTGAATCTTGACATCCATAATAACTTGTCAAATATTTGACCAAAAAACAAGAAAATAAATCATGTACAATTTTGACATCATTTTGTGCTTTTTATGCCTTATTTGTGCAGTTTGTGGTCTTAATCACTAAAACATTCTCGTTCTGTGAAGACGGAACATAAACGTCGTGTCTTTGCCATGTTTTGTGCTGATATTACAATAAGACTATTTGACTCAATATTGTGCTGTCCTTGGTACTTCACTCTGTATTTTTGCTGTAAAACATGAATATTTCCAGTGATGACACTGTAGTCACTTTAGCGTTGCCATGGGAACACTTCTCATCACAATTGGACCGTTAAAATGAGATCTTTGTTTTTAAAGCTGAACTATGTCACTTTTCTTTGCCACCTGCTGGTCATGCATTCCATTACAGCTGTGAGCGGGCTCGCCTCTCCACAGAGCTGACCTGTAACATGACCCGTCTCCTTCAGAACAGTTCCATTACAGCTGTGAGCGGGCTCGCCTCTCCACAGAGCTGACCTGTAACATGACCCGTCTCCTTCAGAACAGTTCCATTACAGCTGTGAGCGGGCTCGCCTCTCCACAGAGCTGACCTGTAACATGACCCGTCTCCTTCAGAACAGTTCCATTACAGCTGTGAGCGGGCTCGCCTCTCCACAGAGCTGACCTGTAACATGACCCGTCTCCTTCAGAACAGTTCCATTACAGCTGTGAGCGGGCTCGCCTCTCCACAGAGCTGACCTGTAACATGACCCGTCTCCTTCAGAACAGTTCCATTACAGCTGTGAGCGGGCTCGCCTCTCCACAGAGCTGACCTGTAACATGACCCGTCTCCTTCAGAACAGTTCCATTACAGCTGTGAGCGGGCTCGCCTCTCCACAGATCTGACCTGTAACATGACCCGTCTCCTTCAGAACAGTTCCATTACAGCTGTGAGCGGGCTCGCCTCTCCACAGAGCTGACCTGTAACATGACCCGTCTCCTTCAGAACAGTTCCATTACAGCTGTGAGCGGGCTCGCCTCTCCACAGATCTGACCTGTAACATGACCCGTCTCCTTCAGAACAGTTCCATTACAGCTGTGAGCGGGCTCGCCTCTCCACAGAGCTGACCTGTAACATGACCCGTCTCCTTCAGAACAGTTCCATTACAGCTGTGAGCGGGCTCGCCTCTCCACAGAGCTGACCTGTAACATGACCCGTCTCCTTCAGAACAGTTCCATTACAGCTGTGAGCGGGCTCGCCTCTCCACAGAGCTGACCTGTAACATGACCCGTCTCCTTCAGAACAGTTCCATTACAGCTGTGAGCGGGCTCGCCTCTCCACAGAGCTGACCTGTAACATGACCCGTCTCCTTCAGAACAGTTCCATTACAGCTGTGAGCGGGCTCGCCTCTCCACAGATCTGACCTGTAACATGACCCGTCTCCTTCAGAACAGTTCCATTACAGCTGTGAGCGGGCTCGCCTCTCCACAGAGCTGACCTGTAACATGACCCGTCTCCTTCAGAACAGTTCCATTACAGCTGTGAGCGGGCTCGCCTCTCCACAGAGCTGACCTGTAACATGACCCGTCTCCTTCAGAACAGTTGCATAGTGTGCCTTTAATCCAGCGTGTTAGTCGTATACATGTGGGGACCAATTCAGAACAGATTGTAATTTTTGTTGCTTAGTGATCGTGGATCGGTACCAAATACTACCAAATACTACCAAATACACAGATACAAGTATTTAAGTATATCAATATCTCACTTTTGACATGAAGATGATCGTTTCACAAATGGCTTTGCACTAGAAACAGATCCATTCACTTCCTGGTCTACACTGCAGAACTTATAAGCCCCACCTCTTCATTGTAATAAGCCCCACCTCTTCATTGTAATAAGCCCCACCTCTTCATGGTAATAAGCCCCACCTCTTCATGGTAATAAGCCCCACCTCTTCATGGTAATAAGCCCCACCTCTTCATGGTAATAAGCCCCACCTCTTCATTGTAATAAGCCCCACCTCTTCATGGTAATAAGCCCCACCTCTTCATGGTAATAAGCCCCACCTCTTCATGGTAATAAGCCCCACCTCTTCATGGTAATAAGCCCCACCTCTTCATGGTAATAAGCCCCACCTCTTCATGGTAATAAGCCCCACCTCTTCATAGCAATAGCGGCTCATTGCTTGAGCTCGCGTCTCGTGCCCAATCTCCGTGTAATCTCCGTGTATACTCTGTGTATATTCCATGTATATTCCAAGTATATTTTAGACTTTTTAAACAATTCTGAAATGAGCTCAGTGGAGGCTAGTTAGCTTTAGCGCTCACTGATAAAGGGACTTTCAAACGCTGCAAAGTTGGGAATATGCCACATTTCTTTCCCTTTGTTCCTGGGCTGACTTCCACAGTAGGTCGTGTGCGCGGCGTCTCCCATGTCCTGTTAGCTTAGGGTTAGCTTTAGCCGTGTTATTTTCCGTAGTGTTAGCGTTAGCTCTTGTGTGTTCAGCGCTGGTGTTGTACAAAGTTGTGTGTAAACTATAAATTATGAAAGATGCATTTGAGCAAACCTTGTCTCGCCATAAACAGACACGTAATATTCATCAGTGGAAACACTGGTCAGATCTGCAGAGGTTATGTCTCACACGTCCCGCTCACACGTCTCTCACACCTCTTGTCTCACACGTCCCGCTCACACGTCTCTAACACACGTCTCTCACACCTCTTGTCTCACACGTCCCGCTCACACGTCTCTAACACACGTCTCTCACACCTCTTGTCTCACACGTCCCGCTCACACGTCTCTAACACACGTCTCTCACACCTCTTGTCTCACACGTCCCGCTCACACGTCTCTAACACACGTCTCTCACACCTCTTGTCTCACACGTCCCGCTCACACGTCTCTAACACACGTCTCTCACACCTCTTGTCTCACACGTCCCGCTCACACGTCTCTAACACACGTCTCTCACACCTCTTGTCTCACACGTCCCGCTCACACGTCTCTAACACACGTCTCTCACACCTCTTGTCTCACACGTCCCGCTCACACGTCTCTAACACACGTCTCTTTCTCACACGTCTCACACCTCTTGTCTCACACGTCCCGCTCACACGTCTCTCACACCTCTTGTCTCACGTCCCGCTCACACGTCTCTAACACACGTCTCTTTCTCACACGTCTCTCACACCTCTTGTCTCACACGTCCCGCTCACACGTCTCTAACACACGTCTCTCACACCTCTTGTCTCACACGTCCCGCTCACACGTCTCTAACACACGTCTCTCACACCTCTTGTCTCACACGTCTCTAACACACGTCTCTCACACCTCTTGTCTCACACGTCCCGCTCACACGTCTCTAACACACGTCTCTTTCTCACACGTCTCACACCTCTTGTCTCACACGTCCCGCTCACACGTCTCTCACATCTCTTGTCTCACACGTCTCTCACACCTCTTGTCTCACACGTCCCGCTCACACGTCTCTCACACCTCTTGTCTCACACGTCTCTCACACACGTCTCTTTCTCACACGTCTCTCACACCTCTTGTCTCACACGTCCCGCTCACACGTCTCTAACACACGTCTCTCACACCTCTTGTCTCACACGTCCCGCTCACACGTCTCTAACACACGTCTCTCACACCTCTTGTCTCACACGTCCCGCTCACACGTCTCTAACACACGTCTCTAACACCTCTTGTCTCACACGTCCCGCTCACACGTCTCTAACACACGTCTCTCACACCTCTTGTCTCACACGTCCCGCTCACACGTCTCTAACACACGTCTCTCACACCTCTTGTCTCACACGTCCCGCTCACACGTCTCTAACACACGTCTCTCACACCTCTTGTCTCACACGTCCCGCTCACACGTCTCTAACACACGTCTCTCACACCTCTTGTCTCACACGTCCCGCTCACACGTCTCTAACACACGTCTCTCACACCTCTTGTCTCACACGTCCCGCTCACACGTCTCTAACACACGTCTCTCACACCTCTTGTCTCACACGTCCCGCTCACACGTCTCTAACACACGTCTCTCACACCTCTTGTCTCACACGTCCCGCTCACACGTCTCTAACACACGTCTCTCACACCTCTTGTCTCACACGTCCCGCTCACACGTCTCTAACACACGTCTCTTTCTCACACGTCTCACACCTCTTGTCTCACACGTCCCGCTCACACGTCTCTCACACCTCTTGTCTCACGTCCCGCTCACACGTCTCTAACACACGTCTCTTTCTCACACGTCTCTCACACCTCTTGTCTCACACGTCCCGCTCACACGTCTCTAACACACGTCTCTCACACCTCTTGTCTCACACGTCTCTAACACACGTCTCTCACACCTCTTGTCTCACACGTCCCGCTCACACGTCTCTAACACACGTCTCTTTCTCACACGTCTCACACCTCTTGTCTCACACGTCTCTCACATCTCTTGTCTCACACGTCTCTCACACACGTCTCTTTCTCACACGTCTCTCACACCTCTTGTCTCACACGTCCCGCTCACACGTCTCTCACACCTCTTGTCTCACACGTCTCTCACACACGTCTCTTTCTCACACGTCTCTCACACCTCTTGTCTCACACGTCCCGCTCACACGTCTCTAACACACGTCTCTTTCTCACACGTCACACACACGTCTCTCACACCTCTTGTCTCACACGTCCCGCTCACATGTCTCTCTCACTCACATGTCTCTAACACATGTCTCTCACACCTCTTGTCTCACACGTCTCTCTCACTCACACGTCTCTTTCACACGTGTCTCTCACACGTCTCTCACACCTCTTGTCTCACACGTCCCGCTCACACGTCTCTCTCACACGTCTCTCGCACCTCTTGTCTCACACGTCTCTCTCACTCACACGTCTCTAACACACGTCTCTCACACCTCTTGCCTCACACGTCCTGCTCACACGTCTCTCTCACACGTCTCTCACACCTCTTGTCTCACACGTCCCGCTCACACGTCTCTCTCACTCACACGTCTCTTTCACACATGTCTCTCACACGTCCGTCTCACGTCTGAACTGTGTTTGTACATTTAGTGCCTTTACATTTGCTTAAAATAATGGAAAAATAAAAGAGGCTATTATTTTCCTTTTATTGTATATATTTTTTCATACACAATGTTGTATCCACTGTCAAATTTTATATAAAAATATTTCTGGCCAACGTTTCTGATCTTTGTTTTCCAATTTGTGAGTGTTCTTTTTTTTTTTTTTTTGTATTTATTTTAAACAACTAAAAGCTCAATGTCTTAACTTCCACAAACAGCAACTGCAATCACAGCTTGAGATTGATACGGTTTTACACAAATGCAGCAGCCAGAGGGCGCTAAGTCCCCGAGCAGAGACCGGTACAAAGACCATTATCACGCTGAAGGAAGCAGCGACTGATCACCCCGACAACCCCTGTTCCCTCTAAGCTGAACGCCTGCGCAATCGCGCACTGCTCGCACTTAATGCGCGCACAAGAATGTCTATGGAGCGTAGAAAATAAAATTCACCATAAACGTATTAATATCTAATATTAGACCGCTTCATACCTCATTACCAAGCTGCCCCCGGGGGCAATCTAGCAGGAAGCACTTCAAAATGGAATGTTGTGTGTTTTTTTTACAATTCGACTAATATCTCACTGAGAAATTAGTCCCACAGCGCAGCGGACCGCGAGACCCCCGGTTCAAAAGACGCATCACTCCCACGTTTATGTGTAAATATCTCGGGTAACGTGGGCACCTGTGGTCTATTGTCAGGTGCGGCCCGAATATGGACAAGTTATATTTTCTTCGTAAATATCATAAGCGCAGCTTTTATTCAGGAGCTGTACCGCCCGAAAAGCACAGTAATTGTTGTACCATTTTTTTTAAAGTAACACAGTGAGTGACAGGTGTCCAGCCCACGCTCGTTTATGAAAGAAAGGGCAAGAATCAGAATAGTTGGAATGAATCAACTGTTCAATTCCTGCCAGTACAATTCTAATACAGATCAACAGAGCTCTTACCGTCTGTCCCAATCAAATGACGGCAACTTACACGGGCGGTCCGGATGCGCCAGAAAACCCTTGCGCTCAACATTTTGTAACATTTCAATATCAATAATGTATGATGAAGTAACGCTTCGTTGGTCTTCTCCTTTTTCCACTCGCCGTGGTTTCACACACAGTTGACCGTGAGCTCGTCTGCAGCTTCTTATCTAGGAACCTGGTCTGTGTGAGGACCCTTCAGTTTCAGCACAACTTAGTAGGTATTCACTTATTATATCAAAGTACAGTTTTAATACAATCTAGTAAAGTTAATATATTTGGTATTCCCTTCATTAGTTGCATATGTGCGCTGCCCATACGCACCATGCGGGTTAGCTAGTTAACAATAATTCGCTGGAGTTAAGAGACCCCAACTGGACCACAGCCAAGCCACAACTGGACCACAGCCAGGCCACAACTGGACCACAGCCAGGCCACAACTGGACCACAGCCACGCCACAACTGGACCACAGCCAGGCCACAACTGGACCACAGCCAGGCCACAACTGGACCACAGCCACGCCACAACTGGACCACAGCCACGCCACAACTGGACCACAGCCAGGCCACAACTGGACCACAACCGGACCACAGCCAAGCCACAACTGGACCACATCCAGGCCACAACTGGACCACAGCCACGCCACAACTGGACCACAGCCAGGCCACAACTGGACCACAGCCAGGCCACAACTGGACCACAGCCAGGCCACAACTGGACCACAGCCAGGCCACAACTGGACCACAACCGGACCACAGCCAAGCCACAACTGGACCACATCCAGGCCACAACTGGACCATAGCCAGGCCACAACTGGACCACAGCCAGGCCACAACTGGACCACAACTGGACCACAGCCAGGCCACAACTGGACCACAGCCAGGCCACAACTGGACCACAACTGGACCACAGCCAAGCCACAACTGGACCACATCCAGGCCACAACTGGACCACAGCCAGGCCACAACTGGACCACAGCCAGGTCACAACTGGACCACAGCCACGCCACAACTGCACCACATCCAGGCTACAACTGGACCACAGCCAGGCCACAACTGGACCACAGCCACGCCACAACTGGACCACAGCCAGGCCACAACTGGACCACAGCCAGGCCACAACTGGACCACAGCCAGGCCACAACTGGTCCACAGCCACGCCACAACTGGACCACAGCCAGGCCACAACTGGACCACATCCAGGCCACAACTGGACCACAGCCAGGCCACAACTGCACCACATCCAGGCCACAACTGGACCACAGCCAGGCCACAACTGGACCACATCCAGACCACAACTGGACCACAGCCAGGGCACAACTGCACCACATCCAGGCCACAACTGGACCACAGCCAGGCCACAACTGGACCACAGCCACGCCACAACTGGACCACAACCAGGCCACAACTGGACCACAGCCAGGCCACAACTGGACCACAGCCAGGCCACAACTGGACCACAGCTACGCCACAACTGGACCACAGCCAGGCCACAACTGGACCACAGCCAGGCCACAACTGGACAAGAGCCAGGCCACAACTGGACCACAGCCACGCCACAACTAGACCACAGCCAGGCCACAACTGGACCACAGCCAGGCCAGAACTGGACCACAGCCAGGCCACAACTGGACCACATCCAGGCCACAACTGGACCACAGCCAGGCCACAACTGGACCAAAGCCACGCCACAACTGGACCACATCCAGGCCACAACTGGACCACAGCCACGCCACAACTGGACCACAGCCAGGCTACAACTGGACCACATCCAGGCCACAACTGGACCACAGCTAGGCCACAACTGGACCACATCCAGGCCACAACTGGACCACAGCCAGGCCACAACTGGACCACAGCCAGGCCACAACTGGACCACAGCCACGCCACAACTGCACCACATCCAGGCTACAACTGGACCACAGCCAGGCCACAACTGGACCACATCCAGGCCACAACTGGACCACATCCAGGCCACAACTGGACCACAGCCACGCCACAACTGGACCACAGCCAGGCCACAACTGGACCACAGCCACGCCACAACTGGACCACAGCCAGGCCACAACTGGACCACAGCCAGGCCAAAGTAGGACTCTCACATATAACTATACATCTCATGAACAACATTATTATTATTATTATTTTTTATTTTTAAGTAGGCCAAATTGCTTAATTTAAACTCATGAAAATTGCTGCTGTATTTGATTCTTTTAATAAGCCATGTAACTATGATCCAAGCTTTTGAACAGGCGTGACACTGGTGTGTGGCCACAGGCGGCACATCACATGACATGATCACATGACATGATCACATGACATGTCACTGAATATTGGCTCTATTATTTCTTTGAACTTTGAGATAGATTTTTGGGATATTGTCCTTTTCATTATAACTTTATTCTGTGGCTGATGATCATTAAAGGTCCCATAACATGCAAAATCGACTTCAGAGCTTTTAACCTTCTTACATTGCTATTTGTGCTTCATATATGTCCAGAGTGTTTTTTTGATCGATTCCCGCAGTGTTTAGCTATATTACAGACTATCTCCTTTCCTCCAATCTCCAAACTGACGGGGGGTGTTCACAGGACAGCGTCATAATCACAGGCACGCGTCATTATCCCCCCTCCCCCTCCCCCTCTCGCCTCCCGCCCCCTTCCCCCCGGCTCCGCGCTGCTCGTGTCTCCTCATACAAGCCCCGGAGTTTTTCTGCTTTGATTTACGAGGAAACACGGTTCAAAGAGGCCCAAAACGTCATTAATGATATCGCACTCTTTACTATTATCACAATGGTGAAGGTTTATGTGGCAGTTGATGCAGCAACCGGGAAAATAAACGGAGAGAAGTTCTATCTGATACAGAAAAAACAGGAAATAAGAGCGCGATGGACATAAGACTTTTATTTATATATATATATATATATATATATATATATATATATATATATATATATATATACATATATATATATATATTAGATCTATAGATATATCTGTTCTGCGCACGCTGTAGAATAAACACCAGATCTATTTAGTCTCAAAGTAGACTCTTTCTCACTCACTCGCGCGGAGCGCCGCACCGCGGAGCAGACAGCTGTGGGGCACACACGCGCTCTGAGACTACGTCACGGGTTGGGCGGGGCACACACGCGCTCTGAGACTACGTCACGGGTGGGCGGGGCACACACACGCTCTGAGACTACGTCACGGGTTGGGCGGGGGAGCCAGATGGCTCTTCACAAGGGTGAGGGCGAATATCAAACCAAGTCGTTTGCATTTCCGGGTTGGTGAGGGGGTCCAAGGTCTGGGTGATATTTCTGAACTATTATGTTAAGTGTGTTGCACAACAATTATTATTATCAATTATACACTTAGGATAGACTACGAAACGTGAAAAAAGCATGTTATGGCACCTTTAAGAATAAACTGAAAGGTAATTAGGAAATGATCTGACAATATAGAGTTTTGAGGGAGGACAATGAGGTCACTAATCTCTGTTCCATACGTTAGGACAGATCCAGAGTGTTCTTATGACTGTGAGTTGCTTTATTTACATTCTGAGTGAAACCAATGCCGTCTAACAAGGCGCTGAAGGCATTACTGAGAGAGTCATCACTCACGTTCACTTGGATATTAAAGGCTCCAGCTATAAATATTTTATCCCAGGCTAGCACTAAGTTTGATATAAAGTCAGAAAACTCTGTTTATTAATTAACTAAAAGCCTCAGTGACTTTGGAAACAGGGATGAGGCAGGGTTGTGCTTGGTCCCCGCAGTTGTTTGCTTTGTACTTGGAACTGGCCCAATATATTAGACAATTGGAAACAATTCAGCAATTGCCTGTTGCAGATGATGTTCTATTATATTAGACCAAACCAGAAATGTCCAAACCTGATTTGATGCATTTTCTTCTTGATATTGGTCCAATGTCGACACAAATTGAACGTACAAAAAACAGACATTTTTTTTGGGACTGGGCCCTTCTCATTTAAATGGGAAGCGGAATCCCTTAAATATTTAGGTGTGGACCTATCAACAACCTGAGAGAAAAATTTAACTTTTTTTTCCACTAAAAAAATATTTAATCTTATCCCATACTTAATGCTTGAAACTATAAAAATGTATGTTTTGTTCAGATTTTTTTTTTTCTGTTCCAGACCGGCTGTTTGATGAGTGGAATAAAACAATCTCAAGATTTATATGGTAAGGAAAAAAAACTATCCGATTTAAAACTCTTCAATTGTCAAAAGAAAAAGAAGGCGGGGTTTACCATCTTTGAAAAATGACTTTATTTCAGCTCAAATCAGAGCCAGAATCTGAAGCTCAATGGTCTCATACTGAGAGTCATGTGGTGCCGGGGGTTCCTGTACAGGTCTTATACTGAGAGTCATGTGGTGCCTGAGGTTCCTGTACAGGTCTCATACTGAGAGTAATGTGGTGCCGGGGGTTCCTGTACAGGTCTTATACTGAGAGTCATGTGGTGCCGGGGGTTCCTGTACAGGTCTCATACTGAGAGCAATGTGGTGCCGGGGGTTCCTGTACAGGTCTCATACTGAGAGTAATGTGGTGCCTCAGGTTCCTGTACAGGTCTCATACTGAGAGTCATGTGGTGCCGGGGGTTCCTGTACAGGTGTCATACTGAGAGTCATGTGGTGCCGGGGGTTCCGGTACAGGTCTTATACTTAGAGTCATGTGGTGCCGGGGGTTCCTGTACAGGTCTCATACTGAGAGTAATGTGGTGCCGGGGGTTCCGGTACAGGTCTTATACTTAGAGTCATGTGGTGCCTGAGGTTCCTGTACAGGTCTCATACTGAGAGTCATGTGGTGCCGGGGGTTCCTGTACAGGTGTCATACTGAGAGTCATGTGGTGCCGGGGGTTCCTGTACAGGTCTCATACTGAGAGCAATGTGGTGCCGGGGGTTCCTGTACAGGTCTCATACTGAGAGTAATGTGGTGCCTGAGGTTCCTGTACAGGTCTCATAGTGAGAGTAATGTGGTGCCGGGGGTTCCTGTACAGGTCTTATACTTAGAGTCATGTGGTGCCGGGGGTTCCTGTACAGGTCCGATACTGAGAGTCATGTGGTGCCGGGGGTTCCTGTACAGGTCTTATACTGAGAGTCATGTGGTGCCGGGGGTTCCTGTACAGGTCTTATACTGAGAGTCATGTGGTGCCGGGGGTTCCTGTACAGGTCCTATACTGAGAGTAATGTGGTGCCGGGGGTTCCTGTACAGGTCTTATACTGAGAGTAATGTGGTGCCGGGGGTTCCTGTACAGGTCTCATACTGAGAGTCATGTGGTGCCGGGGGTTCCTGTACAGGTATTATACTGACAGTCATGTGGTGCCGGGGGTTCCTCTACAGGTCTCATACTGAGAGTCATGTGGTGCCGGGGGTTCCTGTACAGGTCTTATACTGAGAGTAATGTGGTGCCGGGGGTTCCTGTACAGGTCTTATACTGAGAGTCATGTGGTGCCGGGGGTTCCTGTACAGGTCTTATACTGAGAGTCATGTGGTGCCGGGGGTTCCTGTCAGTTCTTATACTGAGAGTCATGTGGTGCCGGGGGTTCCTGCACAGGTCTTATACTGAGAGTCATGTGGTGCCGGGGGTTCCTGTACAGGTCTTATACTGAGAGTCATGTGGTGCCGGCGGTTCCTGTACAGGTCTTATACTTAGAGTCATGTGGTGCCTGAGGTTCCTGTACAGGTCTCATACTGAGAGTCATGTGGTGCCGGGGGTTCCTGTACAGGTCTCATACTGAGAGTCATGTGGTGCCGGGGGTTCCTGTACAGGTCTCATACTGAGAGCAATGTGGTGCCGGGGGTTCCTGTACAGGTCTCATACTGAGAGTAATGTGGTGCCTGAGGTTCCTGTACAGATCTCATAGTGAGAGTAATGTGGTGCCGGGGGTTCCTGTACAGGTCTCATACTGAGAGTCATGTGGTGCCGGGGGTTCCTGTACAGGTCTTATACTGAGAGTAATGTGGTGCCGGGGGTTCCTGTACAGGTCTTATACTGAGAGACATGTGGTGCCGGGGTTTCCTGTACAGGTCTTATACTGAGAGTCATGTGGTGCCGGGGGTTCCTGTCAGTTCTTATACTGCGAGTCATGTGGTGCCGGGGGTTCCTGTACAGGTCTTATACTGAGAGTCATGTGGTGCCGGGGGTTCCTGTACAGGTCTTATACTGAGAGTCATGTGGTGCCTGAGGTTCCTGTACAGGTCTCATACTGAGAGTAATGTGGTGCCGGGGGTTCCTGTACAGGTCTTGTACTGAGAGTCAAGTGGTGCCGGGGGTTCCTGTACAGGTCTCATACTGAGAGTAATGTGGTGCCGGGGGTTCCTGTACAGGTCTCATACTGAGAGTAATGTGGTGCCGGGGGTTCCTGTACAGGTCTTATACTGAGAGTCATGTGGTGCCGGGGGTTCCTGTACAGGTCTTATACTGAGAGTAATGTGGTGCCGGGGGTTCCTGTAGAGGTCTTATACTGAGAGTCATGTGGTGCCGGGGGTTCCTGTACAGGTCTTATACTGAGACTCATGTGGTGCCGGGGGTTCCTGTACAGGTCTCATACTGAGAGTAATGTGGTGCCGGGGGTTCCTGTACAGGTCTCATACTGAGAGCAATGTGGTGCCGGGGGTTCCTGTACAGGTCTCATACTGAGAGTAATGTGGTGCCTCAGGTTCCTGTACAGGTCTCATACTGAGAGTAATGTGGTGCCGGGGGTTCCGGTACAGGTCTTATACTTAGAGTCATGTGGTGCCTGAGGTTCCTGTACAGGTCTCATACTGAGAGTCATGTGGTGCCGGGGGTTCCTGTACAGGTGTCATACTGAGAGTCATGTGGTGCCGGGGGTTCCTGTACAGGTCTCATACTGAGAGCAATGTGGTGCCGGGGGTTCCTGTACAGGTCTCATACTGAGAGTAATGTGGTGCCTGAGGTTCCTGTACAGGTCTCATAGTGAGAGTAATGTGGTGCCGGGGGTTCCTGTACAGGTCTTATACTTAGAGTCATGTGGTGCCGGGGGTTCCTATACAGGTCCGATACTGAGAGTCATGTGGTGCCGGGGGTTCCTGTACAGGTCTTATACTGAGAGTCATGTGGTGCCGGGGGTTCCTGTACAGGTCTTATACTGAGAGTCATGTGGTGCCGGGGGTTCCTGTACAGGTCCTATACTGAGAGTAATGTGGTGCCGGGGGTTCCTGTACAGGTCTTATACTGAGAGTAATGTGGTGCCGGGGGTTCCTGTACAGGTCTCATACTGAGAGTCATGTGGTGCCGGGGGTTCCTGTACAGGTATTATACTGAGAGTCATGTGGTGCCGGGGGTTCCTCTACAGGTCTCATACTGAGAGTCATGTGGTGCCGGGGGTTCCTGTACAGGTCTTATACTGAGAGTAATGTGGTGCCGGGGGTTCCTGTACAGGTCTTATACTGAGAGTCATGTGGTGCCGGGGGTTCCTGTACAGGTCTTATACTGAGAGTCATGTGGTGCCGGGGGTTCCTGTCAGTTCTTATACAGAGAGTCATGTGGTGCCGGGGGTTCCTGCACAGGTCTTATACTGAGAGTCATGTGGTGCCGGGGGTTCCTGTACAGGTCTTATACTGAGAGTCATGTGGTGCCTGAGGTTCCTGTACAGGTCTCATACTGAGAGTAATGTGGTGCCGGGGGTTCCTGTACAGGACTTGTACTGAGAGTCAAGTGGTGCCGGGGGTTCCTGTACAGGTCTCATACTTAGAGTAATGTGGTGCCGGGGGTTCCTGTACAGGTCTTATACTGAGAGTAATGTGGTGCCTCAGGTTCCTGTACAGGTCTTATACTGAGAGTCATGTGGTGCCGGCGGTTCCTGTACAGGTCTCATACTTAGAGTAATGTGGTGCCTGAGGTTCCTGTACAGGTCTCATAGTGAGAGTAATGTGGTGCCGGGGGTTCCTGTAAAGGTCTTATACTTAGAGTCATGTGGTGCCGGGGGTTCCTATACAGGTCCGATACTGAGAGTCATGTGGTGCCGGGGGTTCCTGTACAGGTCTTATACTGAGAGTCATGTGGTGCCGGGGGTTCCTGTACAGGTCTTATACTGAGAGTCATGTGGTGCCGGGGGTTCCTGTACAGGTCCTATACTGAGAGTAATGTGGTGCCGGGGGTTCCTGTACAGGTCTTATACTGAGAGTAATGTGGTGCCGGGGGTTCCTGTACAGGTCTCATACTGAGAGTCATGTGGTGCCGGGGGTTCCTGTACAGGTATTATACTGAGAGTCATGTGGTGCCGGGGGTTCCTCTACAGGTCTCATACTGAGAGTCATGTGGTGCCGGGGGTTCCTGTACAGGTCTTATACTGAGAGTAATGTGGTGCCGGGGGTTCCTGTACAGGTCTTATACTGAGAGTCATGTGGTGCCGGGGGTTCCTGTACAGGTCTTATACTGAGAGTCATGTGGTGCCGGGGGTTCCTGTCAGTTCTTATACAGAGAGTCATGTGGTGCCGGGGGTTCCTGCACAGGTCTTATACTGAGAGTCATGTGGTGCCGGGGGTTCCTGTACAGGTCTTATACTGAGAGTCATGTGGTGCCTGAGGTTCCTGTACAGGTCTCATACTGAGAGTAATGTGGTGCCGGGGGTTCCTGTACAGGACTTGTACTGAGAGTCAAGTGGTGCCGGGGGTTCCTGTACAGGTCTCATACTTAGAGTAATGTGGTGCCGGGGGTTCCTGTACAGGTCTTATACTGAGAGTAATGTGGTGCCGGGGGTTCCTGTACAGGTCTTATACTGAGAGTAATGTGGTGCCTCAGGTTCCTGTACAGGTCTTATACTGAGAGTCATGTGGTGCCGGCGGTTCCTGTACAGGTCTTATACTTAGAGTCATGTGGTGCCTGAGGTTCCTGTACAGGTCTCATACTGAGAGTCATGTGGTGCCGGGGGTTCCTGTACAGGTCTCATACTGAGAGTCATGTGGTGCCGGGGGTTCCTGTACAGGTCTCATACTGAGAGCAATGTGGTGCCGGGGGTTCCTGTACAGGTCTCATACTGAGAGTAATGTGGTGCCTGAGGTTCCTGTACAGGTCTCATAGTGAGAGTAATGTGGTGCCGGGGGTTCCTGTACAGGTCTCATACTGAGAGTCATGTGGTGCCGGGGGTTCCTGTACAGGTCTTATACTGAGAGTAATGTGGTGCCGGGGGTTCCTGTACAGGTCTTATACTGAGAGACATGTGGTGCCGGGGTTTCCTGTACAGGTCTTATACTGAGAGTCATGTGGTGCCGGGGGTTCCTGTCAGTTCTTATACTGCGAGTCATGTGGTGCCGGGGGTTCCTGTACAGGTCTTATACTGAGAGTCATGTGGTGCCGGGGGTTCCTGTACAGGTCTTATACTGAGAGTCATGTGGTGCCTGAGGTTCCTGTACAGGTCTCATACTGAGAGTAATGTGGTGCCGGGGGTTCCTGTACAGGTCTCATACTGAGAGTAATGTGGTGCCGGGGGTTCCTGTACAGGTCTCATACTGAGAGTAATGTGGTGCCGGGGGTTCCTGTACAGGTCTTATACTGAGAGTCATGTGGTGCCGGGGGTTCCTGTACAGGTCTTATACTGAGAGTAATGTGGTGCCGGGGGTTCCTGTAGAGGTCTTATACTGAGAGTCATGTGGTGCCGGGGGTTCCTGTACAGGTCTTATACTGAGACTCATGTGGTGCCGGGGGTTCCTGTACAGGTCTCATACTGAGAGTAATGTGGTGCCGGGGGTTCCTGTACAGGTCTCATACTGAGAGTAATGTGGTGCCGGGGGTTCCTGTACAGGTCTTATACTGAGAGTAATGTGGTTCGGGGGTTCCTGTACAGGTCTTATACTGAGAGTAATGTGGTGCCGGGGGTTCCTGTACAGGTCTTATACTGAGAGTAATGTGGTGCCTCAGGTTCCTGTACAGGTCTTATACTGAGAGTCATGTGGTGCCGGCGGTTCCTGTACAGGTCTTATACTTAGAGTCATGTGGTGCCTGAGGTTCCTGTACAGGTCTCATAGTGAGAGTAATGTGGTGCCGGGGGTTCCTGTACAGGTCTTATACTGAGAGTCATGTGGTGCCGGGGGTTCCTGTACAGGTCTTATACTGAGAGTCATGTGGTGCCTGAGGTTCCTGTACAGGTCTCATACTGAGTATAAGACCTGTACAGGAACCCCCGGCACCACATTACTCTGAGAGTCATGTGGTGCCGGGGCTTCCTGTACAGGTCTTATACTGAGAGTAATGTGGTGCCTCAGGTTCCTGTACAGGTCTCATACTGAGAGTCATGTGGTGCCGGCGCTTCCTGTACAGGTCTTATACTGAGAGTAATGTGGTGCCTGAGGTTCCTGTACAGGTCTCATAGTGAGAGTAATGTGGTGCCGGGGGTTCCTGTACAGGTCTTATACTGAGAGTCATGTGGTGCCGGGGGTTCCTGTACAGGTCTTATACTGAGAGTCATGTGGTGCCTGAGGTTCCTGTACAGGTCTCATACTGAGTATAAGACCTGTACAGGAACCCCCGGCACCACATTACTCTGAGAGTCATGTGGTGCCGGGGCTTCCTGTACAGGTCTTATACTGAGAGTAATGTGGTGCCTCAGGTTCCTGTACAGGTCTTATACTGAGAGTCATGTGGTGCCGAGGGTTCCTGTACAGGTCTTATACTTAGAGTCATGTGGTGCCTGAGGTTCCTGTACAGGTCTCATACTGAGAGTCATGTGGTTCCGGGGGTTCCTGTACAGGTCCTATACTGAGAGTAATGTGGTGCCGGGGGTTCCTGTACAGGTCTTATACTGAGAGTCATGTGGTGCCGGGGGTTCCTGTACAGGTATTATACTGACAGTCATGTGGTGCCGGGGGTTCCTCTACAGGTCTCATACTGAGAGTCATGTGGTGCCGGGGGTTCCTGTACAGGTCTTATACTGAGAGTAATGTGGTGCCGGGGGTTCCTGTACAGGTCTTATACTGAGAGTCATGTGGTGCCGGGGGTTCCTGTACAGGTCTTATACTGAGAGTCATGTGGTGCCGGGGGTTCCTGTCAGTTCTTATACTGAGAGTCATTTGGTGCCGGGGGTTCCTGCACAGGTCTTATACTGAGAGTCATGTGGTGCCGGGGGTTCCTGTACAGGTCTTATACTGAGAGTCATGTGGTGCCGGCGGTTCCTGTACAGGTCTTATACTTAGAGTCATGTGGTGCCTGAGGTTCCTGTACAGGTCTCATACTGAGAGTCATGTGGTGCCGGGGGTTCCTGTACAGGTCTCATACTGAGAGTCATGTTGTGCCGGGGGTTCCTGTACAGGTCTCATACTGAGAGCAATGTGGTGCCGGGGGTTCCTGTACAGGTCTCATACTGAGAGGAATGTGGTGCCTGAGGTTCCTGTACAGGTCTCATAGTGAGAGTAATGTGGTGCCGGGGGTTCCTGTACAGGTCTCATACTGAGAGTCATGTGGTGCCGGGGGTTCCTGTACAGGTCTTATACTGAGAGTAATGTGGTGCCGGGGGTTCCTGTACAGGTCTTATACTGAGAGACATGTGGTGCCGGGGTTTCCTGTACAGGTCTTATACTGAGAGTCATGTGGTGCCGGGGGTTCCTGTCAGTTCTTATACTGCGAGTCATGTGGTGCCGGGGGTTCCTGTACAGGTCTTATACTGAGAGTCATGTGGTGCCGGGGGTTCCTGTACAGGTCTTATACTGAGAGTCATGTGGTGCCTGAGGTTCCTGTACAGGTCTCATACTGAGAGTAATGTGGTGCCGGGGGTTCCTGTACAGGTCTTGTGCTGAGAGTCAAGTGGTGCCGGGGGTTCCTGTACAGGTCTCATACTGAGAGTAATGTGGTGCCGGGGGTTCCTGTACAGGTCTCATACTGAGAGTAATGTGGTGCCGGGGGTTCCTGTACAGGTCTTATACTGAGAGTCATGTGGTGCCGGGGGTTCCTGTACAGGTCTTATACTGAGACTCATGTGGTGCCGGGGGTTCCTGTACAGGTCTCATACTGAGAGTAATGTGGTGCCGGGGGTTCCTGTACAGGTCTCATACTGAGAGCAATGTGGTGCCGGGGGTTCCTGTACAGGTCTTATACTGAGAGTAATGTGGTGCCTCAGGTTCCTGTACAGGTCTCATACTGAGAGTAATGTGGTGCCGGGGGTTCCGGTACAGGTCTTATACTTAGAGTCATGTGGTGCCTGAGGTTCCTGTACAGGTCTCATACTGAGAGTCATGTGGTGCCGGGGGTTCCTGTACAGGTGTCATACTGAGAGTCATGTGGTGCCGGGGGTTCCTGTACAGGTCTCATACTGAGAGCAATGTGGTGCCGGGGGTTCCTGTACAGGTCTCATACTGAGAGTAATGTGGTGCCTGAGGTTCCTGTACAGGTCTCATAGTGAGAGTAATGTGGTGCCGGGGGTTCCTGTACAGGTCTCATACTGAGAGCAATGTGGTGCCGGGGGTTCCTGTACAGGTCTCATACTGAGAGTAATGTGGTGCCTGAGGTTCCTGTACAGGTCTCATACTGAGAGTAATGTGGTGCCTGAGGTTCCTGTACAGGTCTTATACTTAGAGTCATGTGGTGCCGGGGGTTCCTATACAGGTCCGATACTGAGAGTCATGTGGTGCCGGGGGTTCCTGTACAGGTCTTATACTGAGAGTCATGTGGTGCCGGGGGTTCTTGTACAGGTCTTATACTGAGAGTCATGTGGTGCCGGGGGTTCCTGTACAGGTCTCATACTGAGAGTAATGTGGTGCCGGGGGTTCCTGTACAGGTCTTATACTGAGAGACATGTGGTGTCGGGGTTTCCTGTACAGGTCTTATACTGAGAGTCATGTGGTGCCGGGGGTTCTTGTACAGGTCTTATACTGAGAGTCATGTGGTGCCGGGGGTTCCTGTACAGGTCTTATACTGAGAGTAATGTGGTGCCGGGGGTTCCTGTACAGGTCTTATACTGAGAGTAATGTGGTGCCTCAGGTTCCTGTACAGGTCTTATACTGAGAGTCATGTGGTGCCGGCGGTTCCTGTACAGGTCTTATACTTAGAGTCATGTGGTGCCTGAGGTTCCTGTACAGGTCTCATACTGAGAGTCATGTGGTGCCGGGGGTTCCTGTACAGGTCTCATACTGAGAGTCATGTGGTGCCGGGGGTTCCTGTACAGGTCTCATACTGAGAGCAATGTGGTGCCGGGGGTTCCTGTACAGGTCTCATACTGAGAGTAATGTGGTGCCTGAGGTTCCTGTACAGGTCTCATAGTGAGAGTAATGTGGTGCCGGGGGTTCCTGTACAGGTCTCATACTGAGAGTAATGTGGTGCCGGGGGTTCCTGTACAGGTCTTATACTGAGAGACATGTGGTGTCGGGGTTTCCTGTACAGGTCTTATACTGAGAGTCATGTGGTGCCGGGGGTTCCTGTCAGTTCTTATACTGCGAGTCATGTGGTGCCGGGGGTTCCTGTACAGGTCTTATACTGAGAGTCATGTGGTGCCGGGGGTTCCTGTACAGGTCTTATACTGAGAGTCATGTGGTGCCTGAGGTTCCTGTACAGGTCTCATACTGAGAGTAATGTGGTGCCGGGGGTTCCTGTACAGGTCTCATACTGAGAGTCATGTGGTGCCGGGGGTTCCTGTACAGGTATTATACTGAGAGTCATGTGGTGCCGGGGGTTCCTCTACAGGTCTCATACTGAGAGTCATGTGGTGCCGGGGGTTCCTGTACAGGTCTTATACTGAGAGTAATGTTGTGCCGGGGGTTCCTGTACAGGTCTTATACTGAGAGTCATGTGGTGCCGGGGGTTCCTGTACAGGTCTTATACTGAGAGTCATGTGGTGCCGGGGGTTCCTGTCAGTTCTTATACAGAGAGTCATGTGGTGCCGGGGGTTCCTGCACAGGTCTTATACTGAGAGTCATGTGGTGCCGGGGGTTCCTGTACAGGTCTTATACTGAGAGTCATGTGGTGCCTGAGGTTCCTGTACAGGTCTCATACTGAGAGTAATGTGGTGCCGGGGGTTCCTGTACAGGACTTGTACTGAGAGTCAAGTGGTGCCGGGGGTTCCTGTACAGGTCTCATACTTAGAGTAATGTGGTGCCGGGGGTTCCTGTACAGGTCTTATACTGAGAGTAATGTGGTGCCGGGGGTTCCTGTACAGGTCTTATACTGAGAGTAATGTGGTGCCTCAGGTTCCTGTACAGGTCTTATACTGAGAGTCATGTGGTGCCGGCGGTTCCTGTACAGGTCTTATACTTAGAGTCATGTGGTGCCTGAGGTTCCTGTACAGGTCTCATACTGAGAGTCATGTGGTGCCGGGGGTTCCTGTACAGGTCTCATACTGAGAGTCATGTGGTGCCGGGGGATCCTGTACAGGTCTCATACTGAGAGCAATGTGGTGCCGGGGGTTCCTGTACAGGTCTCATAGTGAGAGTAATGTGGTGCCGGGGGTTCCTGTACAGGTCTCATACTGAGAGTCATGTGGTGCCGGGGGTTCCTGTACAGGTCTTATACTGAGAGTAATGTGGTGCCGGGGGTTCCTGTACAGGTCTTATACTGAGAGACATGTGGTGTCGGGGTTTCCTGTACAGGTCTTATACTGAGAGTCATGTGGTGCCGGGGGTTCCTGTCAGTTCTTATACTGCGAGTCATGTGGTGCCGGGGGTTCCTGTACAGGTCTTATACTGAGAGTCATGTGGTGCCGGGGGTTCCTGTACAGGTCTTATACTGAGAGTCATGTGGTGCCTGAGGTTCCTGTACAGGTCTCATACTGAGAGTAATGTGGTGCCGGGGGTTCCTGTACAGGTCTCATACTGAGAGTAATGTGGTGCCGGGGGTTCCTGTACAGGTCTCATACTGAGAGTAATGTGGTGCCGGGGGTTCCTGTACAGGTCTTATACTGAGAGTCATGTGGTGCCGGGGGTTCCTGTACAGGTCTTATACTGAGAGTAATGTGGTGCCGGGGGTTCCTGTAGAGGTCTTATACTGAGAGTCATGTGGTGCCGGGGGTTCCTGTACAGGTCTTATACTGAGACTCATGTGGTGCCGGGGGTTCCTGTACAGGTCTCATACTGAGAGTAATGTGGTGCCGGGGGTTCCTGTACAGGTCTCATACTGAGAGTAATGTGGTGCCGGGGGTTCCTGTACAGGTCTTATACTGAGAGTAATGTGGTTCGGGGGTTCCTGTACAGGTCTTATACTGAGAGTAATGTGGTGCCGGGGGTTCCTGTACAGGTCTTATACTGAGAGTAATGTGGTGCCTCAGGTTCCTGTACGGGTCTTATACTGAGAGTCATGTGGTGCCGGCGGTTCCTGTACAGGTCTTATACTTAGAGTCATGTGGTGCCTGAGGTTCCTGTACAGGTCTCATACTGAGAGTCATGTGGTGCCGGGGGTTCCTGTACAGGTCTCATACTGAGAGCAATGTGGTGCCGGGGGTTCCTGTACAGGTCTCATACTGAGAGTAATGTGGTGCCTGAGGTTCCTGTACAGGTCTCACAGTGAGAGTAATGTGGTGCCGGGGGTTCCTGTACAGGTCTCATACTGAGAGTCATGTGGTGCCGGGGGTTCCTGTACAGGTCTTATACTGAGAGTCATGTGGTGCCTGAGGTTCCTGTACAGGTCTCATACTGAGTATAAGACCTGTACAGGAACCCCCGGCACCACATTACTCTGAGAGTCATGTGGTGCCGGGGGTTCCTGTACAGGTCTTATACTGAGAGTAATGTGGTGCCTCAGGTTCCTGTACAGGTCTTATACTGAGAGTCATGTGGTGCCGAGGGTTCCTGTACAGGTCTTATACTTAGAGTCATGTGGTGCCTGAGGTTCCTGTACAGGTCTCATACTGAGAGTCATGTGGTGCCGGGGGTTCCTGTACAGGTCTCATACTGAGAGTCATGTGGTGCCGGGGGTTCCTGTACAGGTCTCATACTGAGAGTAATGTGGTGCCTGAGGTTCCTGTACAGGTCTCATAGTGAGAGTAATGTGGTGCCGGGGGTTCCTGTACAGGTCTTATACTTAGAGTCATGTGGTGCCGGGGGTTCCTATACAGGTCCTATACTGAGAGTCATGTGGGGCCGGGGGTTCCTGTACAGGTCTTATACTGAGAGTCATGTGGTGCCGGGGGTTCCTGTACAGGTCTTATACTGAGAGTCATGTGGTGCCGGGGGTTCCTGTACAGGTCCTATACTGAGAGTAATGTGGTGCCGGGGGTTCCTGTACAGGTCTTATACTGAGAGTAATGTGGTGCCGGGGGTTCCTGTACAGGTCTCATACTGAGAGTAATGTGGTGACGGGGGTTCCTGTACAGGTCTCATACTGAGAGTCATGTGGTGCCGGGGGTTCCTGTACAGGTCTTATACTGAGAGTCATGTGGTGCCGGGGGTTCCTGTACAGGTCTTATACTGAGAGTCATGTGGTGCCGGGGGTTCCTGTACAGGTCTTATACTGAGAGTCATGTGGTGCCTGAGGTTCCTGTACAGGTCTCATACTGAGAGTAATGTGGTGCCGGGGGTTCCTGTACAGGTCTCATACTGAGAGTCATGTGGTGCCGGGGGTTCCTGTACAGGTATTATACTGAGAGTCATGTGGTGCCGGGGGTTCCTCTACAGGTCTCATACTGAGAGTCATGTGGTGCCGGGGGTTCCTGTACAGGTCTTATACTGAGAGTAATGTTGTGCCGGGGGTTCCTGTACAGGTCTTATACTGAGAGTCATGTGGTGCCGGGGGTTCCTGTACAGGTCTTATACTGAGAGTCATGTGGTGCCGGGGGTTCCTGTCAGTTCTTATACAGAGAGTCATGTGGTGCCGGGGGTTCCTGCACAGGTCTTATACTGAGAGTCATGTGGTGCCGGGGGTTCCTGTACAGGTCTTATACTGAGAGTCATGTGGTGCCTGAGGTTCCTGTACAGGTCTCATACTGAGAGTAATGTGGTGCCGGGGGTTCCTGTACAGGACTTGTACTGAGAGTCAAGTGGTGCCGGGGGTTCCTGTACAGGTCTCATACTTAGAGTAATGTGGTGCCGGGGGTTCCTGTACAGGTCTTATACTGAGAGTAATGTGGTGCCGGGGGTTCCTGTACAGGTCTTATACTGAGAGTAATGTGGTGCCTCAGGTTCCTGTACAGGTCTTATACTGAGAGTCATGTGGTGCCGGCGGTTCCTGTACAGGTCTTATACTTAGAGTCATGTGGTGCCTGAGGTTCCTGTACAGGTCTCATACTGAGAGTCATGTGGTGCCGGGGGTTCCTGTACAGGTCTCATACTGAGAGTCATGTGGTGCCGGGGGTTCCTGTACAGGTCTCATACTGAGAGCAATGTGGTGCCGGGGGTTCCTGTACAGGTCTCATACTGAGAGTAATGTGGTGCCTGAGGTTCCTGTACAGGTCTCATAGTGAGAGTAATGTGGTGCCGGGGGTTCCTGTACAGGTCTCATACTGAGAGTCATGTGGTGCCGGGGGTTCCTGTACAGGTCTTATACTGAGAGTAATGTGGTGCCGGGGGTTCCTGTACAGGTCTTATACTGAGAGACATGTGGTGTCGGGGTTTCCTGTACAGGTCTTATACTGAGAGTCATGTGGTGCCGGGGGTTCCTGTCAGTTCTTATACTGCGAGTCATGTGGTGCCGGGGGTTCCTGTACAGGTCTTATACTGAGAGTCATGTGGTGCCGGGGGTTCCTGTACAGGTCTTATACTGAGAGTCATGTGGTGCCTGAGGTTCCTGTACAGGTCTCATACTGAGAGTAATGTGGTGCCGGGGGTTCCTGTACAGGTCTCATACTGAGAGTAATGTGGTGCCGGGGGTTCCTGTACAGGTCTCATACTGAGAGTAATGTGGTGCCGGGGGTTCCTGTACAGGTCTTATACTGAGAGTCATGTGGTGCCGGGGGTTCCTGTACAGGTCTTATACTGAGAGTAATGTGGTGCCGGGGGTTCCTGTAGAGGTCTTATACTGAGAGTCATGTGGTGCCGGGGGTTCCTGTACAGGTCTTATACTGAGACTCATGTGGTGCCGGGGGTTCCTGTACAGGTCTCATACTGAGAGTAATGTGGTGCCGGGGGTTCCTGTACAGGTCTCATACTGAGAGTAATGTGGTGCCGGGGGTTCCTGTACAGGTCTTATACTGAGAGTAATGTGGTTCGGGGGTTCCTGTACAGGTCTTATACTGAGAGTAATGTGGTGCCGGGGGTTCCTGTACAGGTCTTATACTGAGAGTAATGTGGTGCCTCAGGTTCCTGTACGGGTCTTATACTGAGAGTCATGTGGTGCCGGCGGTTCCTGTACAGGTCTTATACTTAGAGTCATGTGGTGCCTGAGGTTCCTGTACAGGTCTCATACTGAGAGTCATGTGGTGCCGGGGGTTCCTGTACAGGTCTCATACTGAGAGCAATGTGGTGCCGGGGGTTCCTGTACAGGTCTCATACTGAGAGTAATGTGGTGCCTGAGGTTCCTGTACAGGTCTCATAGTGAGAGTAATGTGGTGCCGGGGGTTCCTGTACAGGTCTCATACTGAGAGTCATGTGGTGCCGGGGGTTCCTGTACAGGTCTTATACTGAGAGTCATGTGGTGCCTGAGGTTCCTGTACAGGTCTCATACTGAGTATAAGACCTGTACAGGAACCCCCGGCACCACATTACTCTGAGAGTCATGTGGTGCCGGGGGTTCCTGTACAGGTCTTATACTGAGAGTCATGTGGTGCCGAGGGTTCCTGTACAGGTCTTATACTTAGAGTCATGTGGTGCCGAGGGTTCCTGTACAGGTCTTATACTTAGAGTCATGTGGTGCCTGAGGTTCCTGTACAGGTCTCATACTGAGAGTCATGTGGTGCCGGGGGTTCCTGTACAGGTCTCATACTGAGAGTCATGTGGTGCCGGGGGTTCCTGTACAGGTCTCATACTGAGAGTAATGTGGTGCCTGAGGTTCCTGTACAGGTCTCATAGTGAGAGTAATGTGGTGCCGGGGGTTCCTGTACAGGTCTTATACTTAGAGTCATGTGGTGCCGGGGGTTCCTATACAGGTCCTATACTGAGAGTCATGTGGGGCCGGGGGTTCCTGTACAGGTCTTATACTGAGAGTCATGTGGTGCCGGGGGTTCCTGTACAGGTCTTATACTGAGAGTCATGTGGTGCCGGGGGTTCCTGTACAGGTCCTATACTGAGAGTAATGTGGTGCCGGGGGTTCCTGTACAGGTCTTATACTGAGAGTAATGTGGTGCCGGGGGTTCCTGTACAGGTCTCATACTGAGAGTAATGTGGTGACGGGGGTTCCTGTACAGGTCTCATACTGAGAGTCATGTGGTGCCGGGGGTTCCTGTACAGGTCTTATACTGAGAGTCATGTGGTGCCGGGGGTTCCTGTACAGGTATTATACTGAGAGTCATGTGGTGCCGGGGGTTCCTGTACAGGTCTCATACTGAGAGTCATGTGGTGCCGGGGGTTCCTGTACAGGTCTTATACTGAGAGTAATGTGGTGCCGGGGGTTCCTGTACAGGTCTTATACTGAGAGTCATGTGGTGCCGGGGGTTCCTGTACAGGTCTTATACTGAGAGTCATGTGGTGCCGGGGGTTCCTGTCAGTTCTTATACTGAGAGTCATGTGGTGCCGGGGGTTCCTGTACAGGTCTTATACTGAGAGTCATGTGGTGCCGGGGGTTCCTGTACAGGTCTTATACTGAGAGTCATGTGGTGCCGGGGGTTCCTGTACAGGTCTCATACTGAGAGTAATGTGGTGCCGGGGGTTCCTGTAGAGGTCTCATACTGAGAGTAATGTGGTGCCGGGGGTTCCTGTACAGGTCTTGTACTGAGAGTCATGTGGTGCCGGGGGTTCCTGTACAGGTCTTTTACTGAGAGTAATGTGGTGCCGGGGGTTCCTGTACAGGTCTTATACTGAGACTCATGTGTTGCCGGGGGTTCCTGTACAGGTCTTATACTGAGACTCATGTGGTGCCGGGGGCTCCTGTACAGGTCTCATACTGAGAATAATGTGGTGCCGGGGGTTCCTGTACAGGTCTCATACTGAGAGTAATGTGGTGCCGGGGGTTCCTGTACAGGTCTTATACTGAGAGTAATGTGGTGCCGGGGGTTCCTGTACAGGTCTTATACTGAGAGTAATGTGGTGCCTCAGGTTCCTGTACAGGTCTTATACTGAGAGTCATGTGGTGCCGGGGGTTCCTGTACAGGTCTTATACTGAGACTCATGTGGTGCCGGGGGTTCCTGTACAGGTCTCATACTGAGAGTAATGTGGTGCCGGGGGTTCCTGTACAGGTCTCATACTGAGAGCAATGTGGTGCCGGGGGTTCCTGTACAGGTCTCATACTGAGAGTAATGTGGTGCCTCAGGTTCCTGTACAGGTCTCATACTGAGAGTAATGTGGTGCCGGGGGTTCCGGTACAGGTCTTATACTTAGAGTCATGTGGTGCCTGAGGTTCCTGTACAGGTCTCATACTGAGAGTCATGTGGTGCCGGGGGTTCCTGTACAGGTGTCATACTGAGAGTCATGTGGTGCCGGGGGTTCCTGTACAGGTCTCATACTGAGAGCAATGTGGTGCCGGGGGTTCCTGTACAGGTCTCATACTGAGAGTAATGTGGTGCCTGAGGTTCCTGTACAGGTCTCATAGTGAGAGTAATGTGGTGCCGGGGGTT
This sequence comes from Eucyclogobius newberryi, assembly GCF_026437365.1. Taxonomy (NCBI): domain Eukaryota; kingdom Metazoa; phylum Chordata; class Actinopteri; order Gobiiformes; family Gobiidae; genus Eucyclogobius; species Eucyclogobius newberryi. The sequence goes on from NW_027315779.1 coordinate 35,534,019, forward strand.
CCTGTACAGGTCTTATACTTAGAGTCATGTGGTGCCGGGGGTTCCTATACAGGTCCGATACTGAGAGTCATGTGGTGCCGGGGGTTCCTGTACAGGTCTTATACTGAGAGTCATGTGGTGCCGGGGGTTCTTGTACAGGTCTTATACTGAGAGTCATGTGGTGCCGGGGGTTCCTGTACAGGTCCTATACTGAGAGTAATGTGGTGCCGGGGGTTCCTGTACAGGTCTTATACTGAGAGTAATGTGGTGCCGGGGGTTCCTGTACAGGTCTCATACTGAGAGTCATGTGGTGCCGGGGGTTCCTGTACAGGTATTATACTGAGAGTCATGTGGTGCCGGGGGTTCCTCTACAGGTCTCATACTGAGAGTCATGTGGTGCCGGGGGTTCCTGTACAGGTCTTATACTGAGAGTAATGTGGTGCCGGGGGTTCCTGTACAGGTCTTATACTGAGAGTCATGTGGTGCCGGGGGTTCCTGTACAGGTCTTATACTGAGAGTCATGTGGTGCCGGGGGTTCCTGTCAGTTCTTATACAGAGAGTCATGTGGTGCCGGGGGTTCCTGCACAGGTCTTATACTGAGAGTCATGTGGTGCCGGGGGTTCCTGTACAGGTCTTATACTGAGAGTCATGTGGTGCCTGAGGTTCCTGTACAGGTCTCATACTGAGAGTAATGTGGTGCCGGGGGTTCCTGTACAGGACTTGTACTGAGAGTCAAGTGGTGCCGGGGGTTCCTGTACAGGTCTCATACTTAGAGTAATGTGGTGCCGGGGGTTCCTGTACAGGTCTTATACTGAGAGTAATGTGGTGCCGGGGGTTCCTGTACAGGTCTTATACTGAGAGTAATGTGGTGCCTCAGGTTCCTGTACAGGTCTTATACTGAGAGTCATGTGGTGCCGGCGGTTCCTGTACAGGTCTTATACTTAGAGTCATGTGGTGCCTGAGGTTCCTGTACAGGTCTCATACTGAGAGTCATGTGGTGCCGGGGGTTCCTGTACAGGTCTCATACTGAGAGTCATGTGGTGCCGGGGGTTCCTGTACAGGTCTCATACTGAGAGCAATGTGGTGCCGGGGGTTCCTGTACAGGTCTCATACTGAGAGTAATGTGGTGCCTGAGGTTCCTGTACAGGTCTCATAGTGAGAGTAATGTGGTGCCGGGGGTTCCTGTACAGGTCTCATACTGAGAGTCATGTGGTGCCGGGGGTTCCTGTACAGGTCTTATACTGAGAGTAATGTGGTGCCGGGGGTTCCTGTACAGGTCTTATACTGAGAGACATGTGGTGTCGGGGTTTCCTGTACAGGTCTTATACTGAGAGTCATGTGGTGCCGGGGGTTCCTGTCAGTTCTTATACTGCGAGTCATGTGGTGCCGGGGGTTCCTGTACAGGTCTTATACTGAGAGTCATGTGGTGCCGGGGGTTCCTGTACAGGTCTTATACTGAGAGTCATGTGGTGCCTGAGGTTCCTGTACAGGTCTCATACTGAGAGTAATGTGGTGCCGGGGGTTCCTGTACAGGTCTCATACTGAGAGTAATGTGGTGCCGGGGGTTCCTGTACAGGTCTCATACTGAGAGTCATGTGGTGCCGGGGGTTCCTGTACAGGTATTATACTGAGAGTCATGTGGTGCCGGGGGTTCCTCTACAGGTCTCATACTGAGAGTCATGTGGTGCCGGGGGTTCCTGTACAGGTCTTATACTGAGAGTAATGTGGTGCCGGGGGTTCCTGTACAGGTCTTATACTGAGAGTCATGTGGTGCCGGGGGTTCCTGTACAGGTCTTATACTGAGAGTCATGTGGTGCCGGGGGTTCCTGTCAGTTCTTATACAGAGAGTCATGTGGTGCCGGGGGTTCCTGTACAGGTCTCATACTGAGAGCAATGTGGTGCCGGGGGTTCCTGTACAGGTCTCATACTGAGAGTAATGTGGTGCCTGAGGTTCCTGTACAGGTCTCATAGTGAGAGTAATGTGGTGCCGGGGGTTCCTGTACAGGTCTTATACTTAGAGTCATGTGGTGCCGGGGGTTCCTATACAGGTCCGATACTGAGAGTCATGTGGTGCCGGGGGTTCCTGTACAGGTCTTATACTGAGAGTCATGTGGTGCCGGGGGTTCTTGTACAGGTCTTATACTGAGAGTCATGTGGTGCCGGGGGTTCCTGTACAGGTCCTATACTGAGAGTAATGTGGTGCCGGGGGTTCCTGTACAGGTCTTATACTGAGAGTAATGTGGTGCCGGGGGTTCCTGTACAGGTCTCATACTGAGAGTCATGTGGTGCCGGGGGTTCCTGTACAGGTATTATACTGAGAGTCATGTGGTGCCGGGGGTTCCTCTACAGGTCTCATACTGAGAGTCATGTGGTGCCGGGGGTTCCTGTACAGGTCTTATACTGAGAGTAATGTGGTGCCGGGGGTTCCTGTACAGGTCTTATACTGAGAGTCATGTGGTGCCGGGGGTTCCTGTACAGGTCTTATACTGAGAGTCATGTGGTGCCGGGGGTTCCTGTCAGTTCTTATACAGAGAGTCATGTGGTGCCGGGGGTTCCTGCACAGGTCTCATACTGAGAGTAATGTGGTGCCGGGGGTTCCTGTACAGGACTTGTACTGAGAGTCAAGTGGTGCCGGGGGTTCCTGTACAGGTCTCATACTTAGAGTAATGTGGTGCCGGGGGTTCCTGTACAGGTCTTATACTGAGAGTAATGTGGTGCCGGGGGTTCCTGTACAGGTCTTATACTGAGAGTAATGTGGTGCCTCAGGTTCCTGTACAGGTCTTATACTGAGAGTCATGTGGTGCCGGCGGTTCCTGTACAGGTCTTATACTTAGAGTCATGTGGTGCCTGAGGTTCCTGTACAGGTCTCATACTGAGAGTCATGTGGTGCCGGGGGTTCCTGTACAGGTCTCATACTGAGAGTCATGTGGTGCCGGGGGTTCCTGTACAGGTCTCATACTGAGAGCAATGTGGTGCCGGGGGTTCCTGTACAGGTCTCATACTGAGAGTAATGTGGTGCCTGAGGTTCCTGTACAGGTCTCATAGTGAGAGTAATGTGGTGCCGGGGGTTCCTGTACAGGTCTCATACTGAGAGTCATGTGGTGCCGGGGGTTCCTGTACAGGTCTTATACTGAGAGTAATGTGGTGCCGGGGGTTCCTGTACAGGTCTTATACTGAGAGACATGTGGTGTCGGGGTTTCCTGTACAGGTCTTATACTGAGAGTCATGTGGTGCCGGGGGTTCCTGTCAGTTCTTATACTGCGAGTCATGTGGTGCCGGGGGTTCCTGTACAGGTCTTATACTGAGAGTCATGTGGTGCCGGGGGTTCCTGTACAGGTCTTATACTGAGAGTCATGTGGTGCCTGAGGTTCCTGTACAGGTCTCATACTGAGAGTAATGTGGTGCCGGGGGTTCCTGTACAGGTCTCATACTGAGAGTAATGTGGTGCCGGGGGTTCCTGTACAGGTCTCATACTGAGAGTCATGTGGTGCCGGGGGTTCCTGTACAGGTATTATACTGAGAGTCATGTGGTGCCGGGGGTTCCTCTACAGGTCTCATACTGAGAGTCATGTGGTGCCGGGGGTTCCTGTACAGGTCTTATACTGAGAGTAATGTGGTGCCGGGGGTTCCTGTACAGGTCTTATACTGAGAGTCATGTGGTGCCGGGGGTTCCTGTACAGGTCTTATACTGAGAGTCATGTGGTGCCGGGGGTTCCTGTCAGTTCTTATACAGAGAGTCATGTGGTGCCGGGGGTTCCTGCACAGGTCTTATACTGAGAGTCATGTGGTGCCGGGGGTTCCTGTACAGGTCTTATACTGAGAGTCATGTGGTGCCTGAGGTTCCTGTACAGGTCTCATTCTGAGAGTAATGTGGTGCCGGGGGTTCCTGTACAGGACTTGTACTGAGAGTCAAGTGGTGCCGGGGGTTCCTGTACAGGTCTCATACTTAGAGTAATGTGGTGCCGGGGGTTCCTGTACAGGTCTTATACTGAGAGTAATGTGGTGCCGGGGGTTCCTGTACAGGTCTTATACTGAGAGTAATGTGGTGCCTCAGGTTCCTGTACAGGTCTTATACTGAGAGTCCTGTGGTGCCGGCGGTTCCTGTACAGGTCTTATACTTAGAGTCATGTGGTGCCTGAGGTTCCTGTACAGGTCTCATACTGAGAGTCATGTGGTGCCGGGGGTTCCTGTACAGGTCTCATACTGAGAGTCATGTGGTGCCGGGGGTTCCTGTACAGGTCTCATACTGAGAGCAATGTGGTGCCGGGGGTTCCTGTACAGGTCTCATACTGAGAGTAATGTGGTGCCTGAGGTTCCTGTACAGGTCTCATAGTGAGAGTAATGTGGTGCCGGGGGTTCCTGTACAGGTCTCATACTGAGAGTCATGTGGTGCCGGGGGTTCCTGTACAGGTCTTATACTGAGAGTAATGTGGTGCCGGGGGTTCCTGTACAGGTCTTATACTGAGAGACATGTGGTGTCGGGGTTTCCTGTACAGGTCTTATACTGAGAGTCATGTGGTGCCGGGGGTTCCTGTCAGTTCTTATACTGCGAGTCATGTGGTGCCGGGGGTTCCTGTACAGGTCTTATACTGAGAGTCATGTGGTGCCGGGGGTTCCTGTACAGGTCTTATACTGAGAGTCATGTGGTGCCTGAGGTTCCTGTACAGGTCTCATACTGAGAGTAATGTGGTGCCGGGGGTTCCTGTACAGGTCTCATACTGAGAGTAATGTGGTGCCGGGGGTTCCTGTACAGGTCTCATACTGAGAGTAATGTGGTGCCGGGGGTTCCTGTACAGGTCTTATACTGAGAGTCATGTGGTGCCGGGGGTTCCTGTACAGGTCTTATACTGAGAGTAATGTGGTGCCGGGGGTTCCTGTAGAGGTCTTATACTGAGAGTCATGTGGTGCCGGGGGTTCCTGTACAGGTCTTATACTGAGACTCATGTGGTGCCGGGGGTTCCTGTACAGGTCTCATACTGAGAGTAATGTGGTGCCGGGGGTTCCTGTACAGGTCTCATACTGAGAGTAATGTGGTGCCGGGGGTTCCTGTACAGGTCTTATACTGAGAGTAATGTGGTTCGGGGGTTCCTGTACAGGTCTTATACTGAGAGTAATGTGGTGCCGGGGGTTCCTGTACAGGTCTTATACTGAGAGTAATGTGGTGCCTCAGGTTCCTGTACAGGTCTTATACTGAGAGTCATGTGGTGCCGGCGGTTCCTGTACAGGTCTTATACTTAGAGTCATGTGGTGCCTGAGGTTCCTGTACAGGTCTCATACTGAGAGTCATGTGGTGCCGGGGGTTCCTGTACAGGTCTCATACTGAGAGCAATGTGGTGCCGGGGGTTCCTGTACAGGTCTCATACTGAGAGTAATGTGGTGCCTGAGGTTCCTGTACAGGTCTCATAGTGAGAGTAATGTGGTGCCGGGGGTTCCTGTACAGGTCTCATACTGAGAGTCATGTGGTGCCGGGGGTTCCTGTACAGGTCTTATACTGAGAGTCATGTGGTGCCTGAGGTTCCTGTACAGGTCTCATACTGAGTATAAGACCTGTACAGGAACCCCCGGCACCACATTACTCTGAGAGTCATGTGGTGACGGGGGTTCCTGTACAGGTCTTATACTGAGAGTAATGTGGTGCCTCAGGTTCCTGTACAGGTCTTATACTGAGAGTCATGTGGTGCCGAGGGTTCCTGTACAGGTCTTATACTTAGAGTCATGTGGTGCCTGAGGTTCCTGTACAGGTCTCATACTGAGAGTCATGTGGTGCCGGGGGTTCCTGTACAGGTCTCATACTGAGAGTCATGTGGTGCCGGGGGTTCCTGTACAGGTCTCATACTGAGAGTAATGTGGTGCCTGAGGTTCCTGTACAGGTCTCATAGTGAGAGTAATGTGGTGCCGGGGGTTCCTGTACAGGTCTTATACTTAGAGTCATGTGGTGCCGGGGGTTCCTATACAGGTCCTATACTGAGAGTCATGTGGGGCCGGGGGTTCCTGTACAGGTCTTATACTGAGAGTCATGTGGTGCCGGGGGTTCCTGTACAGGTCTTATACTGAGAGTCATGTGGTGCCGGGGGTTCCTGTACAGGTCCTATACTGAGAGTAATGTGGTGCCGGGGGTTCCTGTACAGGTCTTATACTGAGAGTAATGTGGTGCCGGGGGTTCCTGTACAGGTCTCATACTGAGAGTAATGTGGTGACGGGGGTTCCTGTACAGGTCTCATACTGAGAGTCATGTGGTGCCGGGGGTTCCTGTACAGGTCTTATACTGAGAGTCATGTGGTGCCGGGGGTTCCTGTACAGGTATTATACTGAGAGTCATGTGGTGCCGGGGGTTCCTGTACAGGTCTCATACTGAGAGTCATGTGGTGCCGGGGGTTCCTGTACAGGTCTTATACTGAGAGTAATGTGGTGCCGGGGGTTCCTGTACAGGTCTTATACTGAGAGTCATGTGGTGCCGGGGGTTCCTGTACAGGTCTTATACTGAGAGTCATGTGGTGCCGGGGGTTCCTGTCAGTTCTTATACTGAGAGTCATGTGGTGCCGGGGGTTCCTGTACAGGTCTTATACTGAGAGTCATGTGGTGCCGGGGGTTCCTGTACAGGTCTTATACTGAGAGTCATGTGGTGCCGGGGGTTCCTGTACAGGTCTCATACTGAGAGTAATGTGGTGCCGGGGGTTCCTGTAGAGGTCTCATACTGAGAGTAATGTGGTGCCGGGGGTTCCTGTACAGGTCTTGTACTGAGAGTCATGTGGTGCCGGGGGTTCCTGTACAGGTCTTTTACTGAGAGTAATGTGGTGCCGGGGGTTCCTGTACAGGTCTTATACTGAGACTCATGTGTTGCCGGGGGTTCCTGTACAGGTCTTATACTGAGACTCATGTGGTGCCGGGGGCTTCTGTACAGGTCTCATACTGAGAATAATGTGGTGCCGGGGGTTCCTGTACAGGTCTCATACTGAGAGTAATGTGGTGCCGGGGGTTCCTGTACAGGTCTTATACTGAGAGTAATGTGGTGCCGGGGGTTCCTGTACAGGTCTTATACTGAGAGTAATGTGGTGCCTCAGGTTCCTGTACAGGTCTTATACTGAGAGTCATGTGATGCCGGGGGTTCCTGTACAGGTCTTATACTTAGAGTCATGTGGTGCCTGAGGTTCCTGTACAGGTCTCATACTGAGAGTCATGTGGTGCCGGGGGTTCCTGTACAGGTCTCATACTGAGAGTCATGTGGTGCCGGGGGTTCCTGTACAGGTCTCATACTGAGAGCAATGTGGTGCCGGGGGTTCCTGTACAGGTCTCATACTGAGAGTAATGTGGTGCCTGAGGCTCCTGTACAGGTCTCATAGTGAGAGTCATGTGGTGCCGGGGGTTCCTGTACAGGTCTCATAGTGAGAGTCATGTGGTGCCGGGGGTTCCTGTACAGGTCTCATACTGAGAGTAATGTGGTGCCGGGGGTTCCTGTACAGGTCTTATACTGAGAGTCATGTGGTGCCGGGGGTTCCTGTACAGGTCTTATACTTAGAGTCATGTGGTGCCTGAGGTTCCTGTACAGGTCTCATACTGAGAGTCATGTGGTGCCGGGGGTTCCTGTACAGGTCTCATACTGAGAGCAATGTGGTGCCGGGGGTTCCTGTACAGGTCTCATACTGAGAGTAATGTGGTGCCTGAGGTTCCTGTACAGGTCTCATACTGAGAGTAATGTGGTGCCGGGGGTTCCTGTACAGGTCTTATACTTAGAGTCATGTGGTGCCTGAGGTTCCTGTACAGGTCTCATACTGAGAGTCATGTGGTGCCGGGGGTTCCTGTACAGGTCTCATACTGAGAGTCATGTGGTGCCGGGGGTTCCTGTACAGGTCTCATACTGAGAGCAATGTGGTGCCGGGGGTTCCTGTACAGGTCTCATACTGAGAGTAATGTGGTGCCTTAGGTTCCTGTACAGGTCTCATAGTGAGAGTAATGTGGTGCCGGGGGTTCCTGTACAGGTCTTATACTTAGAGTCATGTGGTGCCGGGGGTTCCTATACAGGTCCTATACTGAGAGTCATGTGGTGCCGGGGGTTCCTGTACACGTCTTATACTGAGAGTCATGTGGTGCCGGGGGTTCCTGTACAGGTCTTATACTGAGAGTCATGTGGTGCCGGGGGTTCCTGTACAGGTCTTATACTGAGACTCATGTGGTGCCGGGGGTTCCTGTACAGGTCTTATACTGAGAGTAATGTGGTGTCGGGGGTTCCTGTACAGGTCTCATACTGAGAGTCATGTGGTGCCGGGGGTTCCTGTACAGGTCTTATACTGAGAGTCATGTGGTGCCGGGGGTTCCTGTACAGGTATTATACTGAGAGTCATGTGGTGCCGGGGTTCCTGTACAGGTCTCATACTGAGAGTCATGTGGTGCCGGGGGTTCCTGTACAGGTCTTATACTGAGAGTAATGTGGTGCCGGGGGTTCCTGTACAGGTCTTATACTGAGAGTCATGTGGTGCCGGGGGTTCCTGTACAGGTCTTATACGAAGAGTCATGTGGTGCCGGGGGTTCCTGTCAGTTCTTATACTGAGAGTCATGTGGTGCCGGGGGTTCCTGTACAGGTCTTATACTGAGAGTCATGTGGTGCCGGGGGTTCCTGTACAGGTCTTATTCTGAGAGTAATGTGGTGCCGGGGGTTCCTGTACAGGTCTCATACTGAGAGCAATGTTGTGCCGGGGGTTCCTGTACAGGTCTCATACTGAGAGTAATGTGGTGCCTGAGGTTCCTGTACAGGTCTCATACTGAGAGTAATGTGGTGCCGGGGGTTCCTGTACAGGTCTTATACTTAGAGTCATGTGGTGCCTGAGGTTCCTGTACAGGTCTCATACTGATAGTCATGTGGTGCCGGGGGTTCCTGTACAGGTCTCATACTGAGAGTCATGTGGTGCCGGGGGTTCCTGTACAGGTCTCATACTGAGAGCAATGTGGTGCCGGGGGTTCCTGTACAGGTCTCATACTGAGAGTAATGTGGTGCCTTAGGTTCATGCACAGGTCTCATAGTGAGAGTAATGTGGTGCCGGGGGTTCCTGTACGGGTCTTATACTTAGAGTCATGTGGTGCCGGGGGTTCCTATACAGGTCCTATACTGAGAGTCATGTGGTGCCGGGGGTTCCTGTACACGTCTTATACTGAGAGTCATGTGGTGCCGGGGGTTCCTGTACAGGTCTTATACTTAGAGTCATGTGGTGCCGGGGGTTCCTATACAGGTCCTATACTGAGAGTCATGTGGTGCCGGGGGTTCCTGTACACGTCTTATACTGAGAGTCATGTGGTGCCGGGGGTTCCTGTACAGGTCTTATACTGAGAGTCATGTGGTGCCGGGGGTTCCTGTACAGGTCTTATACTGAGACTCATGTGGTGCCGGGGGTTCCTGTACAGGTCTTATACTGAGAGTAATGTGGTGCCGGGGGTTCCTGTACAGGTCTCATACTGAGAGTAATGTGGTGCCGGGGGTTCCTGTACAGGTCTTATACTGAGAGTCATGTGGTGCCGGGGGTTCCTGTACAGGTATTATACTGAGAGTCATGTGGTGCCGGGGGTTCCTGTACAGGTCTCATACTGAGAGTCATGTGGTGCCGGGGGTTCCTGTACAGGTCTTATACTGAGAGTAATGTGGTGCCGGGGGTTCCTGTACAGGTCTCATACTGAGAGTAATGTGGTGCCTGAGGTTCCTGTACAGGTCTCATAGTGAGAGTAATGTGGTGCCGGGGGTTCCTGTACAGGTCTCATACTGAGAGTCATGTGGTGCCGGGGGTTCCTGTACAGGTCTTATACTGAGAGTCATGTGGTGCCGGGGGTTCCTGTACAGGTCTTATACTTAGAGTCATGTGGTGCCTGAGGTTCCTGTACAGGTCTCATACTGAGAGTCATGTGGTGCCGGGGGTTCCTGTCAGTTCTTATACTGCGAGTCATGTGGTGCCGGGGGTTCCTGTACAGGTCTTATACTGAGAGTCATGTGGTGCCGGGGGTTCCTGTACAGGTCTTATACTGAGAGTCATGTGGTGCCTGAGGTTCCTGTACAGGTCTCATACTGAGAGTAATGTGGTGCCGGGGGTTCCTGTACAGGTCTTGTACTGAGAGTCAAGTGGTGCCGGGGGTTCCTGTACAGGTCTCATACTGAGAGTAATGTGGTGCCGGGGGTTCCTGTAGAGGTCTCATACTGAGAGTAATGTGGTGCCGGGGGTTCCTGTACAGGTCTTATACTGAGAGTCATGTGGTGCCGGGGGTTCCTGTACAGGTCTTATACTGAGAGTAATGTGGTGCCTCAGGTTCCTGTACAGGTCTTATACTGAGAGTCATGTGGTGCCGGCGGTTCCTGTACAGGTCTTATACTTAGAGTCATGTGGTGCCTGAGGTTCCTGTACAGGTCTCATACTGAGAGTCATGTGGTGCCGGGGGTTCCTGTACAGGTCTCATACTGAGAGTCATGTGGTGCTGGGGGTTCCTGTACAGGTCTCATACTGAGAGCAATGTGGTGCCGGGGGTTCCTGTACAGGTCTCATACTGAGAGTAATGTGGTGCCTGAGGTTCCTGTACAGGTCTCATAGTGAGAGTAATGTGGTGCCGGGGGTTCCTGTACAGGTCTCATACTGAGAGTCATGTGGTGCCGGGGGTTCCTGTACAGGTCTTATACTGAGAGTCATGTGGTGCCTGAGGTTCCTGTACAGGTCTCATACTGAGAGTAATGTGGTGCCGGGGGTTCCTGTACAGGTCTTATACTGAGAGTCATGTGGTGCCGGGGGTTCCTGTACAGGTCTCATACTGAGAGTAATGTGGTGCCTGAGGTTCCTGTACAGGTCTCATAGTGAGAGTAATGTGGTGCCGGGGGTTCCTGTACAGGTCTTATACTTAGAGTCATGTGGTGCCGGGGGTTCCTATACAGGTCCTATACTGAGAGTCAGTTGGTGCCGGGGGTTCCTGTACAGGTCTTATACTGAGAGTCATGTGGTGCCGGGGGTTCCTGTACAGGTCTTATACTGAGAGTCATGTGGTGCCGGGGGTTCCTGTACAGGTCCTATACTGAGAGTAATGTGGTGCCGGGGGTTCCTGTACAGGTCTTATACTGAGAGTAATGTGGTGCCGGGGGTTCCTGTACAGGTCTCATACTGAGAGTAATGTGGTGACGGGGGTTCCTGTACAGGTCTCATACTGAGAGTCATGTGGTGCCGGGGGTTCCTGTATAGGTCTTATACTGAGAGTCATGTGGTGCCGGGGGTTCCTGTACAGGTATTATACTGAGAGTCATGTGGTGCCGGGGGTTCCTGTACAGGTCTCATACTGAGAGTCATGTGGTGCCGGGGGTTCCTGTACAGGTCTTATACTGAGAGTAATGTGGTGCCGGGGGTTCCTGTACAGGTCTTATACTGAGAGTCATGTGGTGCCGGGGGTTCCTGTACAGGTCTTATACTGAGAGTCATGTGGTGCCGGGGGTTCCTGTCAGTTCTTATACTGAGAGTCATGTGGTGCCTGGGGTTCCTGTACAGGTCTTATACTGAGAGTCATGTGGTGCCGGGGGTTCCTGTACAGGTCTTATACTGAGAGTCATGTGGTGCCGGGGGTTCCTGTACAGGTCTCATACTGATAGTAATGTGGTGCCGGGGGTTCCTGTAGAGGTCTCATACTGAGAGTAATGTGGTGCCGGGGGTTCCTGTACAGGTCTTGTACTGAGAGTCATGTGGTGCCGGGGGTTCCTGTACAGGTCTTTTACTGAGAGTAATGTGGTGCCGGGGGTTCCTGTACAGGTCTTATACTGAGACTCATGTGGTGCCGGGGGTTCCTGTACAGGTCTTATACTGAGACTCATGTGGTGCCGGGGGCTCCTGTACAGGTCTCATACTGAGAGTAATGTGGTGCCGGGGGTTCCTGTACAGGTCTCATACTGAGAGTAATGTGGTGCCGGGGGTTCCTGTACAGGTCTTATACTGAGAGTAATGTGGTGCCGGGGGTTCCTGTACAGGTCTTATACTGAGAGTAATGTGGTGCCTCAGGTTCCTGTACAGGTCTTATACTGAGAGTCATGTGGTGCCGGGGGTTCCTGTACAGGTCTTATACTTAGAGTCATGTGGTGCCTGAGGTTCCTGTACAGGTCTCATACTGAGAGTCATGTGGTGCCGGGGGTTCCTGTACAGGTCTCATACTGAGAGCAATGTGGTGCCGGGGGTTCCTGTACAGGTCTCATACTGAGAGTAATGTGGTGCCTGAGGCTCCTGTACAGGTCTCATAGTGAGAGTCATGTGGTGCCTGAGGTTCCTGTACAGGTCTCATACTGAGAGTAATGTGGTGCCGGGGGTTCCTGTACAGGTCTTATACTGAGAGTCATGTGGTGCCGGGGGTTCCTGTACAGGTCTTATACTGTGAGTAATGTGGTGCCTCAGGTTCCTGTACAGGTCTTATACTGAGAGTCATGTGGTGCCGGGGGTTCCTGTACAGGTCTTATACTTAGAGTCATGTGGTGCCTGAGGTTCCTGTACAGGTCTCATACTGAGAGCAATGTGGTGCCGGGGGTTCCTGTACAGGTCTCATACTGAGAGTAATGTGGTGCCTTAGGTTCCTGTACAGGTCTCATAGTGAGAGTAATGTGGTGCCGGGGGTTCCTGTACAGGTCTTATACTTAGAGTCATGTGGTGCCGGGGGTTCCTATACAGGTCCTATACTGAGAGTCATGTGGTGCCGGGGGTTCCTGTACACGTCTTATACTGAGAGTCATGTGGTGCCGGGGGTTCCTGTACAGGTCTTATACTGAGAGTCATGTGGTGCCGGGGGTTCCTGTACAGGTCTTATACTGAGACTCATGTGGTGCCGGGGGTTCCTGTACAGGTCTTATACTGAGAGTAATGTGGTGTCGGGGGTTCCTCTACAGGTCTCATACTGAGAGTCATGTGGTGCCGGGGGTTCCTGTACAGGTCTTATACTGAGAGTCATGTGGTGCCGGGGGTTCCTGTACAGGTATTATACTGAGAGTCATGTGGTGCCGGGGTTCCTGTACAGGTCTCATACTGAGAGTCATGTGGTGCCGGGGGTTCCTGTACAGGTCTTATACTGAGAGTAATGTGGTGCCGGGGGTTCCTGTACAGGTCTTATACTGAGAGTCATGTGGTGCCGGGGGTTCCTGTACAGGTCTTATACGAAGAGTCATGTGGTGCCGGGGGTTCCTGTCAGTTCTTATACTGAGAGTCATGTGGTGCCGGGGGTTCCTGTACAGGTCTTATACTGAGAGTCATGTGGTGCCGGGGGTTCCTGTACAGGTCTTATTCTGAGAGTAATGTGGTGCCGGGGGTTCCTGTACAGGTCTCATACTGAGAGCAATGTTGTGCCGGGGGTTCCTGTACAGGTCTCATACTGAGAGTAATGTGGTGCCTGAGGTTCCTGTACAGGTCTCATACTGAGAGTAATGTGGTGCCGGGGGTTCCTGTACAGGTCTTATACTTAGAGTCATGTGGTGCCTGAGGTTCCTGTACAGGTCTCATACTGATAGTCATGTGGTGCCGGGGGTTCCTGTACAGGTCTCATACTGAGAGTCATGTGGTGCCGGGGGTTCCTGTACAGGTCTCATACTGAGAGCAATGTGGTGCCGGGGGTTCCTGTACAGGTCTCATACTGAGAGTAATGTGGTGCCTTAGGTTCATGCACAGGTCTCATAGTGAGAGTAATGTGGTGCCGGGGGTTCCTGTACGGGTCTTATACTTAGAGTCATGTGGTGCCGGGGGTTCCTATACAGGTCCTATACTGAGAGTCATGTGGTGCCGGGGGTTCCTGTACACGTCTTATACTGAGAGTCATGTGGTGCCGGGGGTTCCTGTACAGGTCTTATACTTAGAGTCATGTGGTGCCGGGGGTTCCTATACAGGTCCTATACTGAGAGTCATGTGGTGCCGGGGGTTCCTGTACACGTCTTATACTGAGAGTCATGTGGTGCCGGGGGTTCCTGTACAGGTCTTATACTGAGAGTCATGTGGTGCCGGGGGTTCCTGTACAGGTCTTATACTGAGACTCATGTGGTGCCGGGGGTTCCTGTACAGGTCTTATACTGAGAGTAATGTGGTGCCGGGGGTTCCTGTACAGGTCTCATACTGAGAGTAATGTGGTGCCGGGGGTTCCTGTACAGGTCTTATACTGAGAGTCATGTGGTGCCGGGGGTTCCTGTACAGGTATTATACTGAGAGTCATGTGGTGCCGGGGGTTCCTGTACAGGTCTCATACTGAGAGTCATGTGGTGCCGGGGGTTCCTGTACAGGTCTTATACTGAGAGTAATGTGGTGCCGGGGGTTCCTGTACAGGTCTCATACTGAGAGTAATGTGGTGCCTGAGGTTCCTGTACAGGTCTCATAGTGAGAGTAATGTGGTGCCGGGGGTTCCTGTACAGGTCTCATACTGAGAGTCATGTGGTGCCGGGGGTTCCTGTACAGGTCTTATACTGAGAGTCATGTGGTGCCGGGGGTTCCTGTACAGGTCTTATACTTAGAGTCATGTGGTGCCTGAGGTTCCTGTACAGGTCTCATACTGAGAGTCATGTGGTGCCGGGGGTTCCTGTCAGTTCTTATACTGCGAGTCATGTGGTGCCGGGGGTTCCTGTACAGGTCTTATACTGAGAGTCATGTGGTGCCGGGGGTTCCTGTACAGGTCTTATACTGAGAGTCATGTGGTGCCTGAGGTTCCTGTACAGGTCTCATACTGAGAGTAATGTGGTGCCGGGGGTTCCTGTACAGGTCTTGTACTGAGAGTCAAGTGGTGCCGGGGGTTCCTGTACAGGTCTCATACTGAGAGTAATGTGGTGCCGGGGGTTCCTGTAGAGGTCTCATACTGAGAGTAATGTGGTGCCGGGGGTTCCTGTACAGGTCTTATACTGAGAGTCATGTGGTGCCGGGGGTTCCTGTACAGGTCTTATACTGAGAGTAATGTGGTGCCTCAGGTTCCTGTACAGGTCTTATACTGAGAGTCATGTGGTGCCGGCGGTTCCTGTACAGGTCTTATACTTAGAGTCATGTGGTGCCTGAGGTTCCTGTACAGGTCTCATACTGAGAGTCATGTGGTGCCGGGGGTTCCTGTGCAGGTCTCATACTGAGAGTCATGTGGTGCTGGGGGTTCCTGTACAGGTCTCATACTGAGAGCAATGTGGTGCCGGGGGTTCCTGTACAGGTCTCATACTGAGAGTAATGTGGTGCCTTAGGTTACTGTACAGGTCTCATAGTGAGAGTAATGTGGTGCCGGGGGTTCCTGTACAGGTCTCATACTGAGAGTCATGTGGTGCCGGGGGTTCCTGTACAGGTCTTATACTGAGAGTCATGTGGTGCCTGAGGTTCCTGTACAGGTCTCATACTGAGAGTAATGTGGTGCCGGGGGTTCCTGTACAGGTCTTATACTGAGAGTCATGTGGTGCCGGGGGTTCCTGTACAGGTCTCATACTGAGAGTAATGTGGTGCCTGAGGTTCCTGTACAGGTCTCATAGTGAGAGTAATGTGGTGCCGGGGGTTCCTGTACAGGTCTTATACTTAGAGTCATGTGGTGCCGGGTGTTCCTATACAGGTCCTATACTGAGAGTCATGTGGTGCCGGGGGTTCCTGTACAGGTCTTATACTGAGAGTCATGTGGTGCCGGGGGTTCCTGTACAGGTCTTATACTGAGAGTCATGTGGTGCCGGGGGTTCCTGTACAGGTCCTATACTGAGAGTAATGTGGTGCCGGGGGTTCCTGTACAGGTCTTATACTGAGAGTAATGTGGTGCCGGGGGTTCCTGTACAGGTCTCATACTGAGAGTAATGTGGTGACGGGGGTTCCTGTACAGGTCTCATACTGAGAGTCATGTGGTGCCGGGGGTTCCTGTATAGGTCTTATACTGAGAGTCATGTGGTGCCGGGGGTTCCTGTACAGGTATTATACTGAGAGTCATGTGGTGCCGGGGGTTCCTGTACAGGTCTCATACTGAGAGTCATGTGGTGCCGGGGGTTCCTGTACAGGTCTTATACTGAGAGTCAT
This sequence comes from Eucyclogobius newberryi, assembly GCF_026437365.1. NCBI lineage: Eukaryota > Metazoa > Chordata > Actinopteri > Gobiiformes > Gobiidae > Eucyclogobius > Eucyclogobius newberryi. The sequence continues at coordinate 35,549,984 of NW_027315779.1, forward strand.
GTGGTGCCGGGGGTTCCTGTACAGGTCTTATACTGAGAGTCATGTGGTGCCGGGGGTTCCTGTACAGGTCTTATACTGAGAGTCATGTGGTGCCGGGGGTTCCTGTCAGTTCTTATACTGAGAGTCATGTGGTGCCGGGGGTTCCTGTACAGGTCTTATACTGAGAGTCATGTGGTGCCGGGGGTTCCTGTACAGGTCTTATACTGAGAGTCATGTGGTGCCGGGGGTTCCTGTACAGGTCTCATACTGAGAGTAATGTGGTGCCGGGGGTTCCTGTAGAGGTCTCATACTGAGAGTAATGTGGTGCCGGGGGTTCCTGTACAGGTCTTGTACTGAGAGTCATGTGGTGCCGGGGGTTCCTGTACAGGTCTTTTACTGAGAGTAATGTGGTGCCGGGGGTTCCTGTACAGGTCTTATACTGAGACTCATGTGGTGCCGGGGGTTCCTGTACAGGTCTTATACTGAGACTCATGTGGTGCCGGGGGCTCCTGTACAGGTCTCATACTGAGAGTAATGTGGTGCCGGGGGTTCCTGTACAGGTCTCATACTGAGAGTAATGTGGTGCCGGGGGTTCCTGTACAGGTCTTATACTGAGAGTAATGTGGTGCCGGGGGTTCCTGTACAGGTCTTATACTGAGAGTAATGTGGTGCCTCAGGTCCCTGTACAGGTCTTATACTGAGAGTCATGTGGAGCCGGGGGTTCCTGTACAGGTCTTATACTTAGAGTCATGTGGTGCCTGAGGTTCCTGTACAGGTCTCATACTGAGAGTCATGTGGTGCCGGGGGTTCCTGTACAGGTCTCATACTGAGAGCAATGTGGTGCCGGGGGTTCCTGTACAGGTCTCATACTGAGAGTAATGTGGTGCCTGAGGCTCCTGTACAGGTCTCATAGTGAGAGTCATGTGGTGCCTGAGGTTCCTGTACAGGTCTCATACTGAGAGTAATGTGGTGCCGGGGGTTCCTGTACAGGTCTTATACTGAGAGTCATGTGGTGCCGGGGGTTCCTGTACAGGTCTTATACTGTGAGTAATGTGGTGCCTCAGGTTCCTGTACAGGTCTTATACTGAGAGTCATGTGGTGCCGGGGGTTCCTGTACAGGTCTTATACTTAGAGTCATGTGGTGCCTGAGGTTCCTGTACAGGTCTCATACTGAGAGTCATGTGGTGCCGGGGGTTCCTGTACAGGTCTCATACTGAGAGTCATGTGGTGCCGGGGGTTCCTGTACAGGTCTCATACTGAGAGAAATGTGGTGCCGGGGGTTCCTTTACAGGTCTTATACTTAGAGTCATGTGGTGCCTGAGGTTCCTGTACAGGTCTCATACTGAGAGTCATGTGGTGCCGGGGGTTCCTGTACAGGTCTCATACTGAGAGTCATGTGGTGCCGGGGGTTCCTGTACAGGTCTTATACTGAGAGTAATGTGGTGCCGGGGGTTCCTGTACAGGTCTCATACTGAGAGTAATGTGGTGCCTGAGGTTCCTGTACAGGTCTCATAGTGAGAGTAATGTGGTGCCGGGGGTTCCTGTACAGGTCTCATACTGAGAGTCATGTGGTGCCGGGGGTTCCTGTACAGGTCTTATACTGAGAGTAATGTGGTGCCGGGGGTTCCTGTACAGGTCTTATACTGAGAGTCATGTGGTGCCGGGGTTTCCTGTACAGGTCTTATACTGAGAGTCATGTGGTGCCGGGGGTTCCTGTCAGTTCTTATACTGCGAGTCATGTGGTGCCGGGGGTTCCTGTACAGGTCTTATACTGAGAGTCATGTGGTGCCGGGGGTTCCAGTACAGGTCTTATACTGAGAGTCATGTGGTGCCGGGGGTTCCTGTACAGGTCTTATACTGAGAGTAATGTGGTGCCTCAGGTTCCTGTACAGGTCTTATACTGAGAGTCATGTGGTGCCGGCGGTTCCTGTACAGGTCTTATACTTAGAGTCATGTGGTGCCTGAGGTTCCTGTACAGGTCTCATACTGAGAGTCATGTGGTGCCGGGGGTTGCTGTACAGGTCTCCTACTGAGAGTCATGTGGTGCCGGGGGTTCCTGTACAGGTCTCATACTGAGAGCAATGTGGTGCCGGGGGTTCCTGTACAGGTCTCATACTGAGAGTAATGTGGTGCCTGAGGTTCCTGTACAGGTCTCATAGTGAGAGTCATGTGGTGCCGGGGGTTCCTGTACAGGTCTCATACTGAGAGTCATGTGGTGCCGGGGGTTCCTGTACAGGTATTATACTGAGAGTCATGTGGTGCCGGGGGTTCCTGTACAGGTCTCATACTGAGAGTCATGTGGTGCCGGGGGTTCCTGTACAGGTCTTATACTGAGAGTCATGTGGTGCCGGGGGTTCCTGTACAGGTCTTATACTGAGAGTCATGTGGTGCCGGGGGTTCCTGTACAGGTCTTATACTGAGAGTCATGTGGTGCCGGGGGTTCCTGTCAGTTCTTATACTGAGAGTCATGTGGTGCCGGGGGTTCCTGTACAGGTCTTATACTGAGAGTCATGTGGTGCCGGGGGTTCCTGTACAGGTCTTATACTGAGAGTCATGTGGTGCCGGGGGTTCCTGTACAGGTCTCATACTGAGAGTAATGTGGTGCCGGGGGTTCCTGTAGAGGTCTCATACTGAGAGTAATGTGGTGCCGGGGGTTCCTGTACAGGTCTTGTACTGAGAGTCATGTGGTGCCGGGGGTTCCTGTACAGGTCTTTTACTGAGAGTAATGTGGTGCCGGGGGTTCCTGTACAGGTCTTATACTGAGACTCATGTGGTGCCGGGGGTTCCTGTACAGGTCTTATACTGAGACTCATGTGGTGCCGGGGGCTCCTGTACAGGTCTCATACTGAGAGTAATGTGGTGCCGGGGGTTCCTGTACAGGTCTCATACTGAGAGTAATGTGGTGCCGGGGGTTCCTGTACAGGTCTTATACTGAGAGTAATGTGGTGCCGGGGGTTCCTGTACAGGTCTTATACTGAGAGTAATGTGGTGCCTCAGGTTCCTGTACAGGTCTTATACTGAGAGTCATGTGGTGCCGGGGGTTCCTGTACAGGTCTTATACTTAGAGTCATGTGGTGCCTGAGGTTCCTGTACAGGTCTCATACTGAGAGTCATGTGGTGCCGGGGGTTCCTGTACAGGTCTCATACTGAGAGCAATGTGGTGCCGGGGGTTCCTGTACAGGTCTCATACTGAGAGTAATGTGGTGCCTGAGGCTCCTGTACAGGTCTCATAGTGAGAGTCATGTGGTGCCTGAGGTTCCTGTACAGGTCTCATACTGAGAGTAATGTGGTGCCGGGGGTTCCTGTACAGGTCTTATACTGAGAGTCATGTGGTGCCGGGGGTTCCTGTACAGGTCTTATACTGTGAGTAATGTGGTGCCTCAGGTTCCTGTACAGGTCTTATACTGAGAGTCATGTGGTGCCGGGGGTTCCTGTACAGGTCTTATACTTAGAGTCATGTGGTGCCTGAGGTTCCTGTACAGGTCTCATACTGAGAGTCATGTGGTGCCGGGGGTTCCTGTACAGGTCTCATACTGAGAGTCATGTGGTGCCGGGGGTTCCTGTACAGGTCTCATACTGAGAGAAATGTGGTGCCGGGGGTTCCTGTACAGGTCTTATACTTAGAGTCATGTGGTGCCTGAGGTTCCTGTACAGGTCTCATACTGAGAGTCATGTGGTGCCGGGGGTTCCTGTACAGGTCTCATACTGAGAGTCATGTGGTGCCGGGGGTTCCTGTACAGGTCTTATACTGAGAGTAATGTGGTGCCGGGGGTTCCTGTACAGGTCTCATACTGAGAGTAATGTGGTGCCTGAGGTTCCTGTACAGGTCTCATAGTGAGAGTAATGTGGTGCCGGGGGTTCCTGTACAGGTCTCATACTGAGAGTCATGTGGTTCCGGGGGTTCCTGTACAGGTCTTATACTGAGAGTAATGTGGTGCCGGGGGTTCCTGTACAGGTCTTATACTGAGAGTCATGTGGTGCCGGGGGTTCTTGTCAGTTCTTATACTGCGAGTCATGTGGTGCCGGGGGTTCCTGTACAGGTCTTATACTGAGAGTCATGTGGTGCCGGGGGTTCCAGTACAGGTCTTATACTGAGAGTCATGTGGTGCCTGGGGTTCCTGTACAGGTCTTATACTGAGAGTAATGTGGTGCCTCAGGTTCCTGTACAGGTCTTATACTGAGAGTCATGTGGTGCCGGCGGTTCCTGTACAGGTCTTATACTTAGAGTCATGTGGTGCCTGAGGTTCCTGTACAGGTCTCATACTGAGAGTCATGTGATGCCGGGGGTTCCTGTACAGGTCTTATACTTAGAGTCATGTGGTGCCTGAGGTTCCTGTACAGGTCTCATACTGAGAGCAATGTGGTGCCGGGGGTTCCTGTACAGGTCTCATACTGAGAGTAATGTGGTGCCTGAGGTTCCTGTACAGGTCTCATAGTGAGAGTAATGTGGTGCCGGGGGTTCCTGTACAGGTCTCATACTGAGAGTCATGTGGTGCCGGGGGTTCCTGTACAGGTCTTATACTGAGAGTCATGTGGTGCCTGAGGTTCCTGTACAGGTCTCATACTGAGAGTAATGTGGTGCCGGGGGTTCCTGTACAGGTTTTATACTGAGAGTCATGTGGTGCCGGGGGTTCCTGTACAGGTCTTATACTGAGAGTAATGTGGTGCCTCAGGTTCCTGTACAGGTCTTATACTGAGAGTCATGTTGTGCCGAGGGTTCCTGTACAGGTCTTATACTTAGAGTCATGTGGTGCCTGAGGTTCCTGTACAGGTCTCATACTGAGAGTCATGTGGTGCCGGGGGTTCCTGTACAGGTCTCATACTGAGAGTCATGTGGTGCCGGGGGTTCCTGTACAGGTCTCATACTGAGAGCAATGTGGTGCCGGGGGATCCTGTACAGGTCTCATACTGAGAGTAATGTGGTGCCTGAGGTTCCTGTACAGGTCTCATAGTGAGAGTAATGTGTTGCCGGGGGTTCCTGTACAGGTCTTATACTTAGAGTCATGTGGTGCCGGGGGTTCCTATACAGGTCCTATACTGAGAGTCATGTGGTGCCGGGGGTTCCTGTACAGGTCTTATACTGAGAGTCATGTGGTGCCGGGGGTTCCTGTACAGGTCTTATACTGAGAGTCTTGTGGTGACGGGGGTTCCTGTACAGGTCTCATACTGAGAGTCATGTGGTGCCGGGGGTTCCTGTACAGGTCTTATACTGAGAGTCATGTGGTGCCGGGGGTTCCTGTACAGGTATTATACTGAGAGTCATGTGGTGCCTGGGGTTCCTGTACAGGTCTCATACTGAGAGTCATGTGGTGCCGGGGGTTCCTGTACAGGTCTTATACTGAGAGTAATGTGGTGCCGGGGGTTCCTGTACAGGTCTTATACTGAGAGTCATGTGGTGCCGGGGGTTCCTGTACAGGTCTTATACTGAGAGTCATGTGGTGCCGGGGGTTCCTGTCAGTTCTTATACTGAGAGTCATGTGGTGCCGGGGGTTCCTGTACAGGTCTTATACTGAGAGTCATGTGGTGCCGGGGGTTCCTGTACAGGTCTTATACTGAGAGTCATGTGGTGCCGGGGGTTCCTGTACAGGTCTCATACTGAGAGTAATGTGGTGCCGGGGGTTCCTGTAGAGGTCTCATACTGAGAGTAATGTGGTGCCGGGGGTTCCTGTACAGGTCTTGTACTGAGAGTCATGTGGTGCCGGGGGTTCCTGTACAGGTCTTTTACTGAGAGTAATGTGGTGCCGGGGGTTCCTGTACAGGTCTTATACTGAGACTCATGTGGTGCCGGGGGTTCCTGTACAGGTCTTATACTGAGACTCATGTTGTGCCGGGGGCTCCTGTACAGGTCTCATACTGAGAGTAATGTGGTGCCGGGGGTTCCTGTACAGGTCTCATACTGAGAGTAATGTGGTGCCGGGGGTTCCTGTACAGGTCTTATACTGAGAGTAATGTGGTTCGGGGGTTCCTGTACAGGTCTTATACTGAGAGTAATGTGGTGCCTGAAGTTCCTGTACAGGTCTTATACTGAGAGTAATGTGGTGCCTCAGGTTCCTGTACAGGTCTTATACTGAGAGTCATGTGGTGCCGGGGGTTCCTGTACAGGTCTTATACTTAGAGTCATGTGGTGCCTGAGGTTCCTGTACAGGTCTCATACTGAGAGTCAGGTGGTGCCGGGGGTTCCTGTACAGGTCTCATACTGAGAGTCAGGTGGTGCCGGGGGTTCCTGTACAGGTCTCATACTGAGAGCAATGTGGTGCCGGGGGTTCCTGTAAAGGTCTCATACTGAGAGTAATGTGGTGCCTGAGGCTCCTGTACAGGTCTCATAGTGAGAGTCATGTGGTGCCGGGGGTTCCTGTACAGGTCTCATACTGAGAGCAATGTGGTGCCTGAGGTTCCTGTACAGGTCTCATACTGAGAGTAATGTGGTGCCGGGGGTTCCTGTACAGGTCTTATACTGAGAGTCATGTGGTGCCGGGGGTTCCTGTACAGGTCTTATACTGAGAGTAATGTGGTGCCTTAGGTTCCTGTACAGGTCTTATACTGAGAGTCATGTGGTGCCGGGGGTTCCTGTACAGGTCTTATACTTAGAGTCATGTGGTGCCTGAGGTTCCTGTACAGGTCTCATACTGAGAGTCATGTGGTGCCGGGGGTTCCTGTACAGGTCTCATACTGAGAGTCATGTGGTGCCGGGGGTTCCTGTACAGGTCTCATACTGAGAGTAATGTGGTGCCTGAGGTTCCTGTACAGGTCTCATACTGAGAGTAATGTGGTGCCGGGGGTTCCTGTACAGGTCTTATACTTAGAGTCATGTGGTGCCTGAGGTTCCTGTACAGGTCTCATACTGAGAGTCATGTGGTGCCGGGGGTTCCTGTACAGGTCTCATACTGAGAGTCATGTGGTGCCGGGGGTTCCTGTACAGGTCTCATACTGAGAGCAATGTGGTGCTGGGGGTTCCTGTACAGGTCTCATACTGAGAGTAATGTGGTGCCTTAGGTTCCTGTACAGGTCTCATAGTGAGAGTAATGTGGTGCCGGGGGTTCCTGTACAGGTCTAATACTTAGAGTCATGTGGTGCCGGGGGTTCCTATACAGGTCCTATACTGAGAGTCATGTGGTGACGGGGGTTCCTGTACAGGTCTCATACTGAGAGTCATGTGGTGCCGGGGGTTCCTGTACAGGTCTTATACTGAGAGTCATGTGGTGCCGGGGGTTCCTGTACAGGTCTTATACGAAGAGTCATGTGGTGCCGGGGGTTCCTGTCAGTTCTTATACTGAGAGTCATGTGGTGCCGGGGGTTCCTGTACAGGTCTTATACTGAGAGTCATGTGGTGCCGGGGGTTCCTGTACAGGTCTTATTCTGAGAGTAATGTGGTGCCGGGGGTTCCTGTACAGGTCTCATACTGAGAGCAATGTGGTGCCGGGGGTTCCTGTACAGGTCTCATACTGAGAGTAATGTGGTGCCTGAGGTTCCTGTACAGGTCTCATACTGAGAGTAATGTGGTGCCGGGGGTTCCTGTACAGGTCTTATACTTAGAGTCATGTGGTGCCTGAGGTTCCGGTACAGGTCTCATACTGAGAGTCATGTGGTGCCGGGGGTTCCTGTACAGGTCTCATACTGAGAGTCATGTGGTGCCGGGGGTTCCTGTACAGGTCTCATACTGAGAGCAATGTGGTGCCGGGGGTTCCAGTACAGGTCTCATACTGAGAGTAATGTGGTGCCTTAGGTTACTGTACAGGTCTCATAGTGAGAGTAATGTGGTGCCGGGGGTTCCTGTACAGGTCTTATACTTAGAGTCATGTGGTGCCGGGGGTTCCTATACAGGTCCTATACTGAGAGTCATGTGGTGCCGGGGGTTCCTGTACACGTCTTATACTGAGAGTCATGTGGTGCCGGGGGTTCCTGTACAGGTCTTATACTGAGAGTCATGTGGTGCCGGGGGTTCCTGTACAGGTCTTATACTGAGACTCATGTGGTGCCGGGGGTTCCTGTACAGGTCTTATACTGAGAGTAATGTGGTGCCGGGGGTTCCTGTACAGGTCTCATACTGAGAGTAATGTGGTGACGGGGGTTCCTGTACAGGTCTCATACTGAGAGTCATGTGGTGCCGGGGGTTCCTGTACAGGTCTTATACTGAGAGTCATGTGGTGCCGGGGGTTCCTGTACAGGTATTATACTGAGAGTCATGTGGTGCCGGGGGTTCCTGTACAGGTCTCATACTGAGAGTCATGTGGTGCCGGGGGTTCCTGTACAGGTCTTATACTGAGAGTAATGTGGTGCCGGGGGTTCCTGTACAGGTCTCATACTGAGAGTAATGTGGTGCCGGGGGTTCCTGTACAGGTCTCATACTGAGAGTAATGTGGTGCCGGGGGTTCCTGTACAGGTCTTATACTGAGAGTAATGTGGTTCGGGGGTTCCTGTACAGGTCTTATACTGAGAGTAATGTGGTGCCGGGGTTTCCTGTACAGGTCTTATACTGAGAGTAATGTGGTGCCTCAGGTTCCTGTACAGGTCTTATACTGAGAGTCATGTGGTGCCTGAGGTTCCTGTACAGGTCTCATACTGAGAGTCATGTGGTGCCGGGGGTTCCTGTACAGGTCTCATACTGAGAGTCATGTGGTGCCGGGGGTTCCTGTACAGGTCTCATACTGAGAGCAATGTGGTGCCGGGGGTTCCTGTACAGGTCTCATACTGAGAGTAATGTGGTGCCTGAGGCTCCTGTACAGGTCTCATAGTGAGAGTAATGTGGTGCCGGGGGTTCCTGTAAAGGTCTCATACTGAGAGTCATGTGGTGCCGGGGGTTCCTGTACAGGTCTTATACTGAGAGTCATGTGGTGCCTGAGGTTCCTGTACAGGTCTCATACTGAGAGTAATGTGGTGCCGGGGGTTCCTGTACAGGTCTTATACTGAGAGTCATGTTATGCCGGGGGTTCCTGTACAGGTCTCATACTGAGAGCAATGTGGTGCTGGGGGTTCCTGTACAGGTCTCATACTGAGAGTAATGTGGTGCCTTAGGTTCCTGTACAGGTCTCATAGTGAGAGTAATGTGGTGCCGGGGGTTCCTGTACAGGTCTTATACTTAGAGTCATGTGGTGCCGGGGGTTCCTATACAGGTCCTATACTGAGAGTCATGTGGTGCCGGGGGTTCCTGTACACGTCTTATACTGAGAGTCATGTGGTGCCGGGGGTTCCTGTACAGGTCTTATACTGAGAGTCATGTGGTGCCGGGGGTTCCTGTACAGGTCTTATACTGAGACTCATGTGGTGCCGGGGGTTCCTGTACAGGTCTTATACTGAGAGTAATGTGGTGCCGGGGGTTCCTGTACAGGTCTCATACTGAGAGTAATGTGGTGACGGGGGTTCCTGTACAGGTCTCATACTGAGAGTCATGTGGTGCCGGGGGTTCCTGTACAGGTCTTATACTGAGAGTCATGTGGTGCCGGGGGTTCCTGTACAGGTCTTATACGAAGAGTCATGTGGTGCCGGGGGTTCCTGTCAGTTCTTATACTGAGAGTCATGTGGTGCCGGGGGTTCCTGTACAGGTCTTATACTGAGAGTCATGTGGTGCCGGGGGTTCCTGTACAGGTCTTATTCTGAGAGTAATGTGGTGCCGGGGGTTCCTGTACAGGTCTCATACTGAGAGCAATGTGGTGCCGGGGGTTCCTGTACAGGTCTCATACTGAGAGTAATGTGGTGCCTGAGGTTCCTGTACAGGTCTCATACTGAGAGTAATGTGGTGCCGGGGGTTCCTGTACAGGTCTTATACTTAGAGTCATGTGGTGCCTGAGGTTCCGGTACAGGTCTCATACTGAGAGTCATGTGGTGCCGGGGGTTCCTGTACAGGTCTCATACTGAGAGTCATGTGGTGCCGGGGGTTCCTGTACAGGTCTCATACTGAGAGCAATGTGGTGCCGGGGGTTCCAGTACAGGTCTCATACTGAGAGTAATGTGGTGCCTTAGGTTACTGTACAGGTCTCATAGTGAGAGTAATGTGGTGCCGGGGGTTCCTGTACAGGTCTTATACTTAGAGTCATGTGGTGCCGGGGGTTCCTATACAGGTCCTATACTGAGAGTCATGTGGTGCCGGGGGTTCCTGTACAGGTCTTATACTGAGAGTCATGTGGTGCCGGGGGTTCCTGTACAGGTCTTATACTGAGACTCATGTGGTGCCGGGGGTTCCTGTACAGGTCTTATACTGAGAGTAATGTGGTGCCGGGGGTTCCTGTACAGGTCTCATACTGAGAGTAATGTGGTGACGGGGGTTCCTGTACAGGTCTCATACTGAGAGTCATGTGGTGCCGGGGGTTCCTGTACAGGTCTTATACTGAGAGTCATGTGGTGCCGGGGGTTCCTGTACAGGTATTATACTGAGAGTCATGTGGTGCCGGGGGTTCCTGTACAGGTCTCATACTGAGAGTCATGTGGTGCCGGGGGTTCCTGTACAGGTCTTATACTGAGAGTAATGTGGTGCCGGGGGTTCCTGTACAGGTCTCATACTGAGAGTAATGTGGTGCCGGGGGTTCCTGTACAGGTCTCATACTGAGAGTAATGTGGTGCCGGGGGTTCCTGTACAGGTCTTATACTGAGAGTAATGTGGTTCGGGGGTTCCTGTACAGGTCTTATACTGAGAGTAATGTGGTGCCGGGGGTTCCTGTACAGGTCTTATACTGAGAGTAATGTGGTGCCTCAGGTTCCTGTACAGGTCTTATACTGAGAGTCATGTGGTGCCTGAGGTTCCTGTACAGGTCTCATACTGAGAGTCATGTGGTGCCGGGGGTTCCTGTACAGGTCTCATACTGAGAGTCATGCGGTGCCGGGGGTTCCTGTACAGGTCTCATACTGAGAGCAATGTGGTGCCGGGGGTTCCTGTACAGGTCTCATACTGAGAGTAATGTGGTGCCTGAGGCTCCTGTACAGGTCTCATAGTGAGAGTAATGTGGTGCCGGGGGTTCCTGTAAAGGTCTCATACTGAGAGTCATGTGGTGCCGAGGGTTCCTGTACAGGTCTTATACTGAGAGTCATGTGGTGCCTGAGGTTCCTGTACAGGTCTCATACTGAGAGTAATGTGGTGCCGGGGGTTCCTGTACAGGTCTTATACTGAGAGTCATGTTATGCCGGGGGTTCCTGTACAGGTCTTATACTGAGAGTAATGTGGTGCCTCAGGTTCCTGTACAGGTCTTATACTGAGAGTCATGTGGTGCCGGGGGTTCCTGTACAGGTCTCATACTGAGAGCAATGTGGTGCCGGGGGTTCCTGTACAGGTCTTATACTGAGAGTAATGTGGTGCCTGAGGTTCCTGTACAGGTCTCATACTGAGAGTAATGTGGTGCCGGGGGTTCCTGTACAGGTCTTATACTTAGAGTCATGTGGTGCCAAGGTTCCTGTACAGGTCTCATACTGAGAGTCATGTGGTGCCGGGGGTTCCTGTACAGGTCTCATACTGAGTGTCATGTGGTGCCGGGGGTTCCTGTACAGGTCTCATACTGAGAGCAATGTGGTGCCGGGGGTTCCTGTACAGGTCTCATACTGAGAGTAATGTGGTGCCTGAGGTTCCTGTACAGGTCTCATAGTGAGAGTAATGTGGTGCCGGGGGTTCCTGTACAGGTCTTATACTTAGAGTCATGTGGTGCCGGGGGTTCCTGTACAGGTCTTATACTGAGAGTCATGTGGTGCCGGGGGTTCCTGTACAGATCTCATACTGAGAGTAATGTAGTGCCGGGGGTTCCTGTACAGGTCTCATACTGAGATAATGTGGTGCCGGGGGTTCCTGTACAGGTCTTATACTGAGAGTAATGTGGTTCGGGTGTTCCTGTACAGGTCTTATACTGAGAGTAATGTGGTGCCGGGGGTTCCTGTACAGGTCTTATACTGAGAGTAATGTGGTGCCGGGGGTTCCTGTACAGGTCTTATACTGAGAGTAATGTGGTGCCGGGGGTTCCTGTACAGGTCTTATACTGAGAGTAATGTGGTTCGGGGGTTCCTGTACAGGTCTTATACTGAGAGTAATGTGGTGCCGGGGGTTCCTGTACAGGTCTTATACTGAGAGTCATGTGGTGCCGGGGGTTCCTGTACAGTTTTTATACTGAGAGTCATGTGGTGCCGGGGGTTCCTGTACAGGTCTTATACTGAGACTCATGTGGTGCCGGGGGTTCCTGTACAGGTCTTATACTGAGAGTAATGTGGTGCCGGGGGTTCCTGTACAGGTCTCATACTGAGAGTAATGTGGTGACGGGGGTTCCTGTACAGGTCTCATACTGAGAGTCATGTGGTGCCGGGGGTTCCTGTACAGGTCTTATACTGAGAGTCATGTGGTGCCGGGGGTTCCTGTACAGGTATTATACTGAGAGTCATGTGGTGCCGGGGGTTCCTGTACAGGTCTCATACTGAGAGTCATGTGGTGCCGGGGGTTCCTGTACAGGTCTTATACTGAGAGTAATGTGGTGCCGGGGGTTCCTGTACAGGTCTCATACTGAGAGTAATGTGGTGCCGGGGGTTCCTGTACAGGTCTCATACTGAGAGTAATGTGGTGCCGGGGGTTCCTGTACAGGTCTTATACTGAGAGTAATGTGGTTCGGGGGTTCCTGTACAGGTCTTATACTGAGAGTAATGTGGTGCCTCAGGTTCCTGTACAGGTCTTATACTGAGAGTCATGTGGTGCCTGAGGTTCCTGTACAGGTCTCATACTGAGAGTCATGTGGTGCCGGGGGTTCCTGTACAGGTCTCATACTGAGAGTCATGTGGTGCCGGGGGTTCCTGTACAGGTCTCATACTGAGAGCAATGTGGTGCCGGGGGTTCCTGTACAGGTCTCATACTGAGAGTAATGTGGTGCCTGAGGCTCCTGTACAGGTCTCATAGTGAGAGTAATGTGGTGCCGGGGGTTCCTGTAAAGGTCTCATACTGAGAGTCATGTGGTGCCGGGGGTTCCTGTACAGGTCTTATACTGAGAGTCATGTGGTGCCTGAGGTTCCTGTACAGGTCTCATACTGAGAGTAATGTGGTGCCGGGGGTTCCTGTACAGGTCTTATACTGAGAGTCATGTTATGCCGGGGGTTCCTGTACAGGTCTTATACTGAGAGTAATGTGGTGCCTCAGGTTCCTGTACAGGTCTTATACTGAGAGTCATGTGGTGCCGGGGGTTCCTGTACAGGTCTTATACTTAGAGTCATGTGGTGCCTGAGGTTCCTGTACAGGTCTCATACTGAGAGTCATGTGGTGCCGGGGGTTCCTGTACAGGTCTCATACTGAGAGCAATGTGGTGCCGGGGGTTCCTGTACAGGTCTCATACTGAGAGCAATGTGGTGCCGGGGGTTCCTGTACAGGTCTCATACTGAGAGTAATGTGGTTACTGAGGTTCCTGTACAGGTCTCATAGTGAGAGTAATGTGGTGCCGGGGGTTCCTGTACAGGTCTTATACTTAGAGTCATGTGGTGCCGGGGGTTCCTGTACAGGTCTTATACTGAGAGTCATGTGGTGCCGGGGGTTCCTGTACAGGTCTTATACTGAGAGTAATGTGGTTCGGGTGTTCCTGTACAGGTCTTATACTGAGAGTAATGTGGTGCCGGGGGTTCCTGTACAGGTCTTATACTGAGAGTAATGTGGTGCCGGGGGTTCCTGTACAGGTCTTATACTGAGAGTAATGTGGTGCCGGGGGTTCCTGTACAGGTCTTATACTGAGAGTAATGTGGTTCGGGGGTTCCTGTACAGGTCTTATACTGAGAGTAATGTGGTGCCGGGGGTTCCTGTACAGGTCTTATACTGAGAGTCATGTGGTGCCGGGGGTTCCTGTACAGGTCTTATACTGAGAGTAATGTGGTGCCTCAGGTTCCTGTACAGGTCTTATACTGAGAGTAATGTGGTTCGGGGGTTCCTGTACAGGTCTTGTACTGAGAGTCATGTGGTGCCGGGGGTTCCTGTACAGGTCTTATACTGAGAGTCATGTGGTGCCTGGGGTTCCTGTACAGGTCTTTTACTGAGACTCATGTGGTGCCGGGGGTTCTTGTACAGGTCTCATACTGAGAGTAATGTGGTGCCGGGGGTTCCTGTACAGGTCTTATACTGAGAGTAATGTGTTTCGGGGGTTCCTGTACAGGTCTTATACTGAGAGTAATGTGGTGCCGGGGGTTCCTGTACAGGTCTTATACTGAGAGTCATGTGGTGCCTGAGGTTCCTGTACAGGTCTCATACTGAGAGTCATGTGGTGCCGGGGGTTCCTGTACAGGTCTCATACTGAGAGTCATGTGGTGCCGGGGGTTCCTGTACAGGTCTCATACTGAGAGCAATGTGGTGCCGGGGGTTCCTGTACAGGTCATATACCGAGAGTAATGTGGTGCCTGACGCTCCTGTACAGGTCTCATAGTGAGAGTAATGTGGTGCCGGGGGTTCCTGTACAGGTCTCATACTGAGAGTCATGTGGTGCCGGGGGTTCCTGTACAGGTCTTATACTGAGAGTCATGTGGTGCCTGAGGTTCCTGTACAGGTCTTATACTGAGAGTCATGTGGTGCCGGGGGTTCCTGTACAGGTCTTATACTTAGAGTCATGTGGTGCCTGAGGTTCCTGTACAGGTCTCATACTGAGAGTCATGTGGTGCCGGGGGTTCCTGTACAGGTCTCATACTGAGAGTCATGTGGTGCCGGGGGTTCCTGTACAGGTCTCATACTGAGAGTCATGTGGTGCCGGGGGTTCCTGTACAGGTCTCATACTGAGAGCAATGTGGTGCCGGGGGTTCCTGTACAGGTCTCATACTGAGAGTAATGTGGTGCCTTAGGTTACTGTACAGGTCTCATAGTGAGAGTAATGTGGTGCCGGGGGTTCCTATACAGGTCCTATACTGAGAGTCATGTGGTGCCGGGGGTTCCTGTACACGTCTTATACTGAGAGTCATGTGGTGCCGGGGGTTCCTGTACAGGTCTTATACTGAGAGTCATGTGGTGCCGGGGGTTCCTGTACAGGTCTTATACTGAGACTCATGTGGTGCCGGGGGTTCCTGTACAGGTCTTATACTGAGAGTAATGTGGTGCCGGGGGTTCCTGTACAGGTCTCATACTGAGAGTAATGTGGTGACGGGGGTTCCTGTACAGGTCTCATACTGAGAGTCATGTGGTGCCGGGGGTTCCTGTACAGGTCTTATACTGAGAGTCATGTGGTGCCGGGGGTTCCTGTACAGGTATTATACTGAGAGTCATGTGGTGCCGGGGGTTCCTGTACAGGTCTCATACTGAGAGTCATGTGGTGCCGGGGGTTCCTGTACAGGTCTTATACTGAGAGTAATGTGGTGCCGGGGGTTCCTGTACAGGTCTCATACTGAGAGTAATGTGGTGCCGGGGGTTCCTGTACAGGTCTCATACTGAGAGTAATGTGGTGCCGGGGGTTCCTGTACAGGTCTTATACTGAGAGTAATGTGGTTCGGGGGTTCCTGTACAGGTCTTATACTGAGAGTAATGTGGTGCCGGGGGTTCCTGTACAGGTCTTATACTGAGAGTAATGTGGTGCCTCAGGTTCCTGTACAGGTCTTATACTGAGAGTCATGTGGTGCCTGAGGTTCCTGTACAGGTCTCATACTGAGAGTCATGTGGTGCCGGGGGTTCCTGTACAGGTCTCATACTGAGAGTCATGTGGTGCCGGGGGTTCCTGTACAGGTCTCATACTGAGAGCAATGTGGTGCCGGGGGTTCCTGTACAGGTCTCATACTGAGAGTAATGTGGTGCCTGAGGCTCCTGTACAGGTCTCATAGTGAGAGTAATGTGGTGCCGGGGGTTCCTGTAAAGGTCTCATACTGAGAGTCATGTGGTGCCGGGGGTTCCTGTACAGGTCTTATACTGAGAGTCATGTGGTGCCTGAGGTTCCTGTACAGGTCTCATACTGAGAGTAATGTGGTGCCGGGGGTTCCTGTACAGGTCTTATACTGAGAGTCATGTTATGCCGGGGGTTCCTGTACAGGTCTTATACTGAGAGTAATGTGGTGCCTCAGGTTCCTGTACAGGTCTTATACTGAGAGTCATGTGGTGCCGGGGGTTCCTGTACAGGTCTTATACTTAGAGTCATGTGGTGCCTGAGGTTCCTGTACAGGTCTCATACTGAGAGTCATGTGGTGCCGGGGGTTCCTGTACAGGTCTCATACTGAGAGCAATGTGGTGCCGGGGGTTCCTGTACAGGTCTCATACTGAGAGTAATGTGGTGCCTGAGGTTCCTGTACAGGTCTCATACTGAGAGTAATGTGGTGCCGGGGGTTCCTGTACAGGTCTTATACTTAGAGTCATGTGGTGCCAAGGTTCCTGTACAGGTCTCATACTGAGAGTCATGTGGTGCCGGGGGTTCCTGTACAGGTCTCATACTGAGAGTCATGTGGTGCCGGGGGTTCCTGTACAGGTCTCATACTGAGAGCAATGTGGTGCCGGGGGTTCCTGTACAGGTCTCATACTGAGAGTAATGTGGTGCCTGAGGTTCCTGTACAGGTCTCATAGTGAGAGTAATGTGGTGCCGGGGGTTCCTGTACAGGTCTTATACTTAGAGTCATGTGGTGCCGGGGGTTCCTGTACAGGTCTTATACTGAGAGTCATGTGGTGCCGGGGGTTCCTGTACAGATCTCATACTGAGAGTAATGTAGTGCCGGGGGTTCCTGTACAGGTCTCATACTGAGAGTAATGTGGTGCCGGGGGTTCCTGTACAGGTCTTATACTGAGAGTAATGTGGTTCGGGTGTTCCTGTACAGGTCTTATACTGAGAGTAATGTGGTGCCGGGGGTTCCTGTACAGGTCTTATACTGAGAGTAATGTGGTGCCGGGGGTTCCTGTACAGGTCTTATACTGAGAGTAATGTGGTGCCGGGGGTTCCTGTACAGGTCTTATACTGAGAGTAATGTGGTTCGGGGGTTCCTGTACAGGTCTTATACTGAGAGTAATGTGGTGCCGGGGGTTCCTGTACAGGTCTTATACTGAGAGTCATGTGGTGCCGGGGGTTCCTGTACAGGTCTTATACTGAGAGTAATGTGGTGCCTCAGGTTCCTGTACAGGTCTTATACTGAGAGTAATGTGGTTCGGGGGTTCCTGTACAGGTCTTGTACTGAGAGTCATGTGGTGCCGGGGGTTCCTGTACAGGTCTTATACTGAGAGTCATGTGGTGCCTGGGGTTCCTGTACAGGTCTTATACTGAGACTCATGTGGTGCCGGGGGTTCTTGTACAGGTCTCATACTGAGAGTAATGTGGTGCCGGGGGTTCCTGTACAGGTCTCATACTGAGAGTAATGTGGTGCCGGGGGTTCCTGTACAGGTCTTATACTGAGAGTAATGTGTTTCGGGGGTTCCTGTACAGGTCTTATACTGAGAGTAATGTGGTGCCGGGGGTTCCTGTACAGGTCTTATACTGAGAGTAATGTGGTGCCTCAGGTTCCTGTACAGGTCTTATACTGAGAGTCATGTGGTGCCGGGGGTTCCTGTACAGGTCTTATACTTAGAGTCATGTGGTGCCTGAGGTTCCTGTACAGGTCTCATACTGAGAGTCATGTGGTGCCGGGGGTTCCTGTACAGGTCTCATACTGAGAGTCATGTGGTGCCGGGGGTTCCTGTACAGGTCTCATACTGAGAGCAATGTGGTGCCGGGGGTTCCTGTACAGGTCTCATACCGAGAGTAATGTGGTGCCTGACGCTCCTGTACAGGTCTCATAGTGAGAGTAATGTGGTGCCGGGGGTTCCTGTACAGGTCTCATACTGAGAGTCATGTGGTGCCGGGGGTTCCTGTACAGGTCTTATACTGAGAGTCATGTGGTGCCTGAGGTTCCTGTACAGGTCTCATACTGAGAGTAATGTGGTGCCTCAGGTTCCTGTACAGGTCTTATACTGAGAGTCATGTGGTGCCGGGGGTTCCTGTACAGGTCTTATACTTAGAGTCATGTGGTGCCTGAGGTTCCTGTACAGGTCTCATACTGAGAGTCATGTGGTGCCGGGGGTTCCTGTACAGGTCTCATACTGAGAGTCATGTGGTGCCGGGGGTTCCTGTACAGGTCTCATACTGAGAGCAATGTGGTGCCGGGGGTTCCTGTACAGGTCTCATACTGAGAGTAATGTGGTGCCTGAGGTTCCTGTACAGGTCTCATACTGAGAGTAATGTGGTGCCGGGGGTTCCTGTACAGGTCTTATACTTAGAGTCATGTGGTGCCAAGGTTCCTGTACAGGTCTCATACTGAGAGTCATGTGGTGCCGGGGGTTCCTGTACAGGTCTCATACTGAGAGTCATGTGGTGCCGGGGGTTCCTGTACAGGTCTCATACTGAGAGCAATGTGGTGCCGGGGGTTCCTGTACAGGTCTCATACTGAGAGTAATGTGGTGCCTGAGGTTCCTGTACAGGTCTCATAGTGAGAGTAATGTGGTGCCGGGGGTTCCTGTACAGGTCTTATACTTAGAGTCATGTGGTGCCGGGGGTTCCTATACAGGTCCTATACTGAGAGTCATGTGGTGCCGGGGGTTCCTGTACAGGTCTCATACTGAGAGTAATGTGGTGCCTGAGGTTCCTGTACACGTCTTATACTGAGAGTAATGTGGTACCTGAGGTTCCTGTACAGGTCTTATACTGAGAGTCATGTGGTGCCGGGGGTTCCTGTACAGGTCTCATACTGAGAGTAATGTGGTCCCAGGGGTTCCTGTACAGGTCTCATACTGAGAGTCATGTGGTGCCGGGGGTTCCTGTACAGGTCTTATACTGAGAGTCATGTGGTGCCGGGGGTTCCTGTACAGATCTCATACTGAGAGTAATGTGGTGCCGGGGGTTCCTGTACAGGTCTCATACTGAGAGTAATGTGGTGCCGGGGGTTCCTGTACAGGTCTCATACTGAGAGCAATGTGGTGCCGGGGGTTCCTGTACAGGTCTCATACTGAGAATAATGTGGTGCCTTAGGTTCCTGTACAGGTCTCATAGTGAGAGTAATGTGGTGCCGGGGGTTCCAGTACAGGTCTTATACTTAGAGTCATGTGGTGCCGGGGGTTCCTATACAGGTCCTATACTGAGAGTCATGTGGTGCCGGGGGTTCCTGTACACGTCTTATACTGAGAGTCATGTGGTGCCGGGGGTTCCTGTACAGGTCTTATACTGAGAGTCATGTGGTGCCGGGGGTTCCTGTACAGGTCTTATACTGAGACTCAGGTGGTGCCGGGGGTTCCTGTACAGGTCTTATACTGAGAGTAATGTGGTGCCGGGGGTTCCTGTACAGGTCTCATACTGAGAGTAATGTGGTGACGGGGGTTCCTGTACAGGTCTCATACTGAGAGTCATGTGGTGCCGGGGGTTCCTGTACAGGTCTTATACTGAGAGTCATGTGGTGCCGGGGGTTCCTGTACAGGTATTATACTGAGAGTCATGTGGTGCCGGGGGTTCCTGTACAGGTCTCATACTGAGAGTAATGTGGTGCCGGGGGTTCCTGTACAGGTCTTATACTGAGAGTCATGTGGTGCCGGGGGTTCCTGTACAGGTCTTATACGAAGAGTCATGTGGTGCCGGGGGTTCCTGTCAGTTCTTATACTGAGAGTCATGTGGTGCCGGGGGTTCCTGTACAGGTCTCATACTGAGAGTCATGTGGTGCCGGGGGTTCCTGTACAGGTCTTATTCTGAGAGTAATGTGGTGCCGGGGGTTCCTGTACAGGTCTCATACTGAGAGCAATGTGGTGCCGGGGGTTCCTGTACAGGTCTCATACTGAGAGTAATGTGGTGCCTGAGGTTCCTGTACAGGTCTCATACTGAGAGTAATGTGGTGCCGGGGGTTCCTGTACAGGTCTTATACTTAGAGTCAGTTGGTGCCTGAGGTTCCTGTACAGGTCTCATACTGAGAGTCATGTGGTGCCGGGGGTTCCTGTACAGGTCTCATACTGAGAGTCATGTGGTGCCGGGGGTTCCTGTACAGGTCTCATACTGAGAGCAATGTGGTGCCGGGGGTTTCTGCACAGGTCTCATACTGAGAGTAATGTGGTGCCTTAGGTTCCTGTACAGGTCTCATAGTGAGAGTAATGTGGTTCGGGGGTTCCTGTACAGGTCTTATACTTAGAGTCATGTGGTGCCGGGGGTTCCTATACAGGTCCTATACTGAGAGTCATGTGGTGCCGGGGGTTCCTGTACACGTCTTATACTGAGAGTCATGTGGTGCCGGGGGTTCCTGTACAGGTCTTATACTGAGAGTCATGTGGTGCCGGGGGTTCCTGTACAGGTCTTATACTGAGACTCATGTGGTGCCGGGGGTTCCTGTACAGGTCTTATACTGAGAGTAATGTGGTGCCGGGGGTTCCTGTACTGGTCTCATACTGAGAGTAATGTGGTGACGGGGGTTCCTGTACAGGTCTCATACTGAGAGTCATGTGGTGCCGGGGGTTCCTGTACAGGTCTTATACTGAGAGTCATGTGGTGCCGGGGGTTCCTGTACAGGTATTATACTGAGAGTCATGTGGTGCCGGGGGTTCCTGTACAGGTCTCATACTGAGAGTCATGTGGTGCCGGGGGTTCCTGTACAGGTCTTATACTGAGAGTAATGTGGTGTCGGGGGTTCCTGTACAGGTCTTATACTGAGAGTCATGTGGTGCCGGGGGTTCCTGTACAGGTCTTATACGAAGAGTCATGTGGTGCCGGGGGTTCCTGTCAGTTCTTATACTGAGAGTCATGTGGTGCCGGGGGTTCCTGTACAGGTCTTATACTTAGAGTCATGTGGTGCCTGAGGTTCCTGTACAGGTCTCATACTGAGAGTCATGTGGTGCCGGGGGTTCCTGTACAGGTCTCATACTGAGAGTCATGTGGTGCCGGGGGTTCCTGTACAGGTCTCATACTGAGAGCAATGTGGTGCCGGGGGTTCCTGTACAGGTCTCATACTGAGAGTAATGTGGTGCCTGAGGTTCCTGTACAGGTCTCATACTGAGAGTAATGTGGTGCCGGGGGTTCCTGTACAGGTCTTATACTTAGAGTCATGTGGTGCCAAGGTTCCTGTACAGGTCTCATACTGAGAGTCATGTGGTGCCGGGGGTTCCTGTACAGGTCTCATACTGAGAGCAATGTGGTGCCGGGGGTTCCTGTACAGGTCTCATAGTGAGAGTAATGTGGTGCCGGGGGTTCCTGTACAGGTCTTATACTTACAGTCATGTGGTGCCGGGGGTTCCTATACAGGTCCTATACTGAGAGTCATGTGGTGCCGGGGGTTCCTGTACAGGTCTTATACTGAAAGTCATGTGGTGCCGGGGGTTCCTGTACAGGTCTCATACTGAGAGTAATGTGGTCCCTGGGGTTCCTGTACAGGTCTTATACTGAGAGTCATGTGGTGCCGGGGGTTCCTGTACAGGTCTTATACTGAGAGTCATGTGGTGCCGGGGGTTCCTGTACAGTTCTTATACTGAGAGTCATGTGGTGCCGGGGGTTCCTGTACACGTCTTATACTGAGAGTAATGTGGTACCTGAGGTTCCTGTACAGGTCTCATACTGAGAGTAATGTGGTCCCAGGGGTTCCTGTACAGGTCTCATACTGAGAGTCATGTGGTGCCGGGGGTTCCTTTACAGGTCTTATACTGAGACTCAGGTGGTGCCGGGGGTTCCTGTACAGGTCTTATACTGAGAGTAATGTGGTGCCGGGGGTTCCTGTACAGGTCTCATACTGAGAGTAATGTGGTGACGGGGGTTCCTGTACAGGTCTCATACTGAGAGTCATGTGGTGCCGGGGGTTCCTGTACAGGTCTTATACTGAGAGTCATGTGGTGCCGGGGGTTCCTGTACAGGTATTATACTGAGAGTCATGTGGTGCCGGGGGTTCCTGTACAGGTCTCATACTGAGAGTAATGTGGTGCCGGGGGTTCCTGTACAGGTCTTATACTGAGAGTCATGTGGTGCCGGGGGTTCCTGTACAGGTCTTATACGAAGAGTCATGTGGTGCCGGGGGTTCCTGTCAGTTCTTATACTGAGAGTCATGTGGTGCCGGGGGTTCCTGTACAGGTCTCATACTGAGAGTCATGTGGTGCCGGGGGTTCCTGTACAGGTCTTATTCTGAGAGTAATGTGGTGCCGGGGGTTCCTGTACAGGTCTCATACTGAGAGCAATGTGGTGCCGGGGGTTCCTGTACAGGTCTCATACTGAGAGTAATGTGGTGCCTGAGGTTCCTGTACAGGTCTCATACTGAGAGTAATGTGGTGCCGGGGGTTCCTGTACAGGTCTTATACTTAGAGTCAGTTGGTGCCTGAGGTTCCTGTACAGGTCTCATACTGAGAGTCATGTGGTGCCGGGGGTTCCTGTACAGGTCTCATACTGAGAGTCATGTGGTGCCGGGGGTTCCTGTACAGGTCTCATACTGAGAGCAATGTGGTGCCGGGGGTTTCTGCACAGGTCTCATACTGAGAGTAATGTGGTGCCTTAGGTTCCTGTACAGGTCTCATAGTGAGAGTAATGTGGTTCGGGGGTTCCTGTACAGGTCTTATACTTAGAGTCATGTGGTGCCGGGGGTTCCTATACAGGTCCTATACTGAGAGTCATGTGGTGCCGGGGGTTCCTGTACACGTCTTATACTGAGAGTCATGTGGTGCCGGGGGTTCCTGTACAGGTCTTATACTGAGAGTCATGTGGTGCCGGGGGTTCCTGTACAGGTCTTATACTGAGACTCATGTGGTGCCGGGGGTTCCTGTACAGGTCTTATACTGAGAGTAATGTGGTGCCGGGGGTTCCTGTACTGGTCTCATACTGAGAGTAATGTGGTGACGGGGGTTCCTGTACAGGTCTCATACTGAGAGTCATGTGGTGCCGGGGGTTCCTGTACAGGTCTTATACTGAGAGTCATGTGGTGCCGGGGGTTCCTGTACAGGTATTATACTGAGAGTCATGTGGTGCCGGGGGTTCCTGTACAGGTCTCATACTGAGAGTCATGTGGTGCCGGGGGTTCCTGTACAGGTCTTATACTGAGAGTAATGTGGTGTCGGGGGTTCCTGTACAGGTCTTATACTGAGAGTCATGTGGTGCCGGGGGTTCCTGTACAGGTCTTATACGAAGAGTCATGTGGTGCCGGGGGTTCCTGTCAGTTCTTATACTGAGAGTCATGTGGTGCCGGGGGTTCCTGTACAGGTCTTATACTTAGAGTCATGTGGTGCCTGAGGTTCCTGTACAGGTCTCATACTGAGAGTCATGTGGTGCCGGGGGTTCCTGTACAGGTCTCATACTGAGAGTCATGTGGTGCCGGGGGTTCCTGTACAGGTCTCATACTGAGAGCAATGTGGTGCCGGGGGTTCCTGTACAGGTCTCATACTGAGAGTAATGTGGTGCCTGAGGTTCCTGTACAGGTCTCATACTGAGAGTAATGTGGTGCCGGGGGTTCCTGTACAGGTCTTATACTTAGAGTCATGTGGTGCCAAGGTTCCTGTACAGGTCTCATACTGAGAGTCATGTGGTGCCGGGGGTTCCTGTACAGGTCTCATACTGAGAGCAATGTGGTGCCGGGGGTTCCTGTACAGGTCTCATAGTGAGAGTAATGTGGTGCCGGGGGTTCCTGTACAGGTCTTATACTTACAGTCATGTGGTGCCGGGGGTTCCTATACAGGTCCTATACTGAGAGTCATGTGGTGCCGGGGGTTCCTGTACAGGTCTTATACTGAAAGTCATGTGGTGCCGGGGGTTCCTGTACAGGTCTCATACTGAGAGTAATGTGGTCCCTGGGGTTCCTGTACAGGTCTTATACTGAGAGTCATGTGGTGCCGGGGGTTCCTGTACAGGTCTTATACTGAGAGTCATGTGGTGCCGGGGGTTCCTGTACAGTTCTTATACTGAGAGTCATGTGGTGCCGGGGGTTCCTGTACACGTCTTATACTGAGAGTAATGTGGTACCTGAGGTTCCTGTACAGGTCTCATACTGAGAGTAATGTGGTCCCAGGGGTTCCTGTACAGGTCTCATACTGAGAGTCATGTGGTGCCGGGGGTTCCTTTACAGGTCTTATACTGAGAGTCATGTGGTGCCGGGGGTTCCTGTACAGATCTCATACTGAGAGTAATGTGGTGCCGGGGGTTCCTCTACAGGTCTCATACTGAGAGTAATGTGGTGCCGGGGGATCCTGTACAGGTCTTATACTGAGAGTAATGTGGTTCGGGTGTTCCTGTACAGGTCTTATACTGAGAGTAATGTGGTGCCGGGGGTTCCTGTACAGGTCTTATACTGAGAGTAATGTGGTGCCGGGGGTTCCTGTACAGGTCTTATACTGAGAATAATGTGGTGCCTCAGGTTCCTGTACAGGTCTTATACTGAGAGTAATGTGGTTCGGGGGTTCCTGTACAGGTCTTGTACTGAGAGTCATGTGGTGCCGGGGGTTCCTGTACAGGTCTTATACTGAGAGTCATGTGGTGCCGGGGGTTCCTGTACAGGTCTTATACTGAGAGTAATGTGGTGCCTCAGGTTCCTGTACAGGTCTTATACTGAGAGTAATGTGGTTCGGGGGTTCCTGTACAGGTCTTGTACTGAGAGTCATGTGGTGCCGGGGGTTCCTGTAAAGGTCTCATACCGAGAGTAATGTGGTGCCTGACGCTCCTGTACAGGTCTCATAGTGAGAGTAATGTGGTGCCGGGGGTTCCTGTACAGGTCTCATACTGAGAGTCATGTGGTGCCGGGGGTTCCTGTACAGGTCTTATACTGAGAGTCATGTGGTGCCTGAGGTTCCTGTACAGGTCTCATACTGAGAGTAATGTGGTGCCGGGGGTTCCTGTACAGGTCTTATACTGAGAGTCATGTGGTGCCGGGGGTTCCTGTACAGGTCTTATACTGAGAGTAATGTGGTGCCTCAGGTTCCTGTACAGGTCTTATACTGAGAGTCATGTGGTGCCGGGGGTTCCTGTACAGGTCTTATACTTAGAGTCATGTGGTGCCTGAGGTTCCTGTACAGGTCTCATACTGAGAGTCATGTGGTGCCGGGGGTTCCTGTACAGGTCTCATACTGAGAGTCATGTGGTGCCGGGGGTTCCTGTACAGGTCTCATACTGAGAGCAATGTGGTGCCGGGGGTTCCTGTACAGGTCTCATACTGAGAGTAATGTGGTGCCTGAGGTTCCTGTACAGGTCTCATACTGAGAGTAATGTGGTGCCGGGGGTTCCTGTACAGGTCTTATACTTAGAGTCATGTGGTGCCAAGGTTCCTGTACAGGTCTCATACTGAGAGTCATGTGGTGCCGGGGGTTCCTGTACAGGTCTCATACTGAGAGTCATGTGGTGCCGGGGGTTCCTGTACAGGTCTCATACTGAGAGCAATGTGGTGCCGGGGGTTCCTGTACAGGTCTCATACTGAGAGTAATGTGGTGCCTGAGGTTCCTGTACAGGTCTCATAGTGAGAGTAATGTGGTGCCGGGGGTTCCTGTACAGGTCTTATACTTAGAGTCATGTGGTGCCGGGGGTTCCTATACAGGTCCTATACTGAGAGTCATGTGGTGCCGGGGGTTCCTGTACAGGTCTTATACTGAAAGTCATGTGGTGCCGGGGGTTCCTGTACAGGTCTCATACTGAGAGTAATGTGGTCCCTGGGGTTCCTGTACAGGTCTTATACTGAGAGTCATGTGGTGCCGGGGGTTCCTGTACAGGTCTTATACTGAGAGTCATGTTGTGCCGGGGGTTCCTGTACAGTTCTTATACTGAGAGTCATGTGGTGCCGGGGGTTCCTGTACACGTCTTATACTGAGAGTAATGTGGTACCTGAGATTCCTGTACAGGTCTCATACTGAGAGTAATGTGGTCCCAGGGGTTCCTGTACAGGTCTCATACTGAGAGTCATGTGGTGCCGGGGGTTCCTGTACAGGTCTTATACTGAGAGTCATGTGGTGCCGGGGGTTCCTGTACAGGTCTCATACTGAGAGTAATGTGGTGCCGGGGGTTCCTGTACAGGTCTTATACTGAGAGTAATGTGGTTCGGGTGTTCCTGTACAGGTCTTATACTGAGAGTAATGTGGTGCCGGGGGTTCCTGTACAGGTCTTATACTGAGAGTCATGTGGTGCCGGGGGTTCCTGTACAGGTCTTATACTGAGAGTAATGTGGTGCCGGGGGTTCCTGTACAGGTCTTATACTGAGAGTAATGTGGTTCGGGGGTTCCTGTACAGGTCTTATACTGAGAGTAATGTGGTGCCGGGGGTTCCTGTACAGGTCTTATACTGAGAGTCATGTGGTGCCGGGGGTTCCTGTACAGGTCTTATACTGAGAGTCATGTGGTGCCGGGGGTTCCTGTACAGGTCTCATACTGAGAGTAATGTGGTGCCGGGGGTTCCTGTACAGGTCTTATACTGAGAGTAATGTGGTGCCGGGGGTTCCTGTACAGGTCTTATACTGAGAGTCATGTGGTGCCGGGGGTTCCTGTACAGGTCTTATACTTAGAGTCATGTGGTGCCGGGGGTTCCTGTACAGGTCTTATACTGAGAGTAATGTGGTGCCTCAGGTTCCTGTACAGGTCTTATACTGAGAGTCATGTAGTGCCGGGGGTTCCTGTACAGGTCTTATACTTAGAGTCATGTGGTGCCTGAGGTTCCTGTACAGGTCTCATACTGAGAGTCATGTGGTGCCGGGGGTTCCTGTACAGGTCTCATACTGAGAGTCATGTGGTGCCGGGGGTTCCTGTACAGGTCTCATACTGAGAGCAATGTGGTGCCGGGGGTTCCTGTACAGGTCTCATACTGAGAGTAATGTGGTGCCTGAGGTTCCTGTACAGGTCTCATACTGAGAGTAATGTGGTGCCGGGGGTTCCTGTACAGGTCTTATACTTAGAGTCATGTGGTGCCTGAGGTTCCTGTACAGGTCTCATACTGAGAGTCATGTGGTGCCGGGGGTTCCTGTACAGGTCTCATACTGAGAGCAATGTGGTGCCGGGGGTTCCTGTACAGGTCTCATACTGAGAGTAATGTGGTGCCTGAGGTTCCTGTACAGGTCTCATAGTGAGAGTAATGTGGTGCCGGGGGTTCCTGTACAGTTCTTATACATAGAGTCATGTGTTACCGGGGGTTCCTATACAGGTCCTATACTGAGAGTCATGTGGTGCCGGGGGTTCCTGTACAGGTCTTATACTGAGAGTCATGTGGTGCCGGGGGTTCCTGTACAGGTCTTATACTGAGAGTCATGTGGTGCCGGGGGTTCCTGTACAGGTCCTATACTGAGAGTCATGTGGTGCCGGGGGTTCCTGTACAGGACTTATACTGAGAGTCATGTGGTGCCGGGGGTTCCTGTACAGGTCTTATACTGAGTCATGTGGTGCTGGGGGTTCCTGTACGGGTCTTATACTGAGAGTAATGTGGTGCCTGAGGTTCCTGTACAGGTCTCATACTGAGAGTAATGTGGTGCCTTAGGTTCCTGTACAGGTCTCATACTGAGAGTCATGTGGTGCCTGAGGTTCCTGTACAGGTCTCACACTGAGAGTAATGTGGTGCCGGGGGTTCCTGTGCAGGTCTTATACTGAGAGTCATGTGGTGCCGGGGGTTCCTGTGCAGGTCTCGTACTGAGAGTAATGGTGTCCCGGGGGTTCCTGTACAGGTCTTATACTGAGAGTAATGTGGTGCCGGGGGTTCCTGTACAGGTCTTATACTGAGAGTCATGAGGTTCCTGAGCTTCCTGTACAGGTCTCATACTGAGAGTCATGTAGTGCCGGGGGTTCCTGTACGGGTCTCATACTGAGAGTAATTTGGTGCCGGTGGTTCCTGTACAGGTCTCATACTGAGGGTAATGTGGTGCCGGGGGTTCCTGTACAGGTCTCATACTGAGAGTAATGTGGTGCCGGGGGTTCCTCTACAGGTCTCATACTGAGAGTAATTTGGTGCCGGTGGTTCCTGTACAGGTCTCATACTGAGAGTAATGTGGTGCCGGGGGTTCCTGTACAGGTCTCATACTGAGAGTAATTTGGTGCCGGTTGTTCCTGTACAGGTCTCATACTGAGAGTAATGTGGTGCCAGGGGTTCCTGAACAGGTCTCATACTGAGAGTAATGTGGTGCCTGAGGTTCCTGTACAGGTCTTATACTGAGAGTAATGTGGTGCCTGAGGTTCCTGCACAGGTCTCATACTGAGGGTAATGTGGTGCCTGAGGTTCCTGTACAGGTCTCATACTGAGAGTCATGTGGTAACGGGGGTTCCTGTACAGGTCTCATACTGAGAGTAATGGGGTGCCGGGGGTTCCTGTACAGGTCTTATACTGAGAGTCATGTGGTGCCGGGGGTTCCTGTACAGGTCTTATACTGAGAGTCATGTGGTGCCGGGGGTTCCTGTACAGGTCTCATACTGAGAGTAATGTTGTGCCGGGGGTTCCTGTACAGGTCTTATACTGAGAGTAATGTGGTTCGGGTGTTCCTGTACAGGTCTTATACTGAGAGTAATGTGGTGCCGGGGGTTCCTGTACAGGTCTTATACTGAGAGTCATGTGGTGCCGGGGGTTCCTGTACAGGTCTTATACTGAGAGTAATGTGGTGCCGGGGGTTCCTGTACAGGTCTTATACTGAGAGTAATGTGGTTCGGGGGTTCCTGTACAGGTCTTATACTGAGAGTAATGTGTTGCCGGGGGTTCCTGTACAGGTCTTATACTGAGAGTCATGTGGTGCCGGGGGTTCCTGTACAGGTCTTATACTGAGAGTCATGTGGTGCCGGGGGTTCCTGTACAGGTCTCATACTGAGAGTAATGTGGTGCCGGGGGTTCCTGTACAGGTCTTATACTGAGAGTAATGTGTTTCGGGGGTTCCTGTACAGGTCTTATACTGAGAGTAATGTGGTGCCGGGGGTTCCTGTACAGGTCTTATACTGAGAGTCATGTGGTGCCGGGGGTTCCTGTACAGGTCTTATACTTAGAGTCATGTGGTGCCTGAGGTTCCTGTACAGGTCTCATACTGAGAGTCATGTGGTGCCGGGGGTTCCTGTACAGGTCTCATACTGAGAGTCATGTGGTGCCGGGGGTTCCTGTACAGGTCTCATAGTGAGAGTAATGTGGTGCCTGACGCTCCTGTACAGGTCTCATAGTGAGAGTAATGTGGTGCCGGGGGTTCCTGTACAGGTCTCATACTGAGAGTCATGTGGTGCCGGGGGTTCCTGTACAGGTCTTATCCTGAGAGTCATGTGGTGCCTGAGGTTCCTGTACAGGTCTCATACTGAAAGTAATGTGGTGCCGGGGGTTCCTGTACAGGTCTTATACTGAGAGTCATGTGGTGCCGGGGGTTCCTGTACAGGTCTTATACTGAGAGTAATGTGGTGCCTCAGGTTCCTGTACAGGTCTTATACTGAGAGTCATGTAGTGCCGGGGGTTCCTGTACAGGTCTTATACTTAGAGTCATGTGGTGCCTGAGGTTCCTGTACAGGTCTCATACTGAGAGTCATGTGGTGCCGGGGGTTCCTGTACAGGTCTCATACTGAGAGTCATGTGGTGCCGGGGGTTCCTGTACAGGTCTCATACTGAGAGCAATGTGGTGCCGGGGGTTACTGTACAGGTCTCATACTGAGAGTAATGTGGTGCCTGAGGTTCCTGTACAGGTCTCATACTGAGAGTAATGTGGTGCCGGGGGTTCCTGTACAGGTCTTATACTTAGAGTCATGTGGTGCCTGAGGTTCCTGTACAGGTCTCATACTGAGAGTCATGTGGTGCCGGGGGTTCCTGTACAGGTCTCATACTGAGAGTTATGTGGTGCCGGGGGTTCCTGTACAGGTCTCATACTGAGAGCAATGTGGTGCCGGGGGTTCCTGTACAGGTCTCATACTGAGAGTAATGTGGTGCCTGAGGTTCCTGTACAGGTCTCATAGTGAGAGTAATGTGGTGCCGGGGGTTCCTGTACAGGTCTTATACATAGAGTCATGTGGTGCCGGGGGTTCCTATACAGGTCCTATACTGAGAGTCATGTGGTGCCGGGGGTTCCTGTACAGGTCTTATACTGAGAGTCATGTGGTGCCGGGGGTTCCTGTACAGGTCTTATACTGAGAGTCATGTGGTGCCGGGGGTTCCTGTACAGGTCCTATACTGAGAGTAATGTGGTGCCGGGGATTCCTGTACAGGTCTTATACTGAGAGTAATGTGGTGCCGGGGGTTCCTGTACAGGTCTTATACTTAGAGTCATGTGGTGCCTGAGGTTCCTGTACAGGTCTCATACTGAGAGTCATGTGGTGCCGGGGGTTCCTGTACAGGTCTCATACTGAGAGTCATGTGGTGCCGGGGGTTCCTGTACAGGTCTCATACCGAGAGTAATGTGGTGCCTGACGCTCCTGTACAGGTCTCATAGTGAGAGTAATGTGGTGCCGGGGGTTCCTGTACAGGTCTCATACTGAGAGTCATGTGGTGCCGGGGGTTCCTGTACAGGTCTTATCCTGAGAGTCATGTGGTGCCTGAGGTTCCTGTACAGGTCTCATACTGAAAGTAATGTGGTGCCGGGGGTTCCTGTACAGGTCTTATACTGAGAGTCATGTGGTGCCGGGGGTTCCTGTACAGGTCTTATACTGAGAGTAATGTGGTGCCTCAGGTTCCTGTACAGGTCTTATACTGAGAGTCATGTAGTGCCGGGGGTTCCTGTACAGGTCTTATACTTAGAGTCATGTGGTGCCTGAGGTTCCTGTACAGGTCTCATACTGAGAGTCATGTGGTGCCGGGGGTTCCTGTACAGGTCTCATACTGAGAGTCATGTGGTGCCGGGGGTTCCTGTACAGGTCTCATACTGAGAGCAATGTGGTGCCGGGGGTTCCTGTACAGGTCTCATACTGAGAGTAATGTGGTGCCTGAGGTTCCTGTACAGGTCTCATAGTGAGAGTAATGTGGTGCCGGGGGTTCCTGTACAGGTCTTATACATAGAGTCATGTGGTGCCGGGGGTTCCTATACAGGTCCTATACTGAGAGTCATGTGGTGCCGGGGTTCCTGTACAGGTCTTATACTGAGAGTCATGTGGTGCCGGGGGTTCCTGTACAGGTCTTATACTGAGAGTCATGTGGTGCCGGGGGTTCCTGTACAGGTCCTATACTGAGAGTAATGTGGTGCCGGGGATTCCTGTACAGGTCTTATACTGAGAGTAATGTGGTGCCGGGGGTTCCTGTAC
This sequence comes from Eucyclogobius newberryi, assembly GCF_026437365.1. Taxonomy (NCBI): domain Eukaryota; kingdom Metazoa; phylum Chordata; class Actinopteri; order Gobiiformes; family Gobiidae; genus Eucyclogobius; species Eucyclogobius newberryi. The sequence continues at coordinate 35,580,963 of NW_027315779.1, forward strand.
AGGTCTTATACTTAGAGTCATGTGGTGCCTGAGGTTCCTGTACAGGTCTCATACTGAGAGTCATGTGGTGCCGGGGGTTCCTGTACAGGTCTCATACTGAGAGTCATGTGGTGCCGGGGGTTCCTGTACAGGTCTCATACCGAGAGTAATGTGGTGCCTGACGCTCCTGTACAGGTCTCATAGTGAGAGTAATGTGGTGCCGGGGGTTCCTGTACAGGTCTCATACTGAGAGTCATGTGGTGCCGGGGGTTCCTGTACAGGTCTTATCCTGAGAGTCATGTGGTGCCTGAGGTTCCTGTACAGGTCTCATACTGAAAGTAATGTGGTGCCGGGGGTTCCTGTACAGGTCTTATACTGAGAGTCATGTGGTGCCGGGGGTTCCTGTACAGGTCTTATACTGAGAGTAATGTGGTGCCTCAGGTTCCTGTACAGGTCTTATACTGAGAGTCATGTAGTGCCGGGGGTTCCTGTACAGGTCTTATACTTAGAGTCATGTGGTGCCTGAGGTTCCTGTACAGGTCTCATACTGAGAGTCATGTGGTGCCGGGGGTTCCTGTACAGGTCTCATACTGAGAGTCATGTGGTGCCGGGGGTTCCTGTACAGGTCTCATACTGAGAGCAATGTGGTGCCGGGGGTTCCTGTACAGGTCTCATACTGAGAGTAATGTGGTGCCTGAGGTTCCTGTACAGGTCTCATACTGAGAGTAATGTGGTGCCGGGGGTTCCTGTACAGGTCTTATACTTAGAGTCATGTGGTGCCTGAGGTTCCTGTACAGGTCTCATACTGAGAGTCATGTGGTGCCGGGGGTTCCTGTACAGGTCTCATACTGAGAGTTATGTGGTGCCGGGGGTTCCTGTACAGGTCTCATACTGAGAGCAATGTGGTGCCGGGGGTTCCTGTACAGGTCTCATACTGAGAGTAATGTGGTGCCTGAGGTTCCTGTACAGGTCTCATAGTGAGAGTAATGTGGTGCCGGGGGTTCCTGTACAGGTCTTATACATAGAGTCATGTGGTGCCGGGGGTTCCTATACAGGTCCTATACTGAGAGTCATGTGGTGCCGGGGGTTCCTGTACAGGTCTTATACTGAGAGTCATGTGGTGCCGGGGGTTCCTGTACAGGTCTTATACTGAGAGTCATGTGGTGCCGGGGGTTCCTGTACAGGTCCTATACTGAGAGTAATGTGGTGCCGGGGATTCCTGTACAGGTCTTATACTGAGAGTAATGTGGTGCCGGGGGTTCCTGTACAGGTCTCATACTGAGAGTCATGTGGTGCCGGGGGTTCCTGTACAGGTCTCATGCTGAGAGTCATGTGGTGCCGGGGGTTCCTGTACAGGTCTTATACTGAGAGTCATTCGGTGCCGGGGGTTCCTGTCAGTTCTTATACTGAGAGTCATGTGGTGCCGGGGGTTCCTGTACAGGTCTTATACTGAGAGTCATGTGGTGCCGGGGGTTCCTGTACAGGTCTTATACTGAAAGTCATGTGGTGCCGGGGGTTCCTGTACAGGTCTTATACTGAGAGTCATGTGGTGCCGGGGGTTCCTGTACAGGTCTTATACTGATAATCATGTGGTGCCGGGGGTTCCTGTACACGTCTTATACTGAGAGTAATGTGGTACCTGAGGTTCCTGTACAGGTCTCATACTGAGAGTAATGTGGTCCCAGGGGTTCCTGTACAGGTCTCATACTGAGAGTCATGTGGTGCCGGGGGTTCCTGTACAGGTCTTATACTGAGAGTCATGTGGTGCCGGGGGTTCCTGTACAGGTCTCATACTGAGAGTAATGTGGTGCCGGGGGTTCCTGTACAGGTCTCATACTGAGAGTAATGTGGTGCCGGGGGTTCCTGTACAGGTCTTATACTGAGAGTAATGTGGTTCGGGTGTTCCTGTACAGGTCTTATACTGAGAGTAATGTGGTGCCGGGGGTTCCTGTACAGGTCTTCTACTGAGAGTCATGTGGTTCGGGGGTTCCTGTACAGGTCTTATACTGAGAGTAATGTGGTGCCGGGGGTTCCTGTACAGGTCTTATACTGAGAGTCATGTGGTGCCGGGGGTTCCTGTACAGGTCTTATACTGAGAGTAATGTGGTGCCTCAGGTTCCTGTACAGGTCTTATACTTAGAGTCATGTGGTCCCTGAGGTTCCTGTACAGGTCTCATACTGAGAGTAATGTGGTGCCGGGGGTTCCTGTACAGGTCTCATACTGAGAGTCATGTGGTGCCGGGGGTTCCTGTACAGGTCTCATACTGAGAGCAATGTGGTGCCGGGTGTTCCTGTACAGGTCTCATACTGAGAGTAATGTGGTGCCTGAGGTTCCTGTACAGGTCTCATAGTGAGAGTAATGTGGTGCCGGGGGTTCCTGTACAGGTCTTATACTGAGAGTCATGTGGTGCCGGGGGTTCCTGTACAGGTCCTATACTGAGAGTCATGTGGTGCCGGGGGTTCCTGTACAGGACTTATACTGAGAGTCATGTGGTGCCGGGGGTTCCTGTACAGGTCTTATACTGAGAGTCATGTGGTGCCGGGGGTTCCTGTACGGGTCTTATACTGAGAGTAATGTGGTGCCTGAGGTTCCTGTACAGGTCTCATACTGAGAGTAATGTGGTGCCTTAGGTTCCTGTACAGGTCTCATACTGAGAGTCATGTGGTGCCTGAGGTTCCTGTACAGGTCTCACACTGAGAGTAATGTGGTGCCGGGGGTTCCTGTGCAGGTCTTATACTGAGAGTCATGTGGTGCCGGGGGTTCCTGTGCAGGTCTCGTACTGAGAGTAATGGTGTCCCGGGGGTTCCTGTACAGGTCTTATACTGAGAGTAATGTGGTGCCGGGGGTTCCTGTACAGGTCTTATACTGAGAGTCATGAGGTTCCTGAGCTTCCTGTACAGGTCTCATACTGAGAGTCATGTAGTGCCGGGGGTTCCTGTACGGGTCTCATACTGAGAGTAATTTGGTGCCGGTGGTTCCTGTACAGGTCTCATACTGAGGGTAATGTGGTGCCGGGGGTTCCTGTACAGGTCTCATACTGAGAGTAATGTGGTGCCGGGGGTTCCTCTACAGGTCTCATACTGAGAGTAATTTGGTGCCGGTGGTTCCTGTACAGGTCTCATACTGAGAGTAATGTGGTGCCGGGGGTTCCTGTACAGGTCTCATACTGAGAGTAATTTGGTGCCGGTTGTTCCTGTACAGGTCTCATACTGAGAGTAATGAGGTGCCAGGGGTTCCTGAACAGGTCTCATACTGAGAGTAATGTGGTGCCTGAGGTTCCTGTACAGGTCTTATACTGAGAGTAATGTGGTGCCTGAGGTTCCTGCACAGGTCTCATACTGAGGGTAATGTGGTGCCTGAGGTTCCTGTACAGGTCTCATACTGAGAGTCATGTGGTGCCGGGGGTTCCTGTACAGGTCTCATACTGAGAGTAATGGGGTGCCGGGGGTTCCTGTACAGGTCTTATACTTAGAGTCATGTGGTGCCTGAGGTTCCTGTACAGGTCTCATACTGAGAGTCATGTGGTGCCGGGGGTTCCAGTACAGGTCTCATACTGAGAGTCATATGGTGCCGGGGGTTCCTGTACAGGTCTCATACTGAGAGCAATGTGGTGGGGGGTTCCTGTACAGGTCTCATACTGAGAGTAATGTGGTGCCTGAGGTTCCTGTACAGGTCTCATAGTGAGAGTAATGTGGTGCCGGGGGTTCCTGTACAGGTCTCATACTGAGAGTCATGTGGTGCCGGGGGTTCCTGTACAGGTCTTATACTGAGAGTCATGTGGTGCCTGAGGTTCCTGTACAGGTCTCATACTGAGAGTAATGTGGTGCCGGGGGTTCCTGTACAGGTCTTATACTGAGAGTCATGTGGTGCCGGGGGTTCCTGTACAGGTCTTATACTGAGAGTAATGTGGTGCCTCAGGTTCCTGTACAGGTCTTATACTGAGAGTCATGTGGTGCCGGGGGTTCCTGTACAGGTCTTATACTTAGAGTCATGTGGTGCCTGAGGTTCCTGTACAGGTCTCATACTGAGAGTCATGTGGTGCCGGGGGTACCTGTACAGGTCTCATACTGAGAGTCATGTGGTGCCGGGGGTTCCTGTACAGGTCTCATACTGAGAGCAATGTGGTGCCGGGGGTTCCTTTACAGGTCTCATACTGAGAGTAATGTGGTGCCTGAGGTTCCTGTACAGGTCTCATACTGAGAGTAATGTGGTGCCGGGGGTTCCTGTACAGGTCTTATACTTAGAGTCATGTGGTGCCTGAGGTTCCTGTACAGGTCTCATACTGAGAGTCATGTGGTGCCGGGGGTTCCTGTACAGGTCTCATACTGAGAGTCATGTTGTGCCGGGGGTTCCTGTACAGGTCTCATACTGAGAGCAATGTGGTGCCGGGGGTTCCTATACAGGTCTCATACTGAGAGTAATGTGGTGCCTGAGGTTCCTGTACAGGTCTCATAGTGAGAGTAATGTGGTGCCGGGGGTTCCTGTACAGGTCTTATACTTAGAGTCATGTGGTGCCGGGGGTTCCTATATAGGTCCTATACTGAGAGTCATGTGGTGCCTGGGGTTCCTGTACAGGTCTTATACTGAGAGTCATGTGGTGCCGGGGGTTCCTGTACAGGTCTTATACTGAGAGTAATGTGGTGCCTGAGGTTCCTGCACAGGTCTCATACTGAGGGTAATGTGGTGCCTGAGGTTCCTGTACAGGTCTCATACTGAGAGTCATGTGGTGCCGGGGGTTCCTGTACAGGTCTCATACTGAGAGTAATGGGGTGCCGGGGGTTCCTGTACAGGTCTTATACTGAGAGTCATGTGGTGCCAGAGGTTCCTATACAGGTCTTATACTGAGAGTCATGTGGTGCCGGGGGTTCCTGTACAGGTCTTATACTGAGAGTAATGTGGTGCCGGGGGTTCCTGTACAGGTCTTATACTGAGAGTCATGTGGTGCCTTAGGTTCCTGTACAGGTCTTATACTGAGAGTCACGTGGTGCCTGAGGTTCCTGTACTGGTCTCATACTGAGAGTCATGTGGTGCCGGGGGTTCCTGTACAGGTCTCATACTGAGAGTCATGTGGTGCCGGGGGTTCCTGTACAGGTCTTATACTGAGAGTCATGTGGTGCCGGGGGTTCCTGTACAGGTCTTATACTGAGAGTCATGTGGTGCCGGGGGTTCCTGTACATGTCTCATACTGAGAGTAATGTGGTCCCGGGGGTTCCTGTACAGGTCTCATACTGAGAGTCATGTGGTGCCGGGGTTCCTGTACAGGTCTTATACTGAGAGTCATGTGGTGCCGGGGTTCCTGTACAGGTCTTATACTGAGAGTAATGTGGTGCCTGAGGTTCCTGTACTGGTCTCATACTGAGAGTCATGTGGTGCCGGGGGTTCCTGTACATGTCTCATACTGAGAGTAATGTGGTGCCGGGGGTTCCTGCACAGGTCTTATACTGAGAGTCATGTGGTGCCGGGGGTTCCTGTACAGGTCTTATACTGAGAGTCATGTGGTGCCGGGGATTCCTGTACAGGTCTTATACTGAGAGTCATGTGGTGCCGGGGGTTCCTGTACAGGTCTCATACTGAGAGTAATGTGGTCCCGGGGGTTCCTGTACAGGTCTCATACTGAGAGTCATGTGGTGCCGGGGTTCCTGTACAGGTCTTATACTGAGAGTCATGTGGTGCCGGGGTTCCTGTACAGGTCTTATACTGAGAGTAATGTGGTGCCGGGGGTACCTGTACAGGTCTCATACTGAGAGTCATGTAGTGCCGGGGGTTCCTGTACAGGTCTTATACTGAAAGTAATGTGGTGCCGGGGGTTCCTGTACAGGTCTTATACTGAGAGTAATGTGGTGCCTCAGGTTCCTGTACAGGTCTTATACTGAGAGTCATGTGGTGCCGGGGGTTCCTGTACAGGTCTTATACTTAGAGTCATGTGGTGCCTGAGGTTCCTGTACAGGTCTCATACTGAGAGTCATGTGGTGCCGGGGGTTCCAGTACAGGTCTCATACTGAGAGTCATGTGGTGCCGGGGGTTCCTGTACAGGTCTCATACTGAGAGCAATTTGGTGCCGGGGGTTCCTGTACAGGTCTCATACTGAGAGTAATGTGGTGCCTGAGGTTCCTGTACAGGTCTCATAGAGAGAGTAATGTGGTGCCGGGGGTTCCTGTACAGGTCTCATACTGAGAGTCATGTGGTGCCGGGGGTTCCTGTACAGGTCTTATACTGAGAGTCATGTGGTGCCTGAGGTTCCTGTACAGGTCTCATACTGAGAGTAATGTGGTGCCGGGGGTTCCTGTACAGGTCTTATACTGAGAGTCATGTGGTGCCGGGGGTTCCTGTACAGGTCTTATACTGAGAGTATTGTGGTGCCTCAGGTTCCTGTACAGGTCTCATACTGAGAGTCATGTTTTGTGCCGGGGGTTCCTGTACAGGTCTCATACTGAGAGCAATGTGGTGCCGGGGGTTCCTATACAGGTCTCATACTGAGAGTAATGTGGTGCCTGAGGTTCCTGTACAGGTCTCATAGTGAGAGTAATGTGGTGCCGGGGGTTCCTGTACAGGTCTTATACTTAGAGTCATGTGGTGCCGGGGGTTCCTATATAGGTCCTATACTGAGAGTCATGTGGTGCCGGGGGTTCCTGTACAGGTCTTATACTGAGAGTCATGTGGTGCCGGGGGTTCCTGTACAGGTCCTATACTGAGAGTAATGTGGTGCCGGGGGTTCCTGTACAGGTCTTATACTGAGAGTAATGTGGTGCCGGGGGTTCCTGTACAGGTCTCATACTGAGAGTAATGTGGTGACAGGGGTTCCTGTACAGGTCTCATACTGAGAGTCATGTGGTGCCGGGGGTTCCTGTACAGGTCTTATACTGAGAGTCATGTGGTGCCGGGGGTTCCTGTACAGGTCTTATACTGAGAGTAATGTGGTGCCTCAGGTTCCTGTACAGGTCTTATACTGAGAGTCATTTGGTGCCGGGGGTTCCTGTACAGGTCTTATACTTAGAGTCATGTGGTGCCTGAGGTTCCTGTACAGGTCTCATACTGAGAGCAATGTGGTGCCGGGGGTTCCTGTACAGGTCTCATACTGAGAGTAATGTGGTGCCTGAGGTTCCTGTACAGGTCTCATACTGAGAGTAATGTGGTGCCGGGGGTTCCTGTACAGGTCTTATACATAGAGTCATGTGGTGCCTGAGGTTCCTGTACAGGTCTCATACTGAGAGTCATGTGGTGCCTGAGGTTCCTGTACAGGTCTCATAGTGAGAGTAATGTGGTGCCGGGGGTTCCTGTACAGGTCTTATACTGAGAGTCATGTGGTGCCAAGGGTTCCTGTACAGGTCTTATACTGAGAGTCATGTGGTGCCGGGGGTTCCTGTACAGGTCTCATACTGAGAGCAATGTGGTGCCGGGGGTTCCTGTACAGGTCTCATACTGAGAGTAATGTGGTGCCTGAGGTTCCTGTACAGGTCTCATACTGAGAGTAATGTGGTGCCGGGGGTTCCTGTACAGGTCTTATACATAGAGTCATGTGGTGCCTGAGGTTCCTGTACAGGTCTCATACTGAGAGTCATGTGGTGCCTGAGGTTCCTGTACAGGTCTCATAGTGAGAGTAATGTGGTGCCGGGGGTTCCTGTACAGGTCTTATACTTAGAGTCATGTGGTGCCGGGGGTTCCTATACAGGTCCTATACTGAGAGTCATGTGGTGCCAAGGGTTCCTGTACAGGTCTTATACTGAGAGTCATGTGGTGCCGGGGGTTCCTGTACAGGTCTTATACTGAGAGTCATGTGGTGCCGGGGGTTCCTGTACAGGTCCTATACTGAGAGTCATGTGGTGCCAGGGGTTCCTGTACAGGTCTTGTACTGAGAGTAATGTGGTGCCGGGGGTTCCTGTACAGGTCTCATACTGAGAGTAATGTGGTGCCGGGGGTTCCTGTACAGGTCTCATACTGAGAGTCATGTGGTGCCGGGGGTTCCTGTACAGGTCTTATACTGAGAGTCATGTGGTGCCGGGGGTTCCTGTACAGTTCTTATACTGAGAGTCATGTGGTGCCGGGGGTTCCTGTACACGTCTTATACTGAGAGTAATGTGGTACCTGAGGTTCCTGTACAGGTCTCATACTGAGAGTAATGTGGTCCCAGGGGTTCCTGTACAGGTCTCATACTGAGAGTCATGTGGTGCCGAGGGGTTCCTGTACAGGTCTTATACTGAGAATATTGTGGTGCCGGGGGTTCCTGTACAGGTCTTATACTGAGAGTCATGTGGTGCCGGGGGTTCCTGTACAGGTATTATACTGAGAGTCATGTGGTGCCGGGGGTTCCTGTACAGGTCTTATACTGAGAGTAAAGTGGTACCTGAGGTTCCTGTACACGTCTTATACTGAGAGTCATGTGGTGCCGGGGGTTCCTGTACAGGTCTTATACTGAGAGTCATGTGGTGCAGGGGTTCCTATACAGGTCTCATACTGAGAGTAATGTGGTGCCGGGGCTTCCTGTACTGGTCTCATACTGAGAGTCATGTGGTGCCGGGGTTCCTGTACAGGTCTCATACTGAGAGTAATGTGGTGCCGGGGGTTCCTGTACAGGTCTCATACTGAGAGTCATGTGGTGCCGGGGGTTCCTGTACAGGTCTTATACTGAGAGTCATGTGGTGCCTGAGGTTCCTGTACAGGTCTCATACTGAGAGTCATGTGGTGCCGGGGGTACCTGTACAGGTCTCATACTGAGAGTCATGTGGTGCCGGGGGTTCCTGTACAGGTCTCATACTGAGAGCAATGTGGTGCCGGGGGTTCCTTTACAGGTCTCATACTGAGAGTAATGTGGTGCCTGAGGTTCCTGTACAGGTCTCATACTGAGAGTAATGTGGTGCCGGGGGTTCCTGTACAGGTCTCATACTGAGAGTCATGTGGTGCCGGGGTTCCTGTTCAGGTCTCATACTGAGAGTAATGTGGTGCCGGGGGTTCCTGTACAGGTCTCATACTGAGAGTCATGTGGTGCCGGGGGTTCCTGTACAGGTCTTATACTGAGAGTCATGTGGTGCCTGAGGTTCCTGTACAGGTCTCATACTGAGAGTCATGTGGTGCCGGGGGTACCTGTACAGGTCTCATACTGAGAGTCATGTGGTGCCGGGGGTTCCTGTACAGGTCTCATACTGAGAGCAATGTGGTGCCGGGGGTTCCTTTACAGGTCTCATACTGAGAGTAATGTGGTGCCTGAGGTTCCTGTACAGGTCTCATACTGAGAGTAATGTGGTGCCTGAGGTTCCTGTACAGGTCTCATAGTGAGAGTAATGTGGTGCCGGGGGTTCCTGTACAGGTCTTATACTTAGAGTAATGTGGTGCCGGGGGTTCCTGTAGAGGTCTCATACTGAGAGTAATGTGGTGCCGGGGGTTCCTGTACAGGTCTTATACTGAGAGTCATGTGGTGCCGGGGGTTCCTGTACAGGTCTTATACTGAGAGTAATGTGGTGCCGGGGGTTCCTGTAGAGGTCTTATACTGAGCGTCATGTGGTGCCTGGGGTTCCTGTACAGGTCTTATACTGAGACTCATGTGGTGCCGGGGGTTCCTGTACAGGTCTCATACTGAGAGTAATGTGGTGCTGGGGGTTCCTGTACAGGTCTCATACTGAGAGTAATGTGGTGCCGGGGGTTCCTGTACAGGTCTTATACTGAGAGTAATGTGGTTCTGGGGTTCCTGTACAGGTTTTATACTGAGAGTAATGTGGTGCCGGGGGTTCCTGTACAGGTCTTACACTGAGAGTAATGTGGTGCCTCAGGTTCCTGTACAGGTCTTATACTGAGAGTCATGTGGTGCCGGGGGTTCCTGTACAGGTCTTATACTTAGAGTCATGTGGTGCCTGAGGTTCCTGTACAGGTCTCATACTGAGAGTCATGTGGTGCCGGGGGTTCCTGTACAGGTCTCATACTGAGAGTCATGTGGTGCCGGGGGTTCCTGTACAGGTCTCATACTGAGAGTAATGTGGTGCCTGAGGTTCCTGTACAGGTCTCATAGTGAGAGTAATGTGGTGCCGGGGGTTCCTGTACAGGTCTCATACTTAGAGTCATGTGGTGCCGGGGGTTCCTGTACAGGTCTTATACTGAGAGTCATGTGGTGCCTGAGGTTCCTGTACAGGTCTCATACTGAGAGTAATGTGGTGCCGGGGGTTCCTGTACAGGTCTTATACTGAGAGTCATGTGGTGCCGGGGGTTCCTGTACAGGTCTTATACTGAGAGTAATGTGGTGCCTCAGGTTCCTGTACAGGTCTTATACTGAGAGTCATGTGGTGCCGGGGGTTCCTGTACAGGTCTTATACTTAGAGTCATGTGGTGCCTGAGGTTCCTGTACAGGTCTCATACTGAGAGTCATGTGGTGCCGGGGGTTCCTGTACAGGTCTCATACTGAGAGTCATGTGGTGCCGGGGGTTCCTGTACAGGTCTCATACTGAGAGCAATGTGGTGCCGGGGGTTCCTGTACAGGTCTCATACTGAGAGTAATGTGGTGCCTGAGGTTCCTGTACAGGTCTCATACTGAGAGTAATGTGGTGCCGGGGGTTCCTGTACAGGTCTTATACATAGAGTCATGTGGTGCCTGAGGTTCCTGTACAGGTCTCATACTGAGAGTCATGTGGTGCCGGGGGTTCCTGTACAGGTCTTATACTGAGAGTCATGTGGTGCCGGGGGTTCCTGTACAGGTCTTATACTGAGAGTAATGTGGTGCCTCAGGTTCCTGTACAGGTCTTATACTGAGAGTCATGTGGTGCCGGGGGTTCCTGTACAGGTCTTATACTTAGAGTCATGTGGTGCCTGAGGTTCCTGTACAGGTCTCATACTGAGAGTCATGTGGTGCCGGGGGTTCCTGTACAGGTCTCATACTGAGAGTCATGTGGTGCCGGGGGTTCCTGTACAGGTCTCATACTGAGAGCAATGTGGTGCCGGGGGTTCCTGTACAGGTCTCATACTGAGAGTAATGTGGTGCCTGAGGTTCCTGTACAGGTCTCATACTGAGAGTAATGTGGTGCCGGGGGTTCCTGTACAGGTCTTATACATAGAGTCATGTGGTGCCTGAGGTTCCTGTACAGGTCTCATACTGAGAGTCATGTGGTGCCTGAGGTTCCTGTACAGGTCTCATAGTGAGAGTAATGTGGTGCCGGTGGTTCCTGTACAGGTCTTATACTTAGAGTCATGTGGTGCCGGGGGTTCCTATACAGGTCCTATACTGAGAGTCATGTGGTGCCAAGGGTTCCTGTACAGGTCTTATACTGAGAGTCATGTGGTGCCGGGGGTTCCTGTACAGGTCTTATACTGAGAGTCATGTGGTGCCGGGGGTTCCTGTACAGGTCCTATACTGAGAGTCATGTGGTGCCAGGGGTTCCTGTACAGGTCTTGTACTGAGAGTAATGTGGTGCCGGGGGTTCCTGTACAGGTCTCATACTGAGAGTAATGTGGTGCCGGGGGTTCCTGTACAGGTCTCATACTGAGAGTCATGTGGTGCCGGGGGTTCCTGTACAGGTCTTATACTGAGAGTCATGTGGTGCCGGGGGTTCCTGTACAGGTATTATACTGAGAGTCATGTGGTGCCGGGGGTTCCTGTACAGTTCTCATACTGAGAGTCATGTGGTGCCTGGGGTTCCTGTACAGGTCTTAAACTGAGAGTAAAGTGGTGCCTGAGGTTCCTGTACACGTCTTATACTGAGAGTCATGTGGTGCCAGGGGTTCCTGTACAGGTCTTATACTGAGAGTCATGTGGTGCCGGGGTTCCTATACAGGTCTCATACTGAGAGTAATGTGGTGCCGGGGGTTCCTGTACAGGTCTCATACTGAGAGTCATGTGGTGCCGGGGTTCCTGTACAGGTCTCATACTGAGAGTAATGTGGTGCTGGGGGTTCCTGTACAGGTCTCATACTGAGAGTCATGTGGTGCCGGGGGTTCCTGTACAGGTCTTATACTGAGAGTCATGTGATGCCGGGGGTTCCTGTACAGGTATTATACTGAGAGTCATTTGGTGCCGGGGGTTCCTGTAGAGGTCTCATACTGAGAGTCATGTGGTGCCGGGGGTTCCTGTACAGGTCTTATACTGAGAGTCAAGTGGTGCCGGGGGTTCCTGTCAGTTCTTATACTGAGAGTCATGTGGTGCCGGGGGTTCCTGTACAGGTCTTATACTGAGAGTAATGTGGTCCCGGGGGTTCCTGTACAGGTCTCATACTGAGAGTCATGTGGTGCTGGGGGTTCCTGTACAGGTCTTATACTGAGAGTAATGTGGTGCCGGGGGTTCCTGTACAGGTCTTATACTGAGAGTCATGTGGTGCCGGGGGTTCCTGTACACGTCTTATACTGAGAGTAATGTGGTACCTGAGGTTCCTGTACAGGTCTCATACTGAGAGTAATGTGGTCCCAGGGGTTCCTGTACAGGTCTTATACTGAGAGTCATGTGGTGCCGGGGGTTCCTGTACAGGTCTCATACTGAGAGTAATGTGGTACCTGAGGTTCCTGTACAGATCTTATACTGAGAGTCATGTGGTGCCGGGGGTTCCTGTACAGGTCTTATACTGAGTGTAATGTGGTGCCGGGGGTTCCTGTACAGGTCTTATACTAAGAGTCATGTGGTGCCGGGGGTTCCTGTACAGGTCTTATACTGAGAGTCATGTGGTGCCGGGGGTTCCTGTACAGGTCTCATACTTAGAGTAATGTGGTGCCGGGGGTTCCTGTACAGGTCTCATACTGAGAGTCATGTGGTGCCGGGGGTTCCTGTACAGGTCTCATACTGAGAGTAATGTGGTGCCGGGGGTTCCTGTACAGGTTTCATACTGAGAGTAATGTGGTGCCGGGGGTTCCTGTACAGGTCTTATACTGAGAGTAATGTGGTTCGGGGGTTCCTGTACAGGTCTTATACTGAGAGTAATGTGGTGCCGGGGGTTCCTGTACAGGTCTTATACTGAGAGTAATGTGGTGCCTCATGTTCCTGTACAGGTCTTATACTGAGAGTCATGTGGTGCCGGGGGTTCCTGTACAGGTCTTATACTTAGAGTCATGTGGTGCCTGAGGTTCCTGTACAGGTCTCATACTGAGAGTCATGTGGTGCCGGGGGTTCCTGTACAGGTCTCATACTGAGAGTCATGTGGTGCCGGGGGTTCCTGTACAGGTCTCATACTGAGAGCAATGTGGTGCCGGGGGTTCCTGTACAGGTCTCATACTGAGAGTAATGTGGTGCCTGAGGTTCCTGTACAGGTCTCATAGTGAGAGTAATGTGGTGCCTCAGGTTCCTGTACAGGTCTCATACTGAGAGTCATGTGGTGCCGGGGGTTCCTGTACAGGTCTCATACTGAGAGTCATGTGGTGCCGAGGGTTCCTGTACAGGTCTCATACTGAGAGCAATGTGGTGCCGGGGGTTCCTGTACAGGTCTCATACTGAGAGTAATGTGGTGCCCGAGGTTCCTGTACAGGTCTTATACTGAGAGTCATGTGGTGCCGGGGGTTCCTGTACAGGTCTTATACTGAGAGTCATGTGGTGCCGGGGGTTCCTGTACAGGTCCTATACTGAGAGTCATGTGGTGCCGGGGGTTCCTGTACAGGTCTTGTACTGAGAGTAATGTGGTGCCGGGGGTTCCTGTACAGGTCTCATACTGAGAGTAATGTGGTGCCGGGGGTTCCTGTACAGGTCTCATACTGAGAGTCATGTGGTGCCGGGGGTTCCTGTACAGGTCTTATACTGAGAGTCATGTGGTGCCGGGGGTTCCTGTACAGGTATTATACTGAGAGTCATGTGGTGCCGGGGGTTCCTGTACAGGTCTCATACTGAGAGTCATGTGGTGCCGGGGGTTCCTGTACAGGTCTTATACTGAGAGTAATTTGGTGCCGGGGGTTCCTGTACAGGTCTTATACTGAGAGTCATGTGGTGCCGGGGGTTCCTGTACAGGTCTTATACTGAGAGTCATGTGGTGCCGGGGGTTCCTGTACAGTTCTTATACTGAGAGTCATGTGGTGCCGGGGGTTCCTGTACACGTCTTATACTGAGAGTAATGTGGTACCTGAGGTTCCTATACAGGTTTCATACTGAGAGTAATGTGGTCCCAGGGGTTCCTGTACAGGTCTCATACTGAGAGTCATGTGGTGCCGAGGGGTTCCTGTACAGGTCTTATACTGAGAATATTGTGGTGCCGGGGGTTCCTGTACAGGTCTTATACTGAGAGTCATGTGGTGCCGGGGGTTCCTGTACAGGTATTATACTGAGAGTCATGTGGTGCCGGGGGTTCCTGTACTGTTCTCATACTGAGAGTCATGTGGTGCCGGGGGTTCCTGTACAGGTCTTATACTGAGAGTAATGTGGTACCTGAGGTTCCTGTACAGGTCTTATACTGAGAGTAAAGTGGTGCCTGAGGTTCCTGTACACGTCTTATACTGAGAGTCATGTGGTGCCGGGGGTTCCTGTACAGGTCTTATACTGAGAGTCATGTGGTGCCGGGGGTTCCTGTACAGGTCTTATACTGAGAGTCATGTGGTGCCGGGGGTTCCTGTACAGGTCTCATACTGAGAGTAATGTGGTACCTGAGGTTCCTGTACAGATCTTATACTGAGAGTCATGTGGTGCCGGGGGTTCCTGTACAGGTCTTATACTGAGTGTAATGTGGTACCGGGGGTTCCTGTACAGGTCTTATACTAAGAGTCATGTGGTGCCGGGGGTTCCTGTACAGGTCTTATACTGAGAGTCATGTGGTGCCGGGGGTTCCTGTACAGGTCTTATACTTAGAGTCATGTGGTGCCGGGGGTTCCTGTACAGGTCTCATACTGAGAGTAATGTGGTGCCGGGGGGTCCTGTACAGGTCTCATACTGAGAGTCATGTGGTGCCGGGGGTTCCTGTACAGGTCTCATACTGAGAGTAATGTGGTGCCGGGGGTTCCTGTACAGGTCTCATACTGAGAGTAATGTGGTGCCGGGGGTTCCTGTACAGGTCTTATACTGAGAGTAATGTGGTTCGGGGGTTCCTGTACAGGTCTTATACTGAGAGTAATGTGGTGCCGGGGGTTCCTGTACAGGTCTTATACTGAGAGTAATGTGGTGCCTCATGTTCCTGTACAGGTCTCATACTGAGAGTCATGTGGTGCCGGGGGTTCCTGTACAGGTCTCATACTGAGAGTCATGTGGTGCCGGGGGTTCCTGTACAGGTCTCATACTGAGAGCAATGTGGTGCCGGGGGTTCCTGTACAGGTCTCATACTGAGAGTAATGTGGTGCCTGAGGTTCCTGTACAGGTCTCATAGTGAGAGTAATGTGGTGCCTCAGGTTCCTGTACAGGTCTCATACTGAGAGTAATGTGGTGCCGGGGGTTCCTGTACAGGTCTTATACTGAGAGTAATGTGGTGCCGGGGGTTCCTGTACAGGTCTTATACTGAGAGTAATGTGGTTCGGGGGTTCCTGTACAGGTCTTATACTGAGAGTAATGTGGTGCCGCGGGTTCCTGTACAGGTCTTATACTGAGAGTCATGTGGTGCCGGGGGTTCCTGTACAGGTCTTATACTGAGAGTAATGTGGTGCCTCAGGTTCCTGTACAGGTCTTATACTGAGAGTAATGTGGTTCGGGGGTTCCTGTACAGGTCTTGTACTGAGAGTCATGTGGTGCCGGGGGTTCCTGTACAGGTCTTATACTGAGAGTCATGTGGTGCCGGGGGTTCCTGTACAGGTCTTATACTGAGACTCATGTGGTGCCGGGGGTTCCTGTACAGGTCTCATACTGAGAGTAATGTGGTGCCGGGGGTTCCTGTACAGGTCTCATACTGAGAGTAATGTGGTGCCGGGGGTTCCTGTACAGGTCTCATACTGAGAGTCATGTGGTGCCGGGGGTTCCTGTACAGGTATTATACTGAGAGTCATGTGGTGCCGGGGGTTCCTGTACTGTTCTCATACTGAGAGTCATGTGGTGCCGGGGGTTCCTGTACAGGTCTTATACTGAGAGTAATGTGGTACCTGAGGTTCCTGTACAGGTCTTATACTGAGAGTAAAGTGGTGCCTGAGGTTCCTGTACACGTCTTATACTGAGAGTCATGTGGTGCCGGGGGTTCCTGTACAGGTCTTATACTGAGAGTCATGTGGTGCCGGGGGTTCCTGTACAGGTCTTATACTGAGAGTCATGTGGTGCCGGGGGTTCCTGTACAGGTCTCATACTGAGAGTAATGTGGTACCTGAGGTTCCTGTACAGATCTTATACTGAGAGTCATGTGGTGCCGGGGGTTCCTGTACAGGTCTTATACTGAGTGTAATGTGGTACCGGGGGTTCCTGTACAGGTCTTATACTAAGAGTCATGTGGTGCCGGGGGTTCCTGTACAGGTCTTATACTGAGAGTCATGTGGTGCCGGGGGTTCCTGTACAGGTCTTATACTTAGAGTCATGTGGTGCCGGGGGTTCCTGTACAGGTCTCATACTGAGAGTAATGTGGTGCCGGGGGGTCCTGTACAGGTCTCATACTGAGAGTCATGTGGTGCCGGGGGTTCCTGTACAGGTCTCATACTGAGAGTAATGTGGTGCCGGGGGTTCCTGTACAGGTCTCATACTGAGAGTAATGTGGTGCCGGGGGTTCCTGTACAGGTCTTATACTGAGAGTAATGTGGTTCGGGGGTTCCTGTACAGGTCTTATACTGAGAGTAATGTGGTGCCGGGGGTTCCTGTACAGGTCTTATACTGAGAGTAATGTGGTGCCTCATGTTCCTGTACAGGTCTTATACTGAGAGTCATGTGGTGCCGGGGGTTCCTGTACAGGTCTTATACTTAGAGTAATGTGGTGCCTGAGGTTCCTGTACAGGTCTCATAGTGAGAGTAATGTGGTGCCTCAGGTTCCTGTACAGGTCTCATACTGAGAGTAATGTGGTGCCGGGGGTTCCTGTACAGGTCTTATACTGAGAGTAATGTGGTTCGGGTGTTCCTGTACAGGTCTTAAACTGAGAGTAATGTGGTGCCGGGGGTTCCTGTACAGGTCTTATACTGAGAGTCATGTGGTGCCGGGGGTTCCTGTACAGGTCTTATACTGAGAGTAATGTGGTGCCGGGGGTTCCTGTACAGGTCTTATACTGAGAGTAATGTGGTTCGGGGGTTCCTGTACAGGTCTTATACTGAGAGTAATGTGGTGCCGGGGGTTCCTGTACAGGTCTTATACTGAGAGTCATGTGGTGCCGGGGGTTCCTGTACAGGTCTTATACTGAGAGTAATGTGGTGCCTCAGGTTCCTGTACAGGTCTTATACTGAGAGTAATGTGGTTCGGGGGTTCCTGTACAGGTCTTGTACTGAGAGTCATGTGGTGCCGGGGGTTCCTGTACAGGTCTTATACTGAGAGTCATGTGGTGCCGGGGGTTCCTGTACAGGTCTTATACTGAGACTCATGTGGTGCCGGGGGTTCCTGTACAGGTCTCATACTGAGAGTAATGTGGTGCCGGGGGTTCCTGTACAGGTCTCATACTGAGAGTAATGTGGTGCCGGGGGTTCCTGTACAGGTCTTATACTGAGAGTAATGTGTTTCGGGGGTTCCTGTACAGGTCTTATACTGAGACTCATGTGGTGCCGGGGGTTCCTGTACTGGTCTCATACTGAGAGTAATGTGGTGCCGGGGGTTCCTGTACAGGTCTCATACTGAGAGTAATGTGGTGCCGGAGGTTCCTGTACAGGTCTTATACTGAGAGTAATGTGTTTCGGGGGTTCCTGTACAGGTCTTATACTGAGAGTAATGTGGTGCCGGGGGTTCCTGTACAGGTCTTATACTGAGAGTAATGTGGTGCCTCAGGTTCCTGTACAGGTCTTATACTGAGAGTCATGTGGTGCCGGGGGTTCCTGTACAGGTCTTATACTTAGAGTCATGTGGTGCCTGAGGTTCCTGTACAGGTCTCATACTGAGAGTCATGTGGTGCCGGGGGTTCCTGTACAGGTCTCATACTGAGAGCAATGTGGTGCCGGGGGTTCCTGTACAGGTCTCATACCGAGAGTAATGTGGTGCCTGACGCTCCTGTACAGGTCTCATAGTGAGAGTAATGTGGTGCCGGGGGTTCCTGTACAGGTCTCATACTGAGAGTCATGTGGTGCCGGGGGTTCCTGTACAGGTCTTATACTGAGAGTCATGTGGTGCCTGAGGTTCCTGTACAGGTCTCATACTGAGAGTACTGTGGTGCCGGGGGTTCCTGTACAGGTCTTATACTGAGAGTCATGTGGTGCCGGGGGTTCCTGTACAGGTCTTATACTGAGAGTAATGTGGTGCCTCAGGTTCCTGTACAGGTCTTATACTGAGAGTCATGTATTGCCGGGGGTTCCTGTACAGGTCTCATACTGAGAGTCTCATACCGAGAGTAATGTGGTGCCTGAGGTTCCTGTACAGGTCTCATACTGAGAGTCATGTGGTGCCGGGGGTTCCTGTACAGGTCTCATACTGAGAGTCATGTGGTGCCGGGGGTTCCTGTACAGGTCTCATACTGAGAGCAATGTGGTGCCGGGGGTTCCTGTACAGGTCTCATACTGAGAGTAATGTGGTGCCTGAGGTTCCTGTACAGGTTTCATACTGAGAGTAATGTGGTGCCGGGGGTTCCTGTACAGGTCTTATACTTAGAGTCATGTGGTGCCTGAGGTTCCTGTACAGGTCTCATACTGAGAGTCATGTGGTGCCGGGGGTTCCTGTACAGGTCTCATACTGAGAGCAATGTGGTGCCGGGGGTTCCTGTACAGGTCTCATAGTGA
The DNA here is from genome assembly GCF_026437365.1 of Eucyclogobius newberryi. Taxonomy (NCBI): domain Eukaryota; kingdom Metazoa; phylum Chordata; class Actinopteri; order Gobiiformes; family Gobiidae; genus Eucyclogobius; species Eucyclogobius newberryi. Next base: position 35,599,631 of record NW_027315779.1, read on the forward strand.
GAGTAATGTGGTGCCGGGGGTTCCTGTACAGGTCTTATACATAGGGTCATGTGGTGCCGGGGGTTCCTATACAGGTCCTATACTGAGAGTCATGTGGTGCCGGGAGTTCCTGTACAGGTCTTATACTGAGAGTCATGTGGTGCCGGGGGTTCCTGTACAGGTCTTATACTGAGAGTCATGTGGTGCCGGGGGTTCCTGTACAGGTCCTATACTGAGAGTAATGTGGTGCCGGGGATTCCTGTACAGGTCTTATACTGAGAGTAATTTGGTGCCGGGGGTTCCTGTACAGGTCTCATACTGAGAGTCATGTGGTGCCGGGGGTTCCTGTACAGGTCTCATGCTGAGAGTCATGTGGTGCCGGGGGTTCCTGTACAGGTCTTATACTGAGAGTCATGTGGTGCCGGGGGTTCCTGTCAGTTCTTATACTGAGAGTCATGTGGTGCCGGGGGTTCCTGTACAGGTCTTATACTGAGAGTCATGTGGTGCCGGGGGTTCCTGTACAGGTCTTATACTGAAAGTCATGTGGTGCCGGGGGTTCCTGTACAGGTCTTATACTGAGAGTAATGTGGTCCCTGGGGTTCCTGTACAGGTCTTATACTGAGAGTCATGTGGTGCCGGGGGTTCCTGTACAGGTCTTATACTGAGAGTCATGTGGTGCCGGGGGTTCCTGTACAGTTCTTATACTGAGAGTCATGTGGTGCCGGGGGTTCCTGTACACGTCTTATACTGAGAGAAATGTGGTACCTGAGGTTCCTGTACAGGTCTCATACTGAGAGTAATGTGGTCCCAGGGATTCCTGTACAGGTCTCATACTGAGAGTCATGTGGTGCCGGGGGTTCCTGTACAGGTCTTATACTGAGAGTCATGTGGTGCCGGGGGTTCCTGTACAGGTCTCATACTGAGAGTAATGTGGTGCCGGGGGTTCCTGTACAGGTCTCATACTGAGAGTAATGTGGTGCCGGGGGTTCCTGTACAGGTCTTATACTGAGAGTAATGTGGTGCCTCAGGTTCCTGTACAGGTCTTATACTAAGAGTCATGTGGTGCCGGGGGTTCCTGTACAGGTCTTATACTTAGAGTCATGTGGTCCCTGAGGTTCCTGTACAGGTCTCATACTGAGACTCATGTGGTGCCGGGGGTTCCTGTACAGGTCTCATACTGAGAGTAATGTGGTGCCGGGGGTTCCTGTACAGGTCTCATACTGAGAGTCATGTGGTGCCGGGGGTTCCTGTACAGGTCTCATACTGAGAGCAATGTGGTGCCGGGTGTTCCTGTACAGGTCTCATACTGAGAGTAATGTGGTGCCTGAGGTTCCTGTACAGGTCTCATAGTGAGAGTAATGTGGTGCCGGGGGTTCCTGTACAGGTCTTATACTGAGAGTCATGTGGTGCCGGGGGTTCCTGTACAGGTCCTATACTGAGAGTCATGTGGTGCCGGGGGTTCCTGTACAGGTCTTATACTGAGAGTCATGTGGTGCCGGGGGTTCCTGTACAGGTCTTATACTGAGAGTCATGTGGTGCCGGGGGTTCCTGTACAGGTCTTATACTGAGAGTCATGTGGTGCCGGGGGTTCCTGTACAGGTCTTATACTGAGAGTCATGTGGTGCCGGGGGTTCCTGTACAGGTCTCATACTGAGAGTAATGTGGTGCCTTAGGTTCCTGTACAGGTCTCATACTGAGAGTCATGTGGTGCCTGAGGTTCCTGTACAGGTCTCATACTGAGAGTCATGTGGTGCCGGGGGTTCCTGTACAGGTCTTACACTGAGAGTAATGTGGTGCCGGGGGTTCCTGTGCAGGTCTTATACTGAGAGTCATGTGGTGCTGGGGGTTCCTGTGCAGGTCTCGTACTGAGAGTAATGTTGTCCCGGGGGTTCCTGTACAGGTCTTATACTGAGAGTAATGTGGTGCCGGGGGTTCCTGTACAGGTCTTATACTGAGAGTCATGAGGTTCCTGAGCTTCCTGTACAGGTCTCATGCTGAGAGTCATGTAGTGCCGGGGGTTCCTGTACGGGTCTCATACTGAGAGTAATTTGGTGCCGGTGGTTCCTGTACAGGTCTCATACTGAGAGTAATGTGGTGCCGGGGGTTCCTGTACAGGTCTCATACTGAGAGTAATGTGGTGCCGGGGGTTCCTGTACAGGTCTCATACTGAGAGTAATTTGGTGCCGGTGGTTCCTGTACAGGTCTCATACTGAGAGTAATGTGGTGCCGGGGGTTCCTGTACAGGTCTCATACTGAGAGTTATTTGGTGCCGGTTGTTCCTGTACAGGTCTCATACTGAGAGTAATGTGGTGCCAGGGGTTCCTGAAACGGTCTCATACTGAGAGTAATGTGGTGCCTGAGGTTCCTGTACAGGTCTTATACTGAGAGTAATGTGGTGCCTGAGGTTCCTGCACAGGTCTCATACTGAGGGTAATGTGGTGCCTGAGGTTCCTGTACAGGTCTCATACTGAGAGTCATGTGGTGCCGGGGGTTCCTGTACAGGTCTTATACTGAGAGTAATGTGGTGCCTGAGGTTCCTGCACAGGTCTCATACTGAGGGTAATGTGGTGCCTGAGGTTCCTGTACAGGTCTCATACTGAGAGTCATGTGGTGCCGGGGGTTCCTGTACAGGTCTCATACTGAGAGTAATGGGGTGCCGGGGGTTCCTGTACAGGTCTTATACTGAGAGTCATGTGGTGCCAGAGGTTCCTATACAGGTCTTATACTGAGAGTCATGTGGTGCCGGGGGTTCCTGTACAGGTCTTATACTGAGAGTAATGTGGTGCCGGGGGTTCCTGTACAGGTCTTATACTGAGAGTCATGTGGTGCCGGGGGTTCCTGTACAGGTCTTATACTGAGAGTCATGTGGTGCCGGGGGTTCCTGTACAGGTCTCATACTGAGAGTAATGTGGTCCCGGGGGTTCCTGTACAGGTCTCATACTGAGAGTCATGTGGTGCCGGGGTTCCTGTACAGGTCTTATACTGAGAGTCATGTGGTGCCGGGGTTCCTGTACAGGTCTTATACTGAGAGTAATGTGGTGCCGGGGGTTCCTGTACAGGTCTTATACTGAGAGTCATGTGATGCCTTAGGTTCCTGTACAGGTCTTATACTGAGAGTCACGTGGTGCCTGAGGTTCCTGTACTGGTCTCATACTGAGAGTCATGTGGTGCCGGGGGTTCCTGTACAGGTCTTATACTGAGAGTCATGTGGTGCCGGGGGTTCCTGTACAGGTCCTATACTAAGAGTCATGTGGTGCCGGGGGTTCCTGTACAGGTCTTATACTGAGAGTCATGTGGTGCCGGGGGTTCCTGTTCAGGTCTTATACTGAGAGTCATGTGGTGCCGGGGGTTCCTGTACAGTTCTTATACTGAGAGTCATGTGGTGCCGGGGGTTCCTGTACACGTCTTATACTGAGAGAAATGTGGTACCTGAGGTTCCTGTACAGGTCTCATACTGAGAGTAATGTGGTCCCAGGGATTCCTGTACAGGTCTCATACTGAGAGTCATGTGGTGCCGGGGGTTCCTGTACAGGTCTTATACTGAGAGTCATGTGGTGCCGGGTGTTCCTGTACAGGTCTCATACTGAGAGTAATGTGGTGCCGGGGGTTCCTGTACAGGTCTCATACTGAGAGTAATGTGGTGCCGGGGGTTCCTGTACAGGTCTTATACTGAGAGTAATGTGGTGCCTCAGGTTCCTGTACAGGTCTTATACTAAGAGTCATGTGGTGCCGGGGGTTCCTGTACAGGTCTTATACTTAGAGTCATGTGGTCCCTGAGGTTCCTGTACAGGTCTCATACTGAGACTCATGTGGTGCCGGGGGTTCCTGTACAGGTCTCATACTGAGAGTAATGTGGTGCCGGGGGTTCCTGTACAGGTCTCATACTGAGAGTCATGTGGTGCCGGGGGTTCCTGTACAGGTCTCATACTGAGAGCAATGTGGTGCCGGGTGTTCCTGTACAGGTCTCATACTGAGAGTAATGTGGTGCCTGAGGTTCCTGTACAGGTCTCATAGTGAGAGTAATGTGGTGCCGGGGGTTCCTGTACAGGTCTTATACTGAGAGTCATGTGGTGCCGGGGGTTCCTGTACAGGTCCTATACTGAGAGTCATGTGGTGCCGGGGGTTCCTGTACAGGTCTTATACTGAGAGTCATGTGGTGCCGGGGGTTCCTGTACAGGTCTTATACTGAGAGTCATGTGGTGCCGGGGGTTCCTGTACGGGTCTTATACTGAGAGTAATGTGGTGCCTGAGGTTCCTGTACAGGTCTCATACTGAGAGTAATGTGGTGCCTTAGGTTCCTGTACAGGTCTCATACTGAGAGTCATGTGGTGCCTGAGGTTCCTGTACAGGTCTCATACTGAGAGTCATGTGGTGCCGGGGGTTCCTGTACAGGTCTTACACTGAGAGTAATGTGGTGCCGGGGGTTCCTGTGCAGGTCTTATACTGAGAGTCATGTGGTGCTGGGGGTTCCTGTGCAGGTCTCGTACTGAGAGTAATGTTGTCCCGGGGGTTCCTGTACAGGTCTTATACTGAGAGTAATGTGGTGCCGGGGGTTCCTGTACAGGTCTTATACTGAGAGTCATGAGGTTCCTGAGCTTCCTGTACAGGTCTCATGCTGAGAGTCATGTAGTGCCGGGGGTTCCTGTACGGGTCTCATACTGAGAGTAATTTGGTGCCGGTGGTTCCTGTACAGGTCTCATACTGAGAGTAATGTGGTGCCGGGGGTTCCTGTACAGGTCTCATACTGAGAGTAATTTGGTGCCGGTGGTTCCTGTACAGGTCTCATACTGAGAGTAATGTGGTGCCGGGGGTTCCTGTACAGGTCTCATACTGAGAGTTATTTGGTGCCGGTTGTTCCTGTACAGGTCTCATACTGAGAGTAATGTGGTGCCAGGGGTTCCTGAAACGGTCTCATACTGAGAGTAATGTGGTGCCTGAGGTTCCTGTACAGGTCTTATACTGAGAGTAATGTGGTGCCTGAGGTTCCTGCACAGGTCTCATACTGAGGGTAATGTGGTGCCTGAGGTTCCTGTACAGGTCTCATACTGAGAGTCATGTAGTGCCGGGGGTTCCTGTACAGGTCTTATACTGAAAGTAATGTGGTGCCGGGGGTTCCTGTACAGGTCTTATACTGAGAGTAATGTGGTGCCTCAGGTTCCTGTACAGGTCTTATACTGAGAGTCATGTGGTGCCGGGGGTTCCTGTACAGGTCTTATACTTAGAATCATGTGGTGCCTGAGGTTCCTGTACAGGTCTCATACTGAGAGTCATGTGGTGCCGGGGGTTCCAGTACAGGTCTCATACTGAGAGTCATGTGGTGCCGGGGGTTCCTGTACAGGTCTTATACTGAGAGCAATGTGGTGCCGGGGGTTCCTGTACAGGTCTCATACTGAGAGTAATGTGGTGCCTGAGGTTCCTGTACAGGTCTCATAGTGAGAGTAATGTGGTGCCGGGGGTTCCTGTACAGGTCTCATACTGAGAGTCATGTGGTGCCAGGGGTTCCTGTACAGGTCTTATACTGAGAGTCATGTGGTGCCTTAGGTTCCTGTAGAGGTCTCATACTGAGAGTAATGTGGTGCCGGGGGTTCCTGTACAGGTCTTATACTGAGAGTAATGTGGTGCCTCAGGTTCCTGTACAGGTCTTATACTCAGAGTCATGTGGTGCCGGGGGTTCCTGTACAGGTCTTATACTTAGAGTCATGTGGTGCCTGAGGTTCCTGTACAGGTCTTATACTGAGAGTCATGTGGTGCCGGGGGTTCCTGTACAGGTCTTATACTGAGAGTCATGTGGTGCCGGGGGTTCCTGTACAGGTCTTATACTGAGAGTCATGTGGTGCCGGGGGTTCCTGTACAGGTCTCATACTGAGAGTAATGTGGTACCTGAGGTTCCTGTACAGATCTTATACTGAGAGTCATGTGGTGCCGGGGGTTCCTGTACAGGTCTTATACTGAGTGTAATGTGGTACCGGGGGTTCCTGTACAGGTCTTATACTAAGAGTCATGTGGTGCCGGGGGTTCCTGTACAGGTCTTATACTGAGAGTCATGTGGTGCCGGGGGTTCCTGTACAGGTCTTATACTTAGAGTCATGTGGTGCCGGGGGTTCCTGTACAGGTCTCATACTGAGAGTAATGTGGTGCCGGGGGGTCCTGTACAGGTCTCATACTGAGAGTCATGTGGTGCCGGGGGTTCCTGTACAGGTCTCATACTGAGAGTAATGTGGTGCCGGGGGTTCCTGTACAGGTCTCATACTGAGAGTAATGTGGTGCCGGGGGTTCCTGTACAGGTCTTATACTGAGAGTAATGTGGTTCGGGGGTTCCTGTACAGGTCTTATACTGAGAGTAATGTGGTGCCGGGGGTTCCTGTACAGGTCTTATACTGAGAGTAATGTGGTGCCTCATGTTCCTGTACAGGTCTTATACTGAGAGTCATGTGGTGCCGGGGGTTCCTGTACAGGTCTTATACTTAGAGTAATGTGGTGCCTGAGGTTCCTGTACAGGTCTCATAGTGAGAGTAATGTGGTGCCTCAGGTTCCTGTACAGGTCTCATACTGAGAGTAATGTGGTGCCGGGGGTTCCTGTACAGGTCTTATACTGAGAGTAATGTGGTTCGGGTGTTCCTGTACAGGTCTTAAACTGAGAGTAATGTGGTGCCGGGGGTTCCTGTACAGGTCTTATACTGAGAGTCATGTGGTGCCGGGGGTTCCTGTACAGGTCTTATACTGAGAGTAATGTGGTGCCGGGGGTTCCTGTACAGGTCTTATACTGAGAGTAATGTGGTTCGGGGGTTCCTGTACAGGTCTTATACTGAGAGTAATGTGGTGCCGGGGGTTCCTGTACAGGTCTTATACTGAGAGTCATGTGGTGCCGGGGGTTCCTGTACAGGTCTTATACTGAGAGTAATGTGGTGCCTCAGGTTCCTGTACAGGTCTTATACTGAGAGTAATGTGGTTCGGGGGTTCCTGTACAGGTCTTGTACTGAGAGTCATGTGGTGCCGGGGGTTCCTGTACAGGTCTTATACTGAGAGTCATGTGGTGCCGGGGGTTCCTGTACAGGTCTTATACTGAGACTCATGTGGTGCCGGGGGTTCCTGTACAGGTCTCATACTGAGAGTAATGTGGTGCCGGGGGTTCCTGTACAGGTCTCATACTGAGAGTAATGTGGTGCCGGGGGTTCCTGTACAGGTCTTATACTGAGAGTAATGTGTTTCGGGGGTTCCTGTACAGGTCTTATACTGAGACTCATGTGGTGCCGGGGGTTCCTGTACTGGTCTCATACTGAGAGTAATGTGGTGCCGGGGGTTCCTGTACAGGTCTCATACTGAGAGTAATGTGGTGCCGGAGGTTCCTGTACAGGTCTTATACTGAGAGTAATGTGTTTCGGGGGTTCCTGTACAGGTCTTATACTGAGAGTAATGTGGTGCCGGGGGTTCCTGTACAGGTCTTATACTGAGAGTAATGTGGTGCCTCAGGTTCCTGTACAGGTCTTATACTGAGAGTCATGTGGTGCCGGGGGTTCCTGTACAGGTCTTATACTTAGAGTCATGTGGTGCCTGAGGTTCCTGTACAGGTCTCATACTGAGAGTCATGTGGTGCCGGGGGTTCCTGTACAGGTCTCATACTGAGAGCAATGTGGTGCCGGGGGTTCCTGTACAGGTCTCATACCGAGAGTAATGTGGTGCCTGACGCTCCTGTACAGGTCTCATAGTGAGAGTAATGTGGTGCCGGGGGTTCCTGTACAGGTCTCATACTGAGAGTCATGTGGTGCCGGGGGTTCCTGTACAGGTCTTATACTGAGAGTCATGTGGTGCCTGAGGTTCCTGTACAGGTCTCATACTGAGAGTACTGTGGTGCCGGGGGTTCCTGTACAGGTCTTATACTGAGAGTCATGTGGTGCCGGGGGTTCCTGTACAGGTCTTATACTGAGAGTAATGTGGTGCCTCAGGTTCCTGTACAGGTCTTATACTGAGAGTCATGTATTGCCGGGGGTTCCTGTACAGGTCTCATACTGAGAGTCTCATACCGAGAGTAATGTGGTGCCTGAGGTTCCTGTACAGGTCTCATACTGAGAGTCATGTGGTGCCGGGGGTTCCTGTACAGGTCTCATACTGAGAGTCATGTGGTGCCGGGGGTTCCTGTACAGGTCTCATACTGAGAGCAATGTGGTGCCGGGGGTTCCTGTACAGGTCTCATACTGAGAGTAATGTGGTGCCTGAGGTTCCTGTACAGGTTTCATACTGAGAGTAATGTGGTGCCGGGGGTTCCTGTACAGGTCTTATACTTAGAGTCATGTGGTGCCTGAGGTTCCTGTACAGGTCTCATACTGAGAGTCATGTGGTGCCGGGGGTTCCTGTACAGGTCTCATACTGAGAGCAATGTGGTGCCGGGGGTTCCTGTACAGGTCTCATAGTGAGAGTAATGTGGTGCCGGGGGTTCCTGTACAGGTCTTATACATAGGGTCATGTGGTGCCGGGGGTTCCTATACAGGTCCTATACTGAGAGTCATGTGGTGCCGGGAGTTCCTGTACAGGTCTTATACTGAGAGTCATGTGGTGCCGGGGGTTCCTGTACAGGTCTTATACTGAGAGTCATGTGGTGCCGGGGGTTCCTGTACAGGTCCTATACTGAGAGTAATGTGGTGCCGGGGATTCCTGTACAGGTCTTATACTGAGAGTAATTTGGTGCCGGGGGTTCCTGTACAGGTCTCATACTGAGAGTCATGTGGTGCCGGGGGTTCCTGTACAGGTCTCATGCTGAGAGTCATGTGGTGCCGGGGGTTCCTGTACAGGTCTTATACTGAGAGTCATGTGGTGCCGGGGGTTCCTGTCAGTTCTTATACTGAGAGTCATGTGGTGCCGGGGGTTCCTGTACAGGTCTTATACTGAGAGTCATGTGGTGCCGGGGGTTCCTGTACAGGTCTTATACTGAAAGTCATGTGGTGCCGGGGGTTCCTGTACAGGTCTTATACTGAGAGTAATGTGGTCCCTGGGGTTCCTGTACAGGTCTTATACTGAGAGTCATGTGGTGCCGGGGGTTCCTGTACAGGTCTTATACTGAGAGTCATGTGGTGCCGGGGGTTCCTGTACAGTTCTTATACTGAGAGTCATGTGGTGCCGGGGGTTCCTGTACACGTCTTATACTGAGAGAAATGTGGTACCTGAGGTTCCTGTACAGGTCTCATACTGAGAGTAATGTGGTCCCAGGGATTCCTGTACAGGTCTCATACTGAGAGTCATGTGGTGCCGGGGGTTCCTGTACAGGTCTTATACTGAGAGTCATGTGGTGCCGGGGGTTCCTGTACAGGTCTCATACTGAGAGTAATGTGGTGCCGGGGGTTCCTGTACAGGTCTCATACTGAGAGTAATGTGGTGCCGGGGGTTCCTGTACAGGTCTTATACTGAGAGTAATGTGGTGCCTCAGGTTCCTGTACAGGTCTTATACTAAGAGTCATGTGGTGCCGGGGGTTCCTGTACAGGTCTTATACTTAGAGTCATGTGGTCCCTGAGGTTCCTGTACAGGTCTCATACTGAGACTCATGTGGTGCCGGGGGTTCCTGTACAGGTCTCATACTGAGAGTAATGTGGTGCCGGGGGTTCCTGTACAGGTCTCATACTGAGAGTCATGTGGTGCCGGGGGTTCCTGTACAGGTCTCATACTGAGAGCAATGTGGTGCCGGGTGTTCCTGTACAGGTCTCATACTGAGAGTAATGTGGTGCCTGAGGTTCCTGTACAGGTCTCATAGTGAGAGTAATGTGGTGCCGGGGGTTCCTGTACAGGTCTTATACTGAGAGTCATGTGGTGCCGGGGGTTCCTGTACAGGTCCTATACTGAGAGTCATGTGGTGCCGGGGGTTCCTGTACAGGTCTTATACTGAGAGTCATGTGGTGCCGGGGGTTCCTGTACAGGTCTTATACTGAGAGTCATGTGGTGCCGGGGGTTCCTGTACAGGTCTTATACTGAGAGTCATGTGGTGCCGGGGGTTCCTGTACAGGTCTTATACTGAGAGTCATGTGGTGCCGGGGGTTCCTGTACAGGTCTCATACTGAGAGTAATGTGGTGCCTTAGGTTCCTGTACAGGTCTCATACTGAGAGTCATGTGGTGCCTGAGGTTCCTGTACAGGTCTCATACTGAGAGTCATGTGGTGCCGGGGGTTCCTGTACAGGTCTTACACTGAGAGTAATGTGGTGCCGGGGGTTCCTGTGCAGGTCTTATACTGAGAGTCATGTGGTGCTGGGGGTTCCTGTGCAGGTCTCGTACTGAGAGTAATGTTGTCCCGGGGGTTCCTGTACAGGTCTTATACTGAGAGTAATGTGGTGCCGGGGGTTCCTGTACAGGTCTTATACTGAGAGTCATGAGGTTCCTGAGCTTCCTGTACAGGTCTCATGCTGAGAGTCATGTAGTGCCGGGGGTTCCTGTACGGGTCTCATACTGAGAGTAATTTGGTGCCGGTGGTTCCTGTACAGGTCTCATACTGAGAGTAATGTGGTGCCGGGGGTTCCTGTACAGGTCTCATACTGAGAGTAATGTGGTGCCGGGGGTTCCTGTACAGGTCTCATACTGAGAGTAATTTGGTGCCGGTGGTTCCTGTACAGGTCTCATACTGAGAGTAATGTGGTGCCGGGGGTTCCTGTACAGGTCTCATACTGAGAGTTATTTGGTGCCGGTTGTTCCTGTACAGGTCTCATACTGAGAGTAATGTGGTGCCAGGGGTTCCTGAAACGGTCTCATACTGAGAGTAATGTGGTGCCTGAGGTTCCTGTACAGGTCTTATACTGAGAGTAATGTGGTGCCTGAGGTTCCTGCACAGGTCTCATACTGAGGGTAATGTGGTGCCTGAGGTTCCTGTACAGGTCTCATACTGAGAGTCATGTGGTGCCGGGGGTTCCTGTACAGGTCTTATACTGAGAGTAATGTGGTGCCTGAGGTTCCTGCACAGGTCTCATACTGAGGGTAATGTGGTGCCTGAGGTTCCTGTACAGGTCTCATACTGAGAGTCATGTGGTGCCGGGGGTTCCTGTACAGGTCTCATACTGAGAGTAATGGGGTGCCGGGGGTTCCTGTACAGGTCTTATACTGAGAGTCATGTGGTGCCAGAGGTTCCTATACAGGTCTTATACTGAGAGTCATGTGGTGCCGGGGGTTCCTGTACAGGTCTTATACTGAGAGTAATGTGGTGCCGGGGGTTCCTGTACAGGTCTTATACTGAGAGTCATGTGGTGCCGGGGGTTCCTGTACAGGTCTTATACTGAGAGTCATGTGGTGCCGGGGGTTCCTGTACAGGTCTCATACTGAGAGTAATGTGGTCCCGGGGGTTCCTGTACAGGTCTCATACTGAGAGTCATGTGGTGCCGGGGTTCCTGTACAGGTCTTATACTGAGAGTCATGTGGTGCCGGGGTTCCTGTACAGGTCTTATACTGAGAGTAATGTGGTGCCGGGGGTTCCTGTACAGGTCTTATACTGAGAGTCATGTGATGCCTTAGGTTCCTGTACAGGTCTTATACTGAGAGTCACGTGGTGCCTGAGGTTCCTGTACTGGTCTCATACTGAGAGTCATGTGGTGCCGGGGGTTCCTGTACAGGTCTTATACTGAGAGTCATGTGGTGCCGGGGGTTCCTGTACAGGTCCTATACTAAGAGTCATGTGGTGCCGGGGGTTCCTGTACAGGTCTTATACTGAGAGTCATGTGGTGCCGGGGGTTCCTGTTCAGGTCTTATACTGAGAGTCATGTGGTGCCGGGGGTTCCTGTACAGTTCTTATACTGAGAGTCATGTGGTGCCGGGGGTTCCTGTACACGTCTTATACTGAGAGAAATGTGGTACCTGAGGTTCCTGTACAGGTCTCATACTGAGAGTAATGTGGTCCCAGGGATTCCTGTACAGGTCTCATACTGAGAGTCATGTGGTGCCGGGGGTTCCTGTACAGGTCTTATACTGAGAGTCATGTGGTGCCGGGTGTTCCTGTACAGGTCTCATACTGAGAGTAATGTGGTGCCGGGGGTTCCTGTACAGGTCTCATACTGAGAGTAATGTGGTGCCGGGGGTTCCTGTACAGGTCTTATACTGAGAGTAATGTGGTGCCTCAGGTTCCTGTACAGGTCTTATACTAAGAGTCATGTGGTGCCGGGGGTTCCTGTACAGGTCTTATACTTAGAGTCATGTGGTCCCTGAGGTTCCTGTACAGGTCTCATACTGAGACTCATGTGGTGCCGGGGGTTCCTGTACAGGTCTCATACTGAGAGTAATGTGGTGCCGGGGGTTCCTGTACAGGTCTCATACTGAGAGTCATGTGGTGCCGGGGGTTCCTGTACAGGTCTCATACTGAGAGCAATGTGGTGCCGGGTGTTCCTGTACAGGTCTCATACTGAGAGTAATGTGGTGCCTGAGGTTCCTGTACAGGTCTCATAGTGAGAGTAATGTGGTGCCGGGGGTTCCTGTACAGGTCTTATACTGAGAGTCATGTGGTGCCGGGGGTTCCTGTACAGGTCCTATACTGAGAGTCATGTGGTGCCGGGGGTTCCTGTACAGGTCTTATACTGAGAGTCATGTGGTGCCGGGGGTTCCTGTACAGGTCTTATACTGAGAGTCATGTGGTGCCGGGGGTTCCTGTACGGGTCTTATACTGAGAGTAATGTGGTGCCTGAGGTTCCTGTACAGGTCTCATACTGAGAGTAATGTGGTGCCTTAGGTTCCTGTACAGGTCTCATACTGAGAGTCATGTGGTGCCTGAGGTTCCTGTACAGGTCTCATACTGAGAGTCATGTGGTGCCGGGGGTTCCTGTACAGGTCTTACACTGAGAGTAATGTGGTGCCGGGGGTTCCTGTGCAGGTCTTATACTGAGAGTCATGTGGTGCTGGGGGTTCCTGTGCAGGTCTCGTACTGAGAGTAATGTTGTCCCGGGGGTTCCTGTACAGGTCTTATACTGAGAGTAATGTGGTGCCGGGGGTTCCTGTACAGGTCTTATACTGAGAGTCATGAGGTTCCTGAGCTTCCTGTACAGGTCTCATGCTGAGAGTCATGTAGTGCCGGGGGTTCCTGTACGGGTCTCATACTGAGAGTAATTTGGTGCCGGTGGTTCCTGTACAGGTCTCATACTGAGAGTAATGTGGTGCCGGGGGTTCCTGTACAGGTCTCATACTGAGAGTAATTTGGTGCCGGTGGTTCCTGTACAGGTCTCATACTGAGAGTAATGTGGTGCCGGGGGTTCCTGTACAGGTCTCATACTGAGAGTTATTTGGTGCCGGTTGTTCCTGTACAGGTCTCATACTGAGAGTAATGTGGTGCCAGGGGTTCCTGAAACGGTCTCATACTGAGAGTAATGTGGTGCCTGAGGTTCCTGTACAGGTCTTATACTGAGAGTAATGTGGTGCCTGAGGTTCCTGCACAGGTCTCATACTGAGGGTAATGTGGTGCCTGAGGTTCCTGTACAGGTCTCATACTGAGAGTCATGTAGTGCCGGGGGTTCCTGTACAGGTCTTATACTGAAAGTAATGTGGTGCCGGGGGTTCCTGTACAGGTCTTATACTGAGAGTAATGTGGTGCCTCAGGTTCCTGTACAGGTCTTATACTGAGAGTCATGTGGTGCCGGGGGTTCCTGTACAGGTCTTATACTTAGAATCATGTGGTGCCTGAGGTTCCTGTACAGGTCTCATACTGAGAGTCATGTGGTGCCGGGGGTTCCAGTACAGGTCTCATACTGAGAGTCATGTGGTGCCGGGGGTTCCTGTACAGGTCTTATACTGAGAGCAATGTGGTGCCGGGGGTTCCTGTACAGGTCTCATACTGAGAGTAATGTGGTGCCTGAGGTTCCTGTACAGGTCTCATAGTGAGAGTAATGTGGTGCCGGGGGTTCCTGTACAGGTCTCATACTGAGAGTCATGTGGTGCCAGGGGTTCCTGTACAGGTCTTATACTGAGAGTCATGTGGTGCCTTAGGTTCCTGTAGAGGTCTCATACTGAGAGTAATGTGGTGCCGGGGGTTCCTGTACAGGTCTTATACTGAGAGTAATGTGGTGCCTCAGGTTCCTGTACAGGTCTTATACTCAGAGTCATGTGGTGCCGGGGGTTCCTGTACAGGTCTTATACTTAGAGTCATGTGGTGCCTGAGGTTCCTGTACAGGTCTCATACTGAGAGTCATGTGGTGCCGGGGGTACCTGTACAGGTCTCATACTGAGTGTCATGTGGTGCCGGGGGTTCCTGTACAGGTCTCATACTGAGAGCAATGTGGTGCCGGGGGTTCCTTTACAGGTCTCATACTGAGAGTAATGTGGTGCCTGAGGTTCCTGTACAGGTCTCATACTGAGAGTAATGTGGTGCCGGGGGTTCCTGTACAGGTCTCATACTGAGAGTCATGTGGTGCCGGGGGTTCCTGTACAGGTCTCATACTGAGAGTAATGTGGTGCCTGAGGTTCCTGTACAGGTCTCATAGTGAGAGTCATGTGGTGCCGGGGGTTCCTGTACAGGTCTTATACTGAAAGTCATGTGGTGCCGGGGGTTCCTGTACAGGTCTTATACTGAGAGTAATGTGGTGCCGGGGGTTCCTGTACAGGTCTTATACTGAGAGTCATGTGGTGCCGGGGGTTCCTGTACAGGTCTTATACTGAGAGTCATGTGGTGCCGGGGGTTCCTGTACAGTTCTTATACTGAGAGTCATGTGGTGCCGGGGGTTCCTGTACACGTCTTATACTGAGAGTAATGTGGTACCTGAGGTTCCTGTACAGGTCTCATACTGAGAGTAATGTGGTCCCAGGGGTTCCTGTACAGGTCTCATACTGAGAGTCATGTGGTGCCGGGGGTTCCTGTACAGGTCTTATACTGAGAGTCATGTGGTGCCGGGGGTTCCTGTACAGGTCTCATACTGAGAGTAATGTGGTGCCGGGGGTTCCTGTACAGGTCTCATACTGAGAGTAATGTGGTGCCGGGGGTTCCTGTACAGGTCTTATACTGAGAGTAATGTGGTGCCTCAGGTTCCTGTACAGGTCTCATAGTGAGAGTAATGTGGTGCCGGGGGTTCCTGTACAGGTCTCATACTGAGAGTCATGTGGTGCCGGGGGTTCCTGTACAGGTCTTATACTGAGAGTCATGTGGTGCCTTAGGTTCCTGTAGAGGTCTCATACTGAGAGTAATGTGGTGCCGGGGGTTCCTGTACAGGTCTTATACTGAGAGTAATGTGGTGCCTCAGGTTCCTGTACAGGTCTTATACTGAGAGTCACGTGGTGCCTGAGGTTCCTGTACAGGTCTTATACTTAGAGTCATGTGGTGCCTGAGGTTCCTGTACAGGTCTCATACTGAGAGTCATGTGGTGCCGGGGGTACCTGTACAGGTCTCATACTGAGAGTCATGTGGTGCCGGGGGTTCCTGTACAGGTCTCATACTGAGAGCAATGTGGTGCCGGGGGTTCCTTTACAGGTCTCATACTGAGAGTAATGTGGTGCCTGAGGTTCCTGTACAGGTCTCATACTGAGAGTAATGTGGTGCCGGGGGTTCCTGTACAGGTCTTATACTTAGAGTCATGTGGTGACTGAGGTTCCTGTACAGGTCTCATAGTGAGAGTAATGTGGTGCCGGGGGTTCCTGTACAGGTCTTATACTTAGAGTCATGTGGTGCCGGGGGTTCCTATATAGGTCCTATACTGAGAGTCATGTGGTGCCGGGGGTTCCTGTACAGGTCTTATACTGAGAGTCATGTGGTGCCGGGGGTTCCTGTACAGTTCTTATACTGAGAGTCATGTGGTGCCGGGGGTTCCTGTACACGTCTTATACTGAGAGTAATGTGGTACCTGAGGTTCCTGTACAGGTCTCATACTGAGAGTAATGTGGTCCCAGGGGTTCCTGTACAGGTCTCATACTGAGAGTAATGTGGTGCCGGGGGTTCCTGTACAGGTCTTATACTGAGAGTCATGTGGTGCCGGGGGTTCCTGTACAGGTCTCATACTGAGAGTAATGTGGTGCCGGGGGTTCCTGTACAGGTCTCATACTGAGAGTAATGTGGTGCCGGGGGTTCCTGTACAGGTCTTATACTGAGAGTAATGTGGTGCCTCAGGTTCCTGTACAGGTCTTATACTAAGAGTCATGTGGTGCCGGGGGTTCCGGTACAGGTCTTATACTTAGAGTCATGTGGTCCCTGAGGTTCCTGTACAGGTCTCATACTGAGAGTCATGTGGTGCCGGGGGTTCCTGTACAGGTCTCATACTGAGAGTAATGTGGTGCCGGGGGTTCCTGTACAGGTCTCATACTGAGAGTCATGTGGTGCCGGGGGTTCCTGTACAGGTCTCATACTGAGAGCAATGTGGTGCCGGGTGTTCCTGTACAGGTCTCATACTGAGAATAATGTGGTGCCTGAGGTTCCTGTACAGGTCTCATAGTGAGAGTAATGTGGTGCCGGGGGTTCCTGTACAGGTCTTATACTGAGAGTCATGTGGTGCCGGGGGTTCCTGTACAGGTCCTATACTGAGAGTCATGTGGTGCCGGGGGTTCCTGTACAGGTCTTATACTGAGAGTCATGTGGTGCCGGGGGTTCCTGTACAGGTCTTATACTGAGAGTCATGTGGTGCCGGGGGTTCCTGTACGGGTCTTATACTGAGAGTAATGTGGTGCCTGAGGTTCCTGTACAGGTCTCATACTGAGACTAATGTGGTGCCTTAGGTTCCTGTACAGGTCTCATACTGAGAGTCATGTGGTGCCTGAGGTTCCTGTACAGGTCTCATACTGAGAGTAATGTGGTGCCGGGGGTTCCTGTACAGGTCTTACACTGAGAGTAATGTGGTGCCGGGGGTTCCTGTGCAGGTCTTATACTGAGAGTCATGTGGTGCCGGGGGTTCCTGTGCAGGTCTCGTACTGAGAGTAATGTTGTCCCGGGGGTTCCTGTACAGGTCTTATACTGAGAGTAATGTGGTGCCGGGGGTTCCTGTACAGGTCTTATACTGAGAGTCATGAGGTTCCTGAGCTTCCTGTACAGGTCTCATGCTGAGAGTCATGTAGTGCCGGGGGTTCCTGTACGGGTCTCATACTGAGAGTAATTTGGTGCCGGTGGTTCCTGTACAGGTCTCATACTGAGAGTAATGTGGTGCCGGGGGTTCCTGTACAGGTCTCATACTGAGAGTAATGTGGTGCCGGGGGTTCCTGTACAGGTCTCATACTGAGAGTAATTTGGTGCCGGTGGTTCCTGTACAGGTCTCATACTGAGAGTAATGTGGTGCCGGGGGTTCCTTTACAGGTCTCATACTGAGAGTTATTTGGTGCCGGTTGTTCCTGTACAGGTCTCATACTGAGAGTAAAGTGGTGCCAGGGGTTCCTGAACAGGTCTCATACTGAGAGTAATGTGGTGCCTGAGGTTCCTGTACAGGTCTTATACTGAGAGTAATGTGGTGCCTGAGGTTCCTGCACAGGTCTCATACTGAGGGTAATGTGGTGCCTGAGGTTCCTGTACAGGTCTCATACTGAGAGTCATGTGGTGCCGGGGGTTCCTGTACAGGTCTCATACTGAGAGTAATGGGGTGCCGGGGGTTCCTGTACAGGTCTTATACTGAGAGTCATGTGGTGCCAGAGGTTCCTATACAGGTCTTATACTGAGAGTCATGTGGTGCCGGGGGTTACTGTACAGGTCATATACTGAGAGTAATGTGGTGCCGGGGGTTCCTGTACAGGTCTTATACTGAGAGTCATGTGGTGCCGGGGGTTCCTGTACAGGTCTTATACTGAGAGTCACGTGGTGCCGGGGGTTCCTGTACAGGTCTCATACTGATTGTAATGTGGTCCCGGGGGTTCCTGTACAGGTCTCATACTGAGAGTCATGTGGTGCCGGGGTTCCTGTACAGGTCTTATACTGAGTCATGTGGTGCCGGGGTTCCTGTACAGGTCTTATACTGAGAGTAATGTGGTGCCGGGGGTTCCTGTACAGGTCTTATACTGAGAGTCATGTGGTGCCTTAGGTTCCTGTACAGGTCTTATACTGAGAGTCACGTGGTGCCTGAGGTTCCTGTACTGGTCTCATACTGAGAGTCATGTGGTGCCGGGGGTTCCTGTACAGGTCTCATACTGAGAGTAATGTGGTGCCGGGGGTTCCTGCACAAGTCTTATACTGAGAGTCATGTGGTGCCGGGGGTTCCTGTACAGGTCTTATACTGAGAGTCATGTGGTGCCGGGGGTTCCTGTACAGGTCTTATACTGAGAGTCATGTGGTGCCGGGGGTTTCTGTACAGGTCTTATACTGAGAGTAATGTGGTCCCGGGGGTTCCTGTACAGGTCTCATACTGAGAGTAATGTGGTGCCGGGGTTCCTGTACAGGTCTTATACTGAGAGTCATGTGGTGCCGGGGTTCCTGTACAGGTCTTATACTGAGAGTAATGTGGTGCCGGGGGTACCTGTACAGGTCTCATACTGAGAGTCATGTAGTGCCGGGGGTTCCTGTACAGGTCTTATACTGAAAGTAATGTGGTGCCGGGGGTTCCTGTACAGGTCTTATACTGAGAGTAATCTGGTGCCTCAGGTTCCTGTACAGGTCTTATACTGAGAGTCATGTGGTGCAGGGGGTTCCTGTACAGGTCTTATACTTAGAGTCATGTGGTGCCTGAGGTTCCTGTACAGGTCTCATACTGAGAGTCATGTGGTGCCGGGGCTTCCAGTACAGGTCTCATACTGAGAGTCATGTGGTGCCGGGGGTTCCTGTACAGGTCTCATACTGAGAGCAATATGGTGCCGGGGGTTCCTGTACAGGTCTCATACTGAGAGTAATGTGGTGCATGAGGTTCCTGTACAGGTCTCATAGTGAGAGTAATGTGGTGCCGGGGGTTCCTGTACATGTCTCATACTGAGAGTCATGTGGTGCCGGGGGTTCCTGTACAGGTCTTATACTGAGAGTCATGTGGTGCCTTAGGTTCCTGTAGAGGTCTCATACTGAGAGTAATGTGGTGCCGGGGGTTCCTGTACAGGTCTTATACTGAGAGTAATGTGGTGCCTCAGGTTCCTGTACAGGTCTTATACTCAGAGTCATGTGGTGCCGGGGGTTCCTGTACAGGTCTTATACTTAGAGTCATGTGGTGCCTGAGGTTCCTGTACAGGTCTCATACTGAGAGTCATGTGGTGCCGGGGGTACCTGTACAGGTCTCATACTGAGAGTCATGTGGTGCCGGGGGTTCCTGTACAGGTCTCATACTGAGAGCAATGTGGTGCCGGGGGTTCCTTTACAGGTCTCATACTGAGAGTAATGTGGTGCCTGAGGTTCCTGTACAGGTCTCATACTGAGAGTAATGTGGTGCCGGGGGTTCCTGTACAGGTCTTATACTTAGAGTCATGTGGTGCCTGAGGTTCCTGTACAGGTCTCATACTGAGAGTCATGTGGTGCCGGGGGTTCCTGTACAGGTCTCATACTGAGAGTAATGTGGTGCCTGAGGTTCCTGTACAGGTCTCATACTGAGAGCAATGTGGTGCCGGGGGTTCCTATACAGGTCTCATACTGAGAGTAATGTGGTGCCTGAGGTTCCTGTACAGGTCTCATAGTGAGAGTAATGTGGTGCCGGGGGTTCCTGTACAGGTCTTATACTTAGAGTCATGTGGTGCCGGGGGTTCCTATATAGGTCCTATACTGAGAGTCATGTGGTGCCGGGGGTTCCTGTACAGGTCTTATACTGAGAGTCATGTGGTGCCGGGGGTTCCTGTACAGGTCTTATACTGAGAGTCATGTGGTGCCGGGGGTTCCTGTACAGGTCCTATACTGAGAGTCATGTGGTGCCGGGGGTTCCTGTACAGGTCTTATACTGAGAGAAATGTGGTGCCGGGGGTTCCTATACAGGTCTCATACTGAGAGTAATGTGGTGACGGGGGTTCCTGTACAGGTCTCATACTGAGAGTAATGTGGTGCCGGGGGTTCCTGTACAGGTCTCATACTGAGAGTAATGTGGTGCCGGGGGTTCCTGTACAGGTCTTATACTGAGAGTAATGTGGTTCGGGGGTTCCTGTACAGGTCTTATACTGAGAGTAATGTGGTGCCGGGGGTTCCTGTACAGGTCTTACACTGAGAGTCATGTGGTGCCTCAGGTTCCTGTACAGGTCTTATACTGAGAGTCATGTGGTGCCGGGGGTTCCTGTACAGGTCTCATACTGAGAGTCATGTGGTGCCGGGGGTTCCTGTACAGGTCTCATACTGAGAGTCATGTGGTGCCGGGGGTTCCTGTACAGGTCTCATACTGAGAGTAATGTGGTGCCTGAGGTTCCTGTACAGGTCTCATAGTGAGAGTAATGTGGTGCCGGGGGTTCCTGTACAGGTCTCATACTGAGAGTCATGTGGTGCCGGGGGTTCCTGTACAGGTCTTATACTGAGAGTCATGTGGTGCCTGAGGTTCCTGTACAGGTCTCATACTGAGAGTAATGTGGTGCCGGGGGTTCCTGTACAGGTCTTATACTGAGAGTCATGTGGTGCCGGGGGTTCCTGTACAGGTCTTATACTGAGAGTAATGTGGTGCCTCAGGTTCCTGTACAGGTCTTATACTGAGAGTCATGTGGTGCCGGAGGTTCCTGTACAGGTCTTATACTTAGAGTCATGTGGTGCCTGAGGTTCCTGTACAGGTCTCATACTGAGAGTCATGTGGTGCCGGGGGTTCCTGTACAGGTCTCATACTGAGAGTCATGTGGTGCCGGGGGTTCCTGTACAGGTCTCATACTGAGAGCAATGTGGTGCCGGGGGTTCCTGTACAGGCCTCATACTGAGAGTAATGTGGTGCCTGAGGTTCCTGTACAGGTCTCATACTGAGAGTAATGTGGTGCCGGGGGTTCCTGTACAGGTCTTATACATAGAGTCATGTGGTGCCTGAGGTTCCTGTACAGGTCTCATACTGAGAGTCATGTGGTGCCTGAGGTTCCTGTACAGGTCTCATAGTGAGAGTAATGTGGTGCCGGGGGTTCCTGTACAGGTCTTATACTTAGAGTCATGTGGTGCCGGGGGTTCCTATACAGGTCCTATACTGAGAGTCATGTGGTGCCTGGGGTTCCTGTACAGGTCTTATACTGAGAGTCATGTGGTGCCGGGGGTTCCTGTACAGGTCTTATACTGAGAGTCATGTGGTGCCGGGGGTTCCTGTACAGGTCCTATACTGAGAGTCATGTGGTGCCAGGGGTTCCTGTACAGGTCTTGTACTGAGAGTAATGTGGTGCCGGGGGTTCCTGTACAGGTCTCATACTGAGAGTAATGTGGTGCCGGGGGTTCCTGTACAGGTCTCATACTGAGAGTAATGTGGTGCCGGGGGTTCCTGTACAGGTCTTATACTGAGAGTCATGTGGTGCCGGGGGTTCCTGTACAGGTATTATACTGAGAGTCATGTGGTGCCGGGGGTTCCTGTACAGGTCTCATACTGAGAGTCATGTGGTGCCGGGGGTTCCTGTACAGGTCTTATACTGAGAGTAATGTGGTGCCGGGGGTTCCTGTACAGGTCTTATACTGAGAGTCATGTGGTGCCGGGGGTTCCTGTACAGGTCTTATACTGAGAGTCATGTGGTGCCGGGGGTTCCTGTACAGTTCTTATACTGAGAGTCATGTGGTGCCGGGGGTTCCAGTACACGTCTTATACTGAGAGTAATGTGGTACCTGAGGTTCCTGTACAGGTCTCATACTGAGAGTAATGTGGTCCCAGGGGTTCCTGTACAGGTCTCATACTGAGAGTCATGTGGTGCCGAGGGGTTCCTGTACAGGTCTTATACTGAGAATATTGTGGTGCCGGGGGTTCCTGTACAGGTCTTATACTGAGAGTCATGTGGTGCCGGGGGTTCCTGTACAGGTATTATACTGAGAGTCATGTGGTGCCGGGGGTTCCTGTACTGTTCTCATAGTGAGAGTCATGTGGTGCCGGGGGTTCCTGTACAGGTCTTATACTGAGAGTAAAGTGGTGCCTGAGGTTCCTGTACACGTCTTATACTGAGAGTCATGTGGTGCCGGGGGTTCCTGTACAGGTCTTATACTGAGAGTCATGTGGTGCCGGGGGTTCCTATACAGGTCTCATACTGAGAGTAATGTGGTGCCGGGGGTTCCTGTACAGGTCTCATACTGAGAGTCATGTGGTGCCGGGGGTTCCTGTACAGGTCTCATACTGAGAGTAATGTGGTGCCGGGGGTTCCTGTACAGGTCTCATACTGAGAGTCATGTGGTGCCGGGGGTTCCTGTACAGGTCTTATACTGAGAGTCATGTGATGCCGGGGGTTCCTGTACAGGTATTATACTGAGAGTCATTTGGTGCCGGGGGTTCCTGTAGAGGTCTCATACTGAGAGTCATGTGGTGCCGGGGGTTCCTGTACAGGTCTTATACTGAGAGTCATGTGGTGCCGGGGGTTCCTGTACAGGTCTTATACTGAGAGTCATGTGGTGCCGGGGGTTCCTGTACAGGTCTTATACTGAGAGTCAAGTGGTGCCGGGGGTTCCTGTCAGTTCTTATACTGAGAGTCATGTGGTGCCGGGGGTTCCTGTACAGGTCTTATACTGAGAGTCATGTGGTGCCGGGGGTTCCTGTACAGGATCTTATACTGAAAGTCATGTGGTGCCGGGGGTTCCTGTACAGGTCTCATACTGAGAGTAATGTGGTCCCGGGGGTTCCTGTACAGGTCTCATACTGAGAGTCATGTGGTGCTGGGGGTTCCTGTACAGGTCTTATACTGAGAGTAATGTGGTGCCGACGGTTCCTGTACAGGTCTTATACTGAGAGTCATGTGGTGCCGGGGGTTCCTGTACAGGTCTTATACTGAGAGTCATGTGGTGCCGGGGGTTCCTGTACAGTTCTTATACTGAGAGTCATGTGGTGCCGGGGGTTCCTGTACACGTCTTATACTGAGAGTAATGTGGTACCTGAGGTTCCTGTACAGGTCTCATACTGAGAGTAATGTGGTCCCAGGGGTTCCTGTACAGGTCTTATACTGAGAGTCATGTGGTGCCGGGGGTTCCTGTACAGGTCTCATACTGAGAGTAATGTGGTACCTGAGGTTCCATGTACAGATCTTATACTGAGAGTCATGT